>NC_047056.1:24279556-24610181 GCF_000738735.6 Corvus cornix cornix
GCTTGTCTGGAAAGGGTAATTTTTACTGCATCCAAAGTAGATTGCAAGTACCAAGTCAGTTAAAAGTTAAATGTAGCTGTTCACAATCCATAACATGCTGTTATAAATAATGTAGCACAGGATATAGAAACACAAACAGAATTATGAATAATGTGGTGGAAATTACTGAGGGAAAGAGATTCAAGCTAATTAAAAAAAAAACCATCCTAAAATGCTGTGGCTTGGGACTTCTAAGTTTTGGTCTGCCAAATGGAAAGAGTTTATTTGGGGGTTTAAAGCATTTTTCCATGGGTCTTGTGAATTGTTAAGACCTCCTTGTTCTTTCCCTGTACTGCACTCAGTGGGAGTAGATGTTTACTCATTTTGGTTTACTTGCTGGCATGATTACATTTTTGCATAAATCCTTTCATAAAGGATAGTGTTGTGGGCTCATTCTGCCTGTGCTAGCACATTGGCATGCTCTGCCTGATCAAAGAATGAGTCTGCCACACACTGGGGGTGAATATATTCTCATCCCTTCTACACCAAGGAGAACCTTCCCGTTAAAAAAAATCCATCTTGAGAGCAGGAGGTGCATGCACATTGCTGTTTCTGTGAGAAGTTTCAAGAAGTTTGTTACAAATGTTGGCAGTACTATGACTTTCCAGATGTTGCACTCGAATACAAATATCTTAGACCTACCTTGCATTCATGAATTAACTCTCTAA
This sequence comes from Corvus cornix cornix, assembly GCF_000738735.6. Taxonomy (NCBI): domain Eukaryota; kingdom Metazoa; phylum Chordata; class Aves; order Passeriformes; family Corvidae; genus Corvus; species Corvus cornix. Next base: position 24,280,264 of record NC_047056.1, read on the forward strand.
ACATGTAAATATTAGCTAGTATCCTAGAGCAAGCAGAAATAAAACTCAAAGAGAAGTTTTAAAAATCAAGGTACTAAATAGTGATAAATTTAATTATTGTGAGATAAAGGTTTTCTGTCTCACAATTAATATGGAGATTAATTATGCCAATTATTTTAAAAGATTTGTTAGGATGGTCTTTTAGGATTCTGTAAAGATTTAACCTTGAATTTCCACACCACTTTCTCTGACAGTGTCTTTGGATACACTGACAGACTGATGTTTTATTTATGTTTAGATTATGATTACAATAATACACATCGTTGATTGGATTCATGGCTTCTGCTTTCCACTGTGAAGATGATTCATTGTATGGATTTCTGAATTGGGCCTCTACTGAAAGGGACAAAAGAAAATATGCAAAATTAGATTTGAATGTGTTTGGAGTTTAAAAATGTGCCTTTAATAAAAAACCATTTGGTCATGGCAACTTTGGACCAGTTCAGATGACAATCAGTAAAAATTTATCCATTCACACTTATTTTCAAAAAGCTCTTTTGAGTACATGGATTTAACTTCTTTACAAGTGTTTAAATGCTAAACACATAGCATTTCAACCATAGCAAGTTCCTATGTCTCCAACTTAAAAAAAAAAATCAGTGTTTTAGGACACTGTTTTGCTGAAGATGTGCAAAAACTTTGAATTTAAACTTCTGAATGTATTTTTGGATAAAGAAATTTAGTTTATTGCCTATAAATAGTTGATCAGTATTTCCATAAGCAATTATTCTTCAGCACTATTTGATTATTATAAATAACCAAAAATTAGCTCAGTGACTACCTATTTATATCTGCTGAGGGGTAAACTTGCACATTTGTATTTGATGATATATATACAATACTGAAGTAATTTAAATCACTTTAAAACTTTTGTGAACACATCACAGATGTCAAAGTATCCATCTTAGTACATTTAATTTGATTTCCCTAAATAAATGAGTATTTAAAAATTTTTCAGTAGAGGTACTTACTCTGTTTCTGAACTGATTTCTACTGGTAATTGTTATAGTCTAGGAAAGTAGTTACACATTGTTAAAATACTTTGTAAACAGTATTTCTGTGTACTGTGCCAGGGCTGTTGTCTTCCTTTTACTATGCAAGACTTCCATAGTGTTCTAAAATTGAACATTAGAACTGCCAGTTCTAAGGCTGCTACTCATTTCTATTGTATGTTTCTTTGTACTGTGTTGCATGTCAATACTCAGTTCACTTTAGTAATTTAGTTAATGTCAGTAACCAAAATCTGACATACAGCAGTCTTCCTTACAAAACTTTCAATTCTGTTCATCAGAAGAAGCATTTGGATTGTACAAGGGCAAAAGAGAAAACAATGCTTTCTTGTAATTTCTGGTCTGTTATCAGGCCAGTAACAATGTGGAGACTGTCTAATGTAGCATGAAACAAATAGTCTTAGCCTCGAATGCAAGCATACAACTGGGTTATTTTACAGGTTGCCTCTCTCTCTAAAAATGTACTTCTTACAGCCTAATGAAAGTAAATCTTGACGTGATTGGGAAATGATTCATGAGCTTCCAATATTTTTCCCTAAGCCAGAGGACACCAGTAAATTTTAGTCCTTGGGAGGCGTTGCCCACCTTCATGTAGAACCCTGCCAGTGTCTGTGGCAGATGTGCTCCTGTCCTTACTGCGAGCACCCGCATCCGAGGGGAGATGCTGAGTGCAAGCTGCTGTGGAGCTTGCTGCAGCAGGCATAAGGGCATGTTTTTAGAAGCTCCTGCTTGGATGTGCATGCAACAGAAGTCTTGGAGTTTCCTGCTTAAATTGTAGTTCCTCTTGATTGCTTTATAGAGAAAAGTACAGCTGTGATAGCATCACCATAGTGAAGCAGGAGGGTTGTGAATGATGTGGACTTGTGAGGAAATTTCCTCTGGTTGTGCTCTTTTTCTTTGTTTTCTGTGTCCTTTTCTTTGTTTCCTCTGGTTGTGCTCTTTTTCTTTGTTTTCTGTGTCCTTTGTCTATTCCAAGACAAATGTCTGCCATTGATTTTCAGCGTCTTCTTTCTCTGCTGTGAGGAATATCGCTGCTTTTCCGACAGTGCCTACATGCTGCATCACAAATCAGGGTGGGATGGTACAGCTATGCACTGTACAAGCTGGGCTGCTTTGGGCCCTAAGTGTTAGAATCTCATCTAAAAGCACTTCCCAAACGGAAACCAGGCCTAAGGGTACCAGATTTTCAACAATATTTGTGCTCCTAGTGAAAACCCTACCCTTCAAATGACTTTGGCATCCTCTAAAATCTGCTGTTGAGCTCCACAAATGCCCGAATTCACTGAGCACAACACTCTTGCAAAAACTGACCTTGCCTGAAGCAGAGGCTCAAAGTCATGCTGAAGTCCTTACGGCTCCTAAGTGGATTCAAACTAGAGATTCCCCCCTTTCCTTGCTGGTAAGGCCAAGTCATTCATCTGGGCTGTGACTGCATCCGCTTCTGCTGTTCCTGCACATGTCTGTCTCTCTTTAGGAGCCCCTGTGAGGCTGTCCTGTTAGGACTTTTTAGTTACACAAACAGTAAGGAAAAATAAAGGCCAGAGGTAAGTGAATCTGAGTCCAAACTGCAAGCACTGCAGACACCTCATCTGACAGGCAGGGAGATTTGGCCATAGAGGGGTAAAGGGTTAAGGCTCTGACATGGAATTCAAATAATGTTTTTTGAGGGTTGCAGAAAAATGCCCCACTAACTTCTAGAGGATTCTATGGCCACTGTAGGTCAAAAAATTATGATCTCTTTATAGTGAAAACAGGCTGGAAAAAATGTAAAATTTTTTTGTACAGGCATGCAGCTTTTGGGTTATTTGCTGGTATGTAGTGGTAGTGAGACTGCAAACATTTTAAAACACAAAAGAGATGAATGCTTAAACAAACAAAAAATATATCCACAAACGCTGTTCTTGTAGTTCAAACCATACAATGGTACAAAGAACCAGTGTTGGAGGATGGGGGGGGGAGGTGTGATTGGTTGGTTTTTGTTTTTTTAATTCCATCCCATTTACCATCTGGTGTTGGTTGTAGGCATTTTTAAACAAGAAATCATACACTGCACTTGTTATTTAGGTTATTTCCTGCTTCAGTTCTTTCTTAAATCTTGGATAAATATCTTCTGGTCCTGATGAACCTGTTTGTAAACTTTTTCTGAACTTCAGTTGAATGAAGAATCACTGAGATAATATTTATGGGGAAAAAACTGTGTTTGTGTGGTGGGAAGAAAGCACATTTCTGATGAGAGAATTTTCTGAACTCCTCTGCATTCATTGTGAACAAAAATTCATTTAATTTATCTGCTCTGGTCTTATCTTCTGAATGCCTCTTTTGTGCCTTTATAGAAAGCTTTTGGCTTTTGATGGTTCTGTAAAAGGTTTTAATATTACTTTTTTTATCTTCAGTAACTTTGTTCTTTAAACTCTTTGGCCTGCCTTGTGTTTCTAACGTGACAGAGCTCATTCTCCATTATTTTCTTCATTTGAACACAATGCCAACTTTTTAAAGGTCACCTTCTCCCTTCTGAAACCTGGTCTAGAGCACATGGAACTGATCAAAGCAATGATGCAGTGAGTTAAGGTGAAGCCACTGCGGTCAGTGAAAGTTGCAGTGTTAATGAGATGTCCAGACAGGAGGGGAGGGCTGGGGGATAGTCAGTAATTGAGCTCAAGAGGACTCAGAAGTTCAAAACCTCTTTTTTGCCTCTCTATGGCAGCTCCTGCTTAGAAATCTGAACAAACTGCTGTTGCTTTTTGTTGTCCTGAATACAGTATGGAAAAAATGGCAATTTAAATGACCAGAATTGCATCAAAAAGTCTTTATTCAGTTTTTCCTCCTAATGGACCTAAGACCCTCAAAATTGGGCTATCCATTTTGGTCAAAAAAGAAAAAATATTTAAACTGTCGAGTGACATTAATGTCAAGCTTAGAAAGATGCCATACATTGCAACTGTAACACAATAGAGTGAAGGGATACAGATTTTGCCATACAATAATCTTGTATCAAGGAGAAAATGCAAATAAAACAGTGCTATGCTGTACTATTACTAATTATGTTAAGACTTGTTACTCGATATGCTGAAAAGCCTTAAAGCAGAGCACACACAATAAAAATCAACACAAAGTTCAGTTCAGCTGAGACAAATTTAAAAAACAATTCCTTTTTGCTTTTAATTCCAAAACTCTAGCAAGAGCATTTAAGAATAAAGTAGGATTTTTTTCAAGGAACAAAGTTTGACGAATCTGCAAAATGAAAACAAGCAGCTTGATGTGAAATGGCACCTGTATCTGCAGCATCTACTCTATTTTGACTCCCCTTAGGAATATATAGAGTAACATCAAGATTTTCTTTTCAAATATTTTAAAACTTGGAAATATGTACTTGCACATGCTTAGTGTAGATGGGGTGTAGCTTCACTTAAGAAAAAGAAAACAGAGTAACCAGCAATACTTCTTATGCAAGCAGGGTTTGAGAGCTTGGTCTGTTACAGCCAAGAGTTGCAGTCAATTATTTCTCTGTGAACACCAATTGGCATAAAAATGCTCCATAACTCTGCTGCATACAGGGGATTTCCCGCTTTTAATTCTTTTTCCTATCACAGCTTCAGGCTGGCCTGTAAAATTCACTTCAATGTATTGTTAGGTGTGATGGGATTTACATAGATTTGAAAATCCCCTTACAATAGAGCCTGGGTGATAATTAGGTTATGTGACTCTTTGTCAATTGCCTTTATTACTTGAGAAATAGCACAGAATTTTTTATGGATCACAACTGAAATTAGATGAAACTTTGGAATTGCAGCAGTGGCATAAGATGGTGGCTATACTGTCATATAAAACACTTGTACACTCACATTATTTGTGCTCTTTTCCATCAATGTGAAACCTTTGCTTTTATAGTTCTGCTTTTTATGGCTCCTTGTAGTTTCATAGGCATAGCAGTCTCTGAGGTCATTGTTTTTAACAAAATCACTATTGATTGGTGGTGAGAGGAACAAAACAATGAAAAAATGCCATTGGGCAGCTGATGTAAAAGTATTTTTTTTGCTCCTATTACTGATGCTGTCAGGAACTAGGTCGTATTAAATATGTGGTGCCAAGTCCTCCATCGGTCATCATGGAGCTGCAGAAACTTACTGATGCCTCAAATGTCTAGAAATAAAACAAAACACTTTTGAGACAATTTTAATACAGGAAATAATAAAAAAGCTTGTCTTTAATTGGAGGCCTCCAGGGGCAGGTATGGAAAAATGCCCAGACCACATAGGGCGAATACAGTTTTAAAAGTTTAGCAAATTAGCATAATTGACAAGAATTCCCAATTAGAAGCACAAGTAATGAGGTAATTCTCCCCCTTGGTTCCACCTCTTCTGGAGCCCCCCTTTCTTGCTTCTAGCTGTACTATTTTTTATGAGAAAGTGTCTTGGGAGAGTAGCTCGTCTGTGGTTCCCAGAGGAAGAAGCAAGATAGGACTGGGGCCTTTAGAATGTATTTTCTTTCTTTCTATCTATCAACACTGGAGTTAGCTAGGATCTATATAACTATACTGTGATATTCTACAGAGCTACAAATATATATGAAGAAAATATAAAAGCAAAAATCAGTTTGGCATCATTACAGCCTGTGGTGGGACCTTTGCTCTGCAAATCCCATAGTGTATAGCAGTGTTGTGATTAATACTGTAGGGAATTAGCGCAAAAAACTTCAGTGTAAGACACCATGGAAGGAGAGTGTGATAGCTACTTTAAACAAAACCAATCTCACTCCCTTGCACTTGGATTTCATCCTTTGCCAAGACATATACCCATGTGGCTTGGCCTGGACAAGGAGTGCTGGCTATTGCATCCTCATCTCTCTTGTACCTTTTGTGACTAGAGGCAATCAAGCATATTTTGAATGTTCATGCCCCACAGGTGTGGATGGCGTCTGGATTTATTTCAGCTCATTATTTTGCTTCAGACCTTGTAAATCTTGGTCAAAATTTTTGTGTTTCCTGGTTCTTTTTGCCTAACCTTTTCTTCATCTCTTGTCCTCTAACCATTAGGCTGGTGGCCATTCAAATGAAATCACAGAGATAGTGCTCTCTAGCAATTCATGTGTGTCACTTTCACGCTCACATTTCCATTCGTGCTTTTTCCATAGCAGTCGATATTTGTTAGAAATTCCCACTGTCTAGCTCTAGGCATCAGCTATTTCTCAGGGAATAGCAGAGCTGGAGAAACATGGCACCCCACCCAAACCTTTCCTAAGAAGGGATGCAGAGGAACTAGGGATTACAAAACCCCCGAACAACTAAGTCAGTTAAGGATTTTTCAAGCAGGAATTACCTGAAGGGCTACCACTCTGAAACTATCCTCTCGGTGTCAGTACCACTGTTGTTTAGCTTTTCTGCCAGAAACACATTCATGTTTCTACCTGCCTTTTTTTCTATTTTTAGAATAATTCTGATCAGGGCTGGGATAATTTTCCTGACACACAGACAGCTTAGTTCTGCTTCTCCCCCATGACTTCACCACCTCTCTAGCCTCTTGTAAAAATGCTGTCTCTTCCAAAATGCTGCTGTTAAATGTACATTACTTTGAAGTCCTGACTTCTGGATTTCTACCTCTCTTACAAGATTCTCTGTCTCTCCTGTCCAGGGCCTTCTCTCTCCTAACACAATTTGTAAAGTAACACTTTCTAGAAGCACAAGGAAATAATGTTTTTTAAATACAATTAAATGAACCTTTTAAGCATATTTTAAACTATATAGAGCTAAAACCTTCACCAGAACTAAACTTCACAGCTTACTGGCTCCAGCTCAGGTTACTTTTACTTCCTAGCTCTTGCAATTTCAGAAGCTGTCAGCTTGAAATCCCAGTTTGAGCTCTCTGCTGAGTTTGCTGGCCAAGTTCCCCTAAGGGTGATTGTAAGTGATGGAACAATTAATCAAAAATTTGCAAAGAAACAAAAATCAAGCAATTCAGAATGAAAATGAATACAACTGTGTATAAAATTTTCCATGTGTAGTTCCTAGGGAATCTAGACGCATTCAGATCCTGTAATAAGATACTTAATCATCAAGTGAGGTTTAAATATTTTTAAAAATCAAATAATATTTTCATCCCATATTCGTCCTTAGCTAAGCAGTTCTTGTTTTGGGAAAGCAATTGCAAAAAGCTAAAGTCAGCTCTAGTACACATTCCCAGAGCAGAAAATTAAAAACAGCAGTTATATAGAGCTATTTCTTCTAGGATCTAATCAACAAAATTAATTCTTTTAAAGGATAAAGGGGACACCATCAAGTGTGCTACTACATGCATGATTTTGATGTGTTCTGACCAGAAAACAACCATGCAAATAGCAGCTTGGACCTGGGAATCTTAACCTGGAACCCTCTGTCTCTAAACATGAGATTTTTTAAAACAGTTTTTCTTTCAGCCTTTGTGACAAGAGAACACACTCAGAATAGAAGGCACCTGCTATTTCATTTACTGTATTATACATTGAGCTTATTTGAAAGACTGATTTATATTTATATCACTCCTCTTTAAACCTCAGCCACAGTAGAGTTCATCCTCAGGTTTCATGCAATTCTTTAATTAATATTTTTCACTCTATTGCCAAACAGATATGGATGTTATGAATTAGCTTGATTAATGGAACACAGATACTGGTCATCTTTTCTTCCATAGCTTAGCTGATACTAATATATGTAGCTTTCACACCATCAAACAGCCACAATTTCACCAGGGCTTTTTAAGCTGGAAAACTTAGGACTGCATGGTTATAACAGTTTAACAAAGGTACTCCTTTCAGTGATCTTTATAGCAAAGATGCTGCCTTCTGCCCTGGTTCTTGGCCATGTGCAGTCCTGCTGTTTCTTGGCACAGGTATTATGTGTTGATTTGACCATAGGAAATGTTTTGGCCTTTGGCTGTGTTAGACTTAAGCTGCAAAAGAGACCTCATAAAAGCCATGTGGGGCCAATACCTTAGGCAAAGCTTCCTAAGCCTTTCTACTGCTAGGATGTCAAAACTTTTTGAAAATCACCTATCAAGCCAGCAGAGTCTGCAGACAGAAATGAAGAATTCCTGTACTCCAAAAGCTGCTAGGTTATATTGTTTTGGGGTTCCAAAATTGCATAAGTCTGACATAAGTTTGTGCAGCAGCCTAAGGAACAGCTCTGCTCCTGCCCCTATCTGTAGATTACCAGAAAATGTTTTTCTATTGACTTTCTTATGCAGTAGAAATCCTGTTACAGTCACGTGATTCTTCTCCCAAACCAAAATAAAAGCAAGGCGATGGACCCCATTCATTTTTCAGCTGGTTCAGCTACCTGAGCCAGCTTAGCAGATAGTTTACAAAAGCTGTCCTGGCAGAAAGAGGAGCAGGGATAAGCACTTGAGGATTTAGTAGGCTGAGGTATGGGGAGTCAGCTCTTTCACTAGGATAAAAATGCTTATTTTGGACAAAAGAAGCAGAGCCTTTGAAATGGTGGTTTTCATGCTTCAGTGTGGCAGTTCTGTTTCTGTATTGTTTGCTCTTCTGTCCATTCTTTCCGAATAACTTCAAAAACAAACATCTATGTGAATTATCATTGATGAGCATTCAGATGTCATGACTGTTACGATGACATTTCTGTCAGTTTTAATGGACACCTGTAAGTGAGGGCTTAGGGCCTCAGCTTAAAAAACACAGGCAGAGGTCTCCAATTTTTCAGCTGGCAGGATTTCACTTGGTTCCCTTCAGGTCTTTGGCTGGGGTGCCTATGAGCAAAGCAGGGGTATCAGTTGTGGCACTTTGCAGGGATGCTGCAGAGTGAGTCAGCTGCAGGTCAGGAAGAACTTTTTCACTAAGACTTATGAAACAGAATGCAAACAACTAATCGGTGTCAACAATTGTTTCGTTGATGCTCTGAGCAGTGAGAAGGTGAAATCTGCCAGATTGCTACAGACTCAGCTGTAATGCCTTCAGTCAGAAACTAGCAACTAGGAAATTAAATGTGTGCTGGAGAGTCTCATCAAACTCCACCCGAAAAAAGCATTTAAGTCTGCTGTAATCTCAAGCAGGGAACAGAGATGCTTGTGACCAGGGTGATAGTAGCTCCTCTTGCTGCTATACTCTGCTATTCCTTCATTCATGATGTGTCTCTGTATTTGGTCTTTGAATGTCTTCCCATGCAAAGCAGTAAACAAAACAAGTGGAAACTAAACTCAGGCTTGCAACAACACCCCCTGTAACACAGCAATGATGGTGACGCAAAACAAGAACTGTAAAAAATGTGATACAGAGCTGTATCTAAACTTTGTTTAATACATTTAAAAGGCCAATATATGCAATGGAGATTATACAACAAGGTAAACTTATGCTTTATTTCATTAGAAGAAATGCTGCATCTTAACTCTTCTTGGTTATGAAAAATCTGGGAGCCTTGGGGTTAAATCTGATGCAAAGCCACTTTTATGAGAGAGTCCAACAAGAAGATTTTCTGCTTCCAAAATACCCAACATTCTCAGGAAAAATTGGAATCAGAAGGTCATATTTTTTTCCTAAACTATAAAGAAACATCCAAACTTGTCTTAGTAAATTGTTTTTTAAAACAAGACTTCACATTTCTTTAAAATCAGGAAAGCTATGATGCTTAGTTTGCCCTTAGTGCTAACAGACCTTAGTGACACTGAATATTTTTGGGTTATTCCAGCAGATGAGAAGCAGTAGTTGGAAAGTGTTCTGACAACTGCTTTTGCTTCCCATTGGCAGCCCAGTAGGCTCCAAATGGGGGAGGCTGAGCCATGAGCCTTGTGACTGTTATTTTTTTCAGCCTTTTCCCCAACATTGAATTCTTTAGGGAAACTTATTTCATCATCTTGAGATCTCCTTTTTTTTGCAAGCCAAGAATCCTCTGAGTGGAAACCTGCACCTGGCTATTCACTTGAATGCTGGGGGAGGGAGAATCCATTTGCTCACTATGTTGTTCTCCATCCTGGACACATCCTCCCCTTGTGATATATTTGCTCTGACAGATGTGACCATCAAAAAGATAATTTGACTAAGCCGACTTAACTTCATCCCAGAGGTATCCATCCACAGCTAAAGCTCCTACTCTGCCCTTCCAAGGCTCTAATACAGAACACTTTTATCTATTTCCCTAGTAATTTTATTAGTCTTCATTAAAGAATTTTCCTTTCCTGATCCTTGCTGGTTTGCTGTCTGTAACTGAAAAATCTCTTATGCTAGCAAAGCCACAAACAGTTCGCTCCTAGTGGACATTAATAAGGCATCCAAATATTATATAACAAATACAGATATTTTAAAAAATAGTGTGATAGCTCACACTTGCAAATTATTGGTCCAGATAGTCTATAACTCAGTGACTGAATGCTGTGACAATATCTCACCTGGTGTCTCACAAGTTCTCCCAAACACCTGTCTAATATTCTCCCATCAAATTAACTTGGCTGCTGCAGAACGGTGGCTGAATGGCCTCATTCCCTCAGGATGCTCATGGGAGTGCTGGCCAGATGAGATAGTGAGCCTTGGCCTGACTTGTTCTTACAGTTTTCTGAAAGACTGGCTTTTACAATGCTGGATCGTCTTATTTATTACTCCTAGCGCAAGTTTGGGGTGTTTTGCTCTGTTCTAGAATGCTGATGGTCAAAATAAAAGTTGAGACAGCATAAATGAAGGTGTGAGACTGCAGTGATGGAATGCTGTGTTTATACCTGAAGGAAATTTCCACTGGTGCTACATGTGTTTGTGAACTTTGAAACACAGCACTGAGGTGGGAGCTATTTCCATGCTTGGAGAGCTGGGGTTTTTTCCCCTGCAGAAAAAGCAAAATTAAAAGCTGTTTTTCTCCAGGTGATTTCTCTGCTCTGTACAGGGAGAAGAAATTTCCCTGATTTATTTAAAGAAAATCACCTGGCATGCCCATGTGCTTAGGTTTCCATCTTACTGGGGAAGTGAATTACCAGTCATCAATCCAGATGACTGATGGAAAAGAGTTTTCTTCTTACGCTTGCGTGAGCCTCTCCATTTCCAAGTCCATGAGCAGTTTATCTGCCCAGCAGATATGTGTTTGATTTACAGGCACTACTCCAAGAGTAGGAGGGAGTGAGGTTTCCACAGAGCAGGGCTCTCAACTGCGATGTTGTATTGCTGAAAACATCCTCCTGAAAAAACCCCAGTGAAATCGCCTGAGCCCCTCTGTGTAGGGGAGGAAAGTAACTTATAGCCAGTAACTAACAACTGTGATTTCTTTGCTTCTCAATGCTTCCATTATCCAAATTTACTTGCCAAATAACTGATACGAATAATGCTTGGTCTGTAGATTTTCCCAATCATTTCCAGTAATAAAGTCACTCAATTTTTAGCTCTTATTAAATACAGAGGTTGCATGGCATTCACATTCTGTCTCCAGTTGCACATAACTTTTAGAAATAGGCTGCCATTTCTAAGGTTTCTGATTACAAAACCTATTGTGCCCATCTATTCTGCTTGAAAGTAAATGTGTAACATTTGCTCCCTCTCTAGTTTGTAGTCAGGAACATTCCCAATGTGCCATTGCCTTTGTGGGATCTCTAAGGAGCACCAACATTGCTGAGCAGAGAGCTTTAAACACTCTGAAAGATTATTCTTAAAATGTGTTTAACTGTATTTGATCATCTGGCTTCAAATGAAGGATACTATCAGAGATAAGCTGGTAGATAACTGAGCAAGGGGAAAAGAATACTGAAGTGATAATTAGCTGCTCTACTTGGAAAAGAAAAACAGAATGAACACATGCTAAGCAAAATTAGAGAATTTCTGATTCCTGCCGACCCAGCACATTGACGCAAACACCTTTGTTTCTGCCCTTTGTATTTCCAAGTTCTTCAAGGATCTCCAAGTTTTCCTACAAAATTGCAGCAGTTACTGAAGTGGGAGCTGAAGTCACAACTGCCCTGCCTCGCAGCCAGTCCCGAGCAGCTGCTGCAGTGCAGGCTGCAGGGGCTGCAGTCCCAGTCCAGCTGGGAGCATCCCTCTGCCTGAGCTTTCCGAGGTGCCTCATTTCTCACCACCTGCCTTTTCTTCAAGTCTTTAAGCAAAAGGACTTCTCCTCATATAATGCTGCATGATATTGAAGTTAAATGAATTGAAGTTATTGAATTTAAAGGACTTTATGCCACTTGAGGCATAAAACCCACTAAATGTTAAAAAATTATTTCAAGCACACAGGCATAAGTGAACCTAAAACATCAAATGCACATCAGAGAGGACATTTTGTCTAAAGTCTGTACTTTTAAAAGAAAATTAAGTCAGGTCTGTTTCTACATGGCTGAACTTCTATGTGATAAGATAGACTTTTTTTCAGTGTACAGTAAACTCTCCAGTCTGTGTACACGAGTGATTAAAATATCTACAGTATGATGAAATGTGATCTCATATCCTATTTGAGTGGCCAAGTTAAATTAGAGGCAATTAGGACTAATTTGGCTTCTTCCTGAAATCATAAATGTGCAGATGAAAGCTCTGATTAGAGGACAGGGAGTGTAGCTTTATTTGATTTTTGGCTTTGAATGGCTAATGTGTTCTTACCTTTGAAGATCTGAATTACTGAAATAACAGCAAAGTAATAAAAACATCAAAGTTAAATTGATTTTTAAAGATTAAATGGTTGAATTAAAGTGAAGAGGTATGGATTTTGCAAGCAACTTGCAAAATCTATTGGTGCTTCAAAATATCTGAATAGTAACCCTTTTGTAATTATGCTCAGTGGCATAAAATGCATGAAACAGAAAATTCCTGAAGTTTCAGGTCTTGCTCTTACAACCTGAGGAAGCAAAATAACTCTCCATTTTTAACAGGGATCTCTATAAATAAATAAGAAATTCCTTCTAGTCCTATGTCCCTGAGATTAATTGTATTTTATCCTGAAGAACACTTTCAGTCTAACTTTTTTGAGCTCTAGACTTCATGACTCTAAATTTTCAAGTGTTTGTTCATGAAACAAAATACAGACATTCCTTTATGTCTCATTTTGAATATAGATTTATAGCCTTTTAAAATAATTGTTTTTATGCTTCAAAGGCAAGTTACTCACATGTTCCCAAATAGACAATATTTGTGTATGTATACTTGTATATGTGACACTATGCCCGAGTCCTGCAGCCAGAACACAATGACATCTTGTACATGTCATCTAACCAGAGACCACAAAAAGAATGTCATATTTATAAATTAAGTCTGGCTCTTCACTGTGGAAAAAATCTGTTGTAGAAAAAAACCCCCAAACAAAACACTTACAAAGAATGTCATGGTGCAGTATCTGAGTTAAATGGCAACTTTCTGCCTTCTGAGCAGGTTAGCTGTTTAAGGTGAAAACATTTCTTTATATATTTTTTTTTTCCAGAAACAGATTAACTGAAATTGCCCAACCCTTAGGTCTCCAGGCATTCAAATGGACTGCTGGTCTTTCTCAGAAAAGTTTGACTTGTGTCTTACCTGTCACCTCTGCCCAAGAGAACTGATGAAGAGATATATAACAAAAAATTGTGAAGACAGTCTGGCTTCAAATGCCTTTGGCATCTGGCATAAGAATACGTCTTTGTTAGACAAACTAAGAAGCAAATATAATTTATTTTTCAAAAAGAAAAAGTGCTCAATAACCCAAGCATTGTTTTAACAGGCAGGCCATGGAGCAGTGCCACAGCTTCAGAAGGCACCAGTTTGGTCCATGTTCCTTCATTACTAAAACAAGGCTGAACGTGGTCAGACTGGTGCCAGGTCTTTTAGGGAGGTTATTAATTGTGCCCAGAGACTTACCTCAGCCTAAATAGGTTCAAAACACTTATTAAACTTTCTATTTGTGATTTACCATCTCATCTGAGTTAAGAACAGTCTCCATTTATGGTAGTACATTCAGGTCATTGTAAAGGAAAGAATGTAAGGTTAGGACTGAAAGATAGGTACCTAAGCCAGTTATTTTACTTCTATGTGAATAATAAAATATGATGTTAAATATAATTTGCCTATGTCCCCTCTTTAGAAGGCAATCTAGTTTCCTTGACATTTCCTTGTAACTTTGGGGAAAGTGTCATCTTCTGAAAACTCAGAGTATGTCTTCATATGACCTTGTCATCTCAGTTTGGTCATTTTCATGATGTTTTATCTGAGCTGATTCTGACAGTTTCTGCACATGGAACCACTAGATCCATTGTTTCAGTATTTGTTTGTTCTGCTTCAGAGTAAAATTTGTGCTAACTGTAAGTCAGACACACATACCCAGTGGGTTGTGCTCGTAGATTGTTATTGCTTACTACTACATTGTACCTTCATCAGAAGCTTCCTGAGCTACTGAGCCTTCATTCATAAAATTTTCTGCAGTATTATTACTGACTGGCTGGGTAGGAGCACCAAAACCTGTATTGCTGAGTGGTATTTTGGCAAGTTGCTTTTCTCAAGTGTAACATGTTTATGTTGTCTTTTTCTGTGCCTGAGCTATTTTTAATATAAGTGTAGTAAACAGATGAGAAAATATTTATTTTCTGCCCTAATCTTTCTTAGGATCCAGAATCTTCCACCTTCTGGTCCAGCAGCATCTGCCCTGCATTTAGTCATGCTGATTTGGAAATGAATAATGTGGAAGAGAACAAAATAAACATTGCATAGATACAGAGGAAGAGGAGATGGATAAGTTGTGGATATTTCAGACAGAACACCAGTGCCTTTGAGAGGCTTGAGGTCTTTTTCCTTCGAGGTGTGATTTGTGTCATGTTACCTGAGCAGTAATGAGTCTCCTAAGGGTTAAGCACAGGGTCAAAAAATACATAAGAGATTCATACAAGGCTTAGAGTAAGTGATCCCTGAATTGGATTTGAGTGCTCGGTTAATTCCCTTCCTTTATTTTTATTTCCAACTTATGCATTTGATGCCAAAAACATGTAAGGCATGAGTAATTTTGTTTCTTAAAAATGGACCCTGAATGATCTGACTGTCTGATCTTTGCAGTGCCTTTGAGAAGCTCATACAGAAACTAGGGGTTACTTGAGATGCTTGTTGCATCATTTATCTGCGAGGAGAGCCCTAGTGCAAAAATAATGTGAACACACACTTTTTTGTTGTCTGTTGTCTTCTGGGAGTGTAAGAAGCTCTCTCTGTGTGTGTGTGTGTATGTACAGCAGATGCATAGCCCAGTCCAATTCTGAACTGTGTGTGTGAATTGCAAATATATCTCCAGAGAACAAGGAAACTTGGAAAGAATGAGGTCATTGTGCATAATAAATCCCCCATATGCTTCTCTTCTTCCCTACAGCCCACAAGAGAAACATTTCAGAAAGGGTTACTATATAATTTACATTCCTATTGTCAAAACTGGGAAATGAAGCACAGATATGGTATGAGGAATGGGTTGTTCATTTTCAGTGGAAGTAAAAAAACCTGAGATACAACTGGCTGGAAAACAAAGTTGAGGTTCATTAAATCAACTGTATTTAAAGGGGGTGAGTTCAGAGATAAGAACAAAAGAAAACTTACATACAATATATTTTTTTACTACCATTCCTAGCATCTGTGCGATATCATAGATGTTAAATTAGCCACACGAGGGCCCTCCTGTTCTTTACTTGAACAAATTTTTTTTTTCAAAACTGTGAAAGCTGCAGGGAAAAAGACCAAATTTTATATTCCTGCAACAAGAGTATTGGATATACTGCCCTGGTCCACAGGGCATAATCCGCTTGCAAGTAAATATCATTTAAAGCATGGTGTTAGCACAGTAACTTAATGCTTCTCTTTTTCGTACAAAAAGTCATTGAAATACTGTCACAAGCTCAGCTAGTTTTTGATCAGATAGGAAGCAGGGAGGACTCCAGGCTGTGAAAAATCTCTCGTGTAGCTGGGCACTGAGCATGGGCTGGTGTTTAGTCATGAGAGAACAGTAATTACAGACGGACATTTGTACGTCTGGCCCCGTGCCGGTGCAAGGATTAACCGCACGCTGACATCTGCAGCTCCGCAGCCTGGCCAGCCTGTGTTGTGGCTAAGCAACAGCCTGTTAGAGGAAGTCTGAGGAAGAGCTCTGCATGTTGGCAGCTCCTCCAGGATTTCTACTTATGAGAGGCAGATGGTCCCTGGGGTGCTGAGAGCAGCTTACTGGAGTATCTGATTGCAGTCCTGCAGTCAGGCTTGAAACAGCCTTAGGAAGTGGATGAGAAATAATAGCCTCATTTGACCAGCAATCTGAGCAGCTGGATTCAGAGGGATTAACACACTCGGGTCTAGAGTTGTGATCCAAATCTTTTGGCTGTTGCCTCCCAGCAGCAGCCTGGTCCTGGCACTACCTAAACTCACTGTTGCCTCTCCACTCTATCTGCAGTTCCAGAAATGCTGTAGGCTGTACAAATATCCTCAGTGGCCTCTGCCTGAAAAGCTAGACTCTGTAAAACCAGTAGAGGGGCATCTCTGACATCCCAAAGGGATTTTCAGATCAGAATCGTACACCCTGCTTAATGATTAACATTTTGCAACTCAGTTTTGGCCTCTGATAGTCTGCTGCTTCTCAAAGAAGACACAGAGAGGGTAGCAGGAGGGACAGCATTTGTCAGGAACTTCTCTAACAAGCAGCTTAGAGGCTCTTAGTTTTGCACTGGAGAGAGTTTAGCGCATACAAACCAAATAGGGCATTTGGTTTTAGGGCAACAAAAAGGTTTCAGAACTGCTCTGATTAGTTATATAGAAATTGATATTCGGATCCTCATAAAGAGCAGTTGAATATTTCCTGCTCAACATTTGAGCAGGAGCAGTTGTGGACTACATTTTAATCCTTCATGTTAGCCCAGTGGCTACTAAGAACACTTGTCTGTGTATAGAGGAGAGTTGAGTTCCCTTCCATCAGTCTCTTGATTTTCTCTTCCTACAGACATACCCTAATGCAAGGCTAACTTTTGCTCTTGCTGATTTTCCTTCTTGACATAGCATTTATTCTTAAAACTGTCACCATGTGAGTAAGAACATAAAATTCAGAACTTAAAGATAAGAAGGAATTTGGTTCTGCAGGCAGAGGTTAAAGCAGTCCTTTGGGGTTTGGCTTAAAGTACCACTTGGCTCTGCTTTGTTAAAGGCTGTAAAAAAATGAATTATGATACTGCCTCAGCTGAGATTGAACAGGAATGACGATCACTTTTCCCAAACAGCTTGCTGGAAGTTTTTGCTAGGGAAAGGAGTGTTTGGTTGAATATGAAACCTCTGAAGAGGGAAGAAGCTCATATGCAGTCCTGTCTTCCTTATATTGGCTGTTGGTTGGCTTCAGGGAGTTTCCTGCTCAGTGGTTTTTTGTATCCCTAACTTTTAGAGAATTCGTGTTTCTCTTGTCTTATACAGGAATGCTAGGTGTCCAGCTAAGGATTTAGAGTTCTCTTGAGGTACTTCTCAATATAGTTCAGCTTCGAAGCTTTTAGGCCTTGCAATGGTTCAAGTCATTATCTTATGGGTATAGCTGTTACGTAGAGGTTTTTTTACATAAGCACTGCATGGTTTCTGGACACTTACCTAAGAGCTGGCTTGTAATTCCCACTCTTGGTTTTGCTAAACAGAATTAGAATTATCCTCTCTTTTACAAGAATTTTCTTCATGTTACAGTGCACTTAAAAAATTTAATTCCTGAAAGATCAGAATTTGTAACACTGTCATTTCTAAATGCCTTTTTGCAGAAAAGGAGCTCATTCATTTTTAAGTGATTAGTGTGTTAAATACAGGCTGCCCCAATAGCTTCCAAATATTGTCGAAGGACTTTTATTCTGCTAATCTTGCCATCAGAAAATGCCTGAATCAAAAAGATGCATACTCTGAATCTTTTCATTCACCCTCCTTGTCAGGTAGCATAATTTTCACTTGTCGAAACTTGATTAGGGATCCTCTCCCTTTTCCATGTCAGCGCTTCAAAGTCCTTGCTTTCTGTAACTGTTTTCCTTGCATTAGCCAAAGCCTTAAACCACTTTTCTTCTTCATCTTCTCAGTTTCTGGTTTGCCTTAATGAGACTATTTTATTTATTGTTGCACTAAACATCCAACTCCAATCCTGCACCTTTTCCAAGACATTTGTTTTTTTAGCTTGTCTTTCATTATGTTGTATTCCTGCCTCCTAGTTGCTCAGTTGAGGTTGACCTGCTTTAGCAGTACTATTAGTCTTCCGAGGCAATCAGGCTTGGGCATAGTGTGACTGTAATGGAGGCTGTGGAGAAAAAAAGGTACGGGCAGGAGAGAATAGAAATGCTCCCTGTCTTATTTAAAGTGATATATTATGTTTCCTTTGCTGCTTCTTCTGTTCTGACTTCATGACATAAGCAATATTATTTGCTCCTAAGTGTTCATCTGGGGCAGTTTTATAGTGCTGAATCAAAATAGCCATTTTCACTGCCATACTTTTTTCTCTCAATAAACACATTTAGGGTTTCTGGCCACAGTCTTCTATAAAATGACCTGACTGCAAGTTTTAATGATGTGACGAGCTTTGTGCTTCTGAGTTATGAGGAATGGTTATTGTATAACATTCTGTTGGCTGGAGCCTAATTTTGACATTTAAGCTGCTTTTCAGAGTACTGCAATAAGAGCACCTGAAATCCTTACTTAATTTAACATAGTCTGTTACTTATGTTTTTAGTGCTGTGGGATATTCTAGCTGTCTGGATAAACCTGAGGTCCATGAAACTGCAAACCAGTTGGTGCTTGGATCACCTGCTGTTTGTGGTACGCCACACAAGCATTTATTTCCTTCTGCATCAGCTGCTTACGCACAAAACTGTAGGAAAATAAAGCTGAAAAAGGGTTTGGCAAGTTACAGAGTCTGCTGCTCTCCCACAACATTCCTGACTGTCTCTTAAAGACTTCCTGTGATGGAGATCATTTCAAAGTCATTTATTCCAGTTCTTTAGTATTCTTAGTATGAAGAAGTCTTTTGAAAGTTCAACTAGCTCTTCATTCACCTCAGGTGAATAATTTCTTGTCCTCCCTGGTACAACTATGGACAATAGGCCACTCCATTCCATTTTGAAGTGTGATAGGATGTCCGAAGACTGGAGACTCTGAAAAGACCTCAGTCTTTTCTTAGAAGAAATGATCCTACTTCTTTCTTAGGTCATGTTTTCTCATCATCTTTGGGATATTTACCCCCCCACACACACATTCTGCTCTTGACTGTAAGGGGCATTGCTGTCCCTGTAAGAGGAGAGAGTGGTAGGAAGGATCTCTTAGGGCAATACTGCCAGGCATTTTCATTGCCAACTTGATCACATTGATCTGAATGTGGGCTCATGTTCAGCTTGTGACCCAGTGTCACCCATAGGCAGCCTATGCCTACCTAGTTGGTTTGCAACCAGTGAAATCCATTTAAGTACAAAAGCTTGCACTCATCCCAGGTCTTCAAAATCATAATTGAAAGCAGTAATGTTTTTCCTTCCAGGCTTTGCCATCTACAGATTTGTTATCCATTTTGTGTCTCTTTCTTCCTATTGATTATACAGGACATGCAGCTCAGCCATAGCTGTCCAAATTGGAGATTCCTAAAGTCAGGTAAGGCAACTCTCCCCTGAAAGATGGACAGTCGAGTTTAACCCTCCCAGGAGTAACTGAGAGCACGACTATAGCTGAACAAGTCAATGTAATGAGTACATGCCTGACCATTCCCTCCAAAAACAGTCAGGCAAAAGAGCAACATGTCAAAGTCAGCTGATGCTCTGCACTCTGTCAAGTGGAGGCAAACACTGGGATGGATCAGAGAAAATGCACTTTATTTCTTGCATAAAGTAGTCTTGAAAAGGGCAGGGACGAGGTGGGTGGCTGAGGAGATATTACAGCCCATTCGTTGTGCAGGTCAAGGGGGGAATTTCAGATTCCTCAGGAATGGCAGGGCAACAACTGCTGCTCTCATGTTGTTGTAGGGGCACTGGTAGTACCGTGTCAGACACTACAGCCTGCACTGGTTCAGTGAAAACGTAGCCTCTCCTCCCTGTGTTTCATTTCTCCAAACATGACATGGAGTTTCAGATTTCCAGCATAAATATTACATGACACTCAGAAATTATTTATAATCAGTGTATTTGAATTCAGAACCAGCTGTAAAAATAAATAAAAATAAATTTCCAGTGCTTCAGAGGCCATTTTACTTGTAGCAAATACAGATTAAATATGCATTTTGCCAATTTATCACCTCTCAAAAAACATAAGGAAAGATTGATAAATGAAATTATAAGATCCGAGCACGATATAAAATTGCCTGAGGTCTGATGACTTGTAACTGTGTATAAGTAATCAAAAGGGTGGGTGCCAAGATAAAGACTCTCACAAGGCCTCCACTTGAAAATAGCCATTTTTCAGTCTTATATTGATATGGGCCTTTGTAAAGATGACACTTTGCATAATTTGGAAGGAAGGAATTAACCAGCAAACTTTATGTTGTCAAGCTGTTCTTTTGACTATACAAATTCCTTGAGAGGGGGAAGGAAGAAGCTCAAGGAAAACAGTAAAAATTACATTTGTCTGTCTATTTAAATTCGCTACCATTCTGCCAAGGTCAGCAGGTACTGTTCCAGACTGGGAACAAGTGAGCCATGGTGCTGCAAAAACATTTAAATGCCTTAAAACCACCAAGGGCATCAAAATAGACCCTGGGGAAAACTCCTTGTATATAAGAACATCCTTTTAGACTGTGACGAAGTTGGTCACGTCTGTGGGGAGAGCACAAGTAAGAAGGGAAAAATAGGGACTGCAAGGAATAGCTTTGGGCTATTAGAGGCTGTGTAGGGCTACAAGAAGAAAAGCATGATGCAGAGTGCAGAAATAGTTTTAGATGGTTCCTGGTAAATATTGTATGTGTTCTGGTCATTTTCGTTCAAAGGTAGTTTTATGGATTTTCTGAGTATTCAGAGGAAAAGAGTCAGGAGGAACATTGACAGTTTGGGCTCTTTGTTTCATGTAAACAACCAAGACACAGTTTGCTCCATATCTTCTTGAAGAGGACTTACTGCAAGGCATTTTTTAAATTCTATCGGGATACAGTTGTTTGCAAAAATTAAAAAATACTGCTGTCAAAGCACTACTCATTAAAGCTGGAAATGCACTTCTGTTCTGGAGTCATATTCTGAGTTCATTCATCTTTGGGCACAACATTAACAGTTGGTGCCATCCTGAAGGTTTCTGGAGGAAAATGTTGTATTTGAAACTACTCTGGAAAATGGCACAAAAACTCCCAAGGGAGAAAAATGATCTCACAGTTTGGAGAAGGATCTGCATGCAAAGCTGAATTTCAGGGGAACTCTAGTTTTCATATTTAAAGTCTTGCATGGCTGAGGATGTGTACAGAGCACTTGGAGTAGTTCCAAACTGATTTCGTACAGAGAATTCATATTTCAAAATACTATCCTGTATATACTGTTCCATGCTGTGATCATCCTTTATGTAACCATCTCAAATGATGGTTCAGCTTTTATGAAGCAATTGAGAATCTCTGTTCTGCCACCAGTAATATATCTGGCCTCATTCTAGAGAAGTGTCCTCGTCATATAAAACCAGAGGCTCAGTGCCCTTCAGGAGAGACAGGACAAATGCAGAGACAGACCAGAGGGGGGAAATAACATCCAGGTTCATTGAAAACACATCTTCTGAAGGGAGCCTGAATACATTTTTAAACTAGATAAAAGTAAAAGCAGTTTAATTGCAAAGGTGTTCTGTAAAAAGAAATAAAATAAGAGAATAATTCAGATTAAGGGGGCCCTCGAGAGGTTTCTCATCCAACCTCTCCCTCAAAGCAGGGGCAATGAATTCAGACTAAGTTGCTCGGGATTTTGAACAGTCAGATCTAAAAACCTTCAAGGGGGGATAGTCTCATCCAGTCCATAATAATCTTCACAGTAAAAATATTGTCCTGCTGTACATCCAGAACCTCCCTGGTTCCTGTGTCTCTTTAATTTATGACCACTGCCTCCTGCCAAGCACCTCAGTAAAGATCCTGACTCCATCTTCTCTATAAGTTCCCCGTAGGTATTTAAAGGCTGCTATTAAGTCCTGTCCAAGCATCAACTAGCTATTCTCTCCATCCAAGATACATAAGACTGGAAAAAATCCCCAAATGGGTTGGCAGTGGAAGGCTCAGCTTCAGCAGAAGTTCAAGTAATGAGGTTTGAGAAGGTGAATGTGGACACCCTCCTCTGTCATTGGAGGTTGCTAAGAATAAATCAGAAACATGTATGGTTATCCATCCACAGGGTGGGAATGCCAGGGGATGCTCAATGAACCCTCAAGGTGCCTTCCAGCCTTGTTTTCTGCTGTTTTGATTTTATTCTAGAAGAGCATGTGAGCACAAGCTCTAGTGGCAGCTTAGGGCCACAGAGCTACATACATCACAAGACTGAGCCCTAGGTGCATAATAAATCTCAGCACTTATTAATATTTCAGGAAGTTAGGAATGCCTGAAAAATACCAGGGAAATACAGTTATAATGGAAATAATGTTGTAGCCTGAATTACTGCAGTGGTAGCAGATGTCCATTCTGCCTATGTCTAGTCACCTGAGATAAACTGAATACAGTGCCTTTTGTTTTTTTAAAGGTCAAGGAACAGGTTTGCCAATAATGGACCTTTAAAAAAATCTGTCCCCTCTATCAGTTGACTTTAACTCTTTGTATTTAGTAATTTATTTTTAATATTGTCTTTATGACTAAATAGCTATGTGGAATAGATTGCTAATGATATTACTATAAGGTATAGTTTTACTATAGCTACAATAGGTGCAGAAACCAGGAATTAGAAAGGTTGTGAAGTGTGATGTTACTAAAACGAAGAGAAGTGAGATTTTTTTGATATCATGCTGCTCCGAACTATGCAGGAATGGGAATTCTTCCCCAGAAATCAGTGAGCCAAATTCTCAGACATTTCCCTTTGCCACTTAGGTTTTCCAGATGCAGGTGCAAAAGCCCTTGAAGTGCACCAAATTAGTGGCTGCTTCAGGGAATTTTACCTTTCAGTTGGTCTGTGCAAGGATGCTTGTCAAAGACAGCTGAGGGTTAGGGGGTAAGCCAGCCCTGAGCAGCCTAACACATCACCCACCCCACTCTCCACCAGCTAGCCTGTGTATATGTCTGAAAGCAGCATGCAGCAAAAAAAAAAAAAAGCCAGGCTCTGTGTGTCTTCAGACAGCAGGGACCCCTTTCTGACCTATTCAGTGTGAAACTTTGTTCATGCACTCTATTTTTGAAAGCCTTCCTTGTTCTTTTCACATCTCCATTGTAGTCTTACAAAAGAAATGTGTTTCCTTCAACAAGGTTTTGATACCCAGCGAAAGAACACCCACCTATCCTCTGTGTTCATTTCTGCTCTGCTGCCACAACCTGCTGATTGCAGAGAGAGCATTTTGCTTCCATTGTATTTTAAATAAAATGATAGGCTGGCTACATAGGCAATCCATTAGCCTTACGCAGCCTAGTCGCTGCTAATTATAGGCTTTAGACTTCAGAAAGCTGGGTCAAAATTCTCCATTTTTCAGTGGAAAGCTATGTCATTGAAATGCTCTCTTCTGTGCACCACTCATTCACAGTTCTGCTGCTCAAAACTCAGCAGTGACTCTTCTGTGGTAAGTGAGCATCTTCTTTTTCAGTTTGTGCTCAGAACAGAACCTAAAGCAAAAACCTCATGAAGCAGAGTTCACTCTGCAGACGAGTGATTTGTTTCACAGTATGTTGGTGTGAAGTGGAAAACACCTTGTAAAGTTGAAGCTCTTAATGTTATCTAAGAGATGGAGCTGTGAAGGAGAAAGTGAGGTGGCGGAGTCAGTTTAGAAATAATGTTTATTTCAGTGTTTGAGGGTTTTTCCAGAGCAAAGCTTGAGTTTGGGAGCAGAGCCAGCAAGGGATGTTTATTGCAAATGTAAGCTTTTCAAATGGAAATGGAAATTTTATGTAAAACTGTTTAGTCAACTGTCACTTTGTGTTAAGGTTAAAAAAAAATACAAGCACAAGGTTTTGCTTTTTAAAAATAATTTCTACCATGTAGTTCAAGGAATTGATCTGTAAAACCCTTGATGCTGCAGGTTTATCTTTTCGTGGTCTGTTGTGAATGCACCAGCCAAGGCCCTGGTTTTCCCACTTGCACACAGGGGATCCCAATCCCCCAGACGAGGGAGGGAGCCAGAGTGCACAGCCCCTGCCACCCACCCTTCCTCCAGAACGTCTGTGGAGGGAGCCTGTGCTTGTAGGAAGGATGGATCCCCTTGGCTGGCTGTGTTTGGCCAGGGAAAGTCCTTCTGACCACTGCCCTGACCAGAGCAGCTCCTAGAGCAGCTTGGGGAGCATCAAGGAGGCTCTGGTTTACACGGGACATGGATGCAGCACAGACAGCACCACTGTCTGCATCTGCCTCTCACCTCGATTCCTCCTAAGGCATGTGGCAATCACAAGGGAAGGAAAAGAGAATGCAGCACAGGGCAGCCCTGCTTTCTCCTAAGGAAACCTGAAGTCAGAATTTCTAGGACAGTCTTGAAGATTTATTATTGTTGTTGTTGTTGTTGGGATTATTATTTTTTACTGATAATTTTCATGTAGCATTATCCTAAACCACAAATGATTCAAGATAACAGAAGTTGTCCTTTCCTGGCAATATATTAGTGTTTTAACTGATAGAAGCAAATAATAGGAAAATTTGCTGAAGAGAATGAAGGATTCAAGTGAAATCCAGAGTACTGAAGCCATGAGAATTTTGATGGGCTGATTCTGTGTGAAACTGACTGCAGAACTTGGCAGACAAGAACCAAAGTCACTGTCGTGGCATCTTGTAATCTGTTTCTTGTTTGTTTGGGTGTTTTTCCCTTTATAATAGAACAGTAATTTTATGATAAAATGAAAAGAGGATCTCCTTACTCAGGCATTTAAGTGACAATGTTAAGGAATTTGGGTCAGATATCTGCACTATTGCCTAAACACAGTGACTTTATATCCATGTTAGACTTGGCTTCCTACTAAATTCCTCTTAGACTATTATTTGATAATGAAAGTTCAAAATAATGATAGAAGAGCGTTACAGCGAAGTAGGAGCTCAAACCTCATTCAATTTCAGTAGAACACTGCACAAGGATTTAATATTGGAAATCTTATAAGCTTCTAAGTTGGTTGGAGAATTTTAGTGATCAGTTTTTGAAGACATTGTAGCACTGCTTTTGTGGATACCTTTCTAAAATGTTCTAAAAATGGTATGTTCTCTGTTGGAGCTGAGTCAGAAAAAAATAAAATCAGAATGTAATGTGGCCATACTGTATCTGTATAAAACCCAGTCCTCTCATACATAAATTTCTAAACTTTGTGGGAAAGAAACCATCCAGGCTGTGGCAGACTGAGTGTCTAGCATGCTCTCTTCTTATGAAACAACTGATAAGTTTAAATTTTTCACTAGATCAGTGCCTCTACCTTAAGCAGTGTTTCTTTGATGGTGCCATATAAATACCAGAAGATTGAAAAAGGATGGTTTATATATGTCACTGCAGAGATAAACAGAACAGTGTTCAGGTGACTTCTCTTTATGAGTCAGTTTTAGAGTGACAACTATTTGAAAGTAATTTAACGTCGTTTCATTAAAGGTTAATGGTGTTTCTATTTTATGAGAGTTGAATACCACACAGATTTTGCTAGAAATACAATTCTAACTTTCATTTCCTTTAATTGTTCTTCTGCAGCAATTTCCTGTGAAACTATTAAGTCATAAGATAGCTTTTATTGAACAGAAGTCTGCATTAAAGCAAGCCTAACACAATTAAATTGAAAGGGTTATTTATTACCTAATGTGTCATTGTCTTTACTAAAAGTAGATTTTCATTTGTGCATTAAATTATTACTACTAAAGTTCAAAACAAGCGTTATCTCACAATTTAGAAACACAGAACACTATTTCCCTTGATCCATGTGGTCACTCATCAAATCCTAATTATGGAGGTACTTCCCTCTAGTGGACAAGAAGATATTTCTATTGCAGTGTTTTTCAGACCCATTCCGAATTTGATCAAGATTTAGGGAAGAACATGTCTTTAAAAAGGCACGGAGCAGGAGCTGAGCTGAGCAGTCCCTTCTGACAGGGAAGAGCAGGGTGAGGAGGGAGATTCTGAGATGGCTCAGAACTGGTGCCACTGGGCACACCCAGCCCGTGGGCAGGGAGAGCAGGTGATCACAGGGTGCCACTGCCTGCAATTGCCACGGGTAATCAGGACAGCCAAAACAAAGCTGCCTGAGGAGCTGCAGTAGGCTCTCCTGATGCCATAAGACAGTAGGCAGGTTTCAATATTGATAGAGGCAAATCAGTGCCCTGAGTTAAAATAAACAGAAACAGTAAGTGGGGGCATTAGCCCTTACCTGTCAGGGAAAGATCCTGGAGTCACTGTGATCTTGGTGTTTGTTCTCCAGAAATATCATCAGTAGTAGAAAAGGTAAAATAAATGTTTGAAGCAATTAGAATAATGAAATTAAAAAGAAATATTGTGCACATGTGTGCAACACTTATGAGATTACAGGAGGATGGTTTGGATCACGCCCTCTCTTGGTACATAGGAGCAGCCTTATGTTCTGGTGCCCACAGCGTGAGAAGGACATGGAACTTTGAAATAAGTCCAGAGGATGGCCACAAAGTTGATGAGAGGACTGGAGCACCTTCCCTACAAAGGCTGAGAAAGTTGGGGCTGTTCAGCCTGGAGAAGAGAAGGTTATATGGAGATCTCACAGCAATCTTCCAGTATCTGAAGGGGGCCTGCAGGGAAGCTGGAGGCAGACTCTTTATCAGGAGCTGTAGCAATAGCACAAGGGCTAATGGGCACAAACTGAAAGAGGGGAAATTTAGGCTAGATTTTAAGAAATTCTTTACTGTGAGGATGGTAAGACACTTGGAACAGGATGTTGTGGATGCCCCAACCCTGGGGCAGTGTTCAAGGCCAGTTTGGATAAGGTCTTGAGCAACCTGGTCCAGTGGGAGGAGTCCCTGCCCATGGCAGCAATGGCTGGGACTAAAGGTTCTTTAACCCTAACTTGATGATCTTCCAACCCCTAAGATTCTATAGTCCCTGGGTCTTAAAAAATGGTAGAAGTATGGAACAGCTTTCACACAAGAACAGACTAAATCAGAGAGTCAAAGCCAGAAATTGAAATACAAGAGGACACTCCAGGCTGCAAAAGAGGAAGCTAGAATAACATATACTGAATATCATTAAATCTAGGCACAAGGTGAATAGGGACTATTATTCCCATTTCTCATATCAGAACGAGTAAGAGATGTTCTAATACCTTCATTATCACAAAAGGTTGAAAGTATAAACAGCCTCCGTAGAGAATTAAATGGAATTGATGGAACATAGTTATGTTGGCAGCTACTGAGTAAAACAGTCTCTTTGAAGCTTGTCTCTCAGAAAGACCCTCAGCTTCTGACTCTCAGATGCTAGCTGGGTTTGCCATGGGCAAAAACACTGTATGCCTGCTTTGGTTCCATACACTCTTCTGTCTGGGATGGGAGATGGGCTGGCAGTTTTAAATCTGTAGATGAAACATGGCCAACCTCAGTCATCCTTACTGCGCTATGTATATCTATGGGGACTTCTTTAAAATCCTATTCAAACATTTATTTATCACTTGTATTTTGAATGGATACATTGTTGAGATATCAATGTTACCAGTTCTTGAGATTTCTTTATCATAAATCTTTCTTGAATTACTTGATTAGTTTATTTTTCTGACAGCTCTAACCGCAGGTGAACTTGCAGTTGAAAGCATCTTTAAAAACAAAAATGAACCAGAGATTTTTAAAATAATCTAACTTCAGTTTATGTAGAAAAGCTTAATGATGTGTATCCAAATCTTTGAAAAAGTAGTAACCATTAAGGAAAAAAAAAATCTGGTGATTATATTTTTTTTAAAGTTGATTTTATAAGCCTTTCCTACTAATGCATGCACTTACCAGCATACCTTTTCTATAAAAGAACTGGTAATGAAATGTTTTAACTATGTGCTATGTAAATCACATTAAAATCTTGAGCCCTTGTATATCTTGCAGGAATATGGCCTAAGCTTGGTCTATAAAGGTAATGTAATTGGTTTGTAGACAGTTTCTCTTAAGTATAATGTGCATGTGTAAAACTCGGAGTTCTTCCCATTCCATGAGAATTTATAACAGTGGCAATAATTTAAACATCACTGTTTACCTTTTTCCCTTGCTGGCTTAATCACCAAAGCCCAAGAGCTGCTTAATGGCCCTTTGATGAATTTCTAGAAGAAATGAGGGGCCTGGAACCATAAGAGCAGTGTACATACACACATGCTGCACATCCCTTAGACACCTCATACACAAGAAAATGCTACAATTCATGAGAGGAAAAAAGGAAGCCTGGCTGGAGAACAGGGGTGTTTGTGACTGCTAAAGCATGGCAGTAAAAGGACTGAGGGTAGCTGAATGTAAGAACAGGTCCATGCAAAAATAAAATTGTATGTAGAAGTTAAAAAAGGAAAAAACTACAGAACCTTTCACAGCTCAATTATTTCTAATACTATGAGGGTTGTAGCATATTTTATGTTTGAATACTTTAGACTGAAATTTTCATGTTCCATTGTAAATAATAATGATTAGTCGAACACATTATTTTCCAGTATTTTCTCTGCTAA
Source organism: Corvus cornix cornix (assembly GCF_000738735.6). Taxonomy (NCBI): domain Eukaryota; kingdom Metazoa; phylum Chordata; class Aves; order Passeriformes; family Corvidae; genus Corvus; species Corvus cornix. The sequence continues at coordinate 24,308,932 of NC_047056.1, forward strand.
AAATGCAAAGCAGAACATTTAACTAGCAAGCTAATTCAAGGTCCAACCAGTACTTTTAAAACTATCATTTTGTTAGCTCACCATCCCATGGGGTGGCGTGGAAGGAAATTAATTTTCAGATCTTTTTTTCTCTTGTCCATCCTTTGCTGTGTTACACCATTCCCATCCCAGAGGAAAAAGAGGATATATCTGTGCTATTCAACCTGCAGATACAGTGGTAATTAACAAATGGGTAAACTTCCATATGTAGGAAGAGGATACCCCCATGTTGCTCAGATTAGGACTGGGGAAGCTTCATGGTTCATGTGGTTTGGCTGCTCCCGAGATTTTAATTAACAGAAAAAGCCCCTTTACACTTGTTGGCAGAGGTAGCTAAGGACACTGACCATCACACAGCCATGGTATGGATGCCCTTGAAGTCGTCCAAAAATCAAAACAAGTTCTATGAGATTTTTGGACATTTTTTTACAATTTACCATGTCAGCAAGCAGATCCACTTTTTTCAAAAGTGGGAAAAGGTGGGAAAAGACATAGAGTATCTGACAACTCTAAATTATCCCCTAATATGAACTTTCCTATAGCTGGTACATATTCCCAAATGAGGATGTAAAAATGTATTATTTTTCTGTGAAAAAGTCTAAAACATATAATATTTTATTAAACTAATCCTTTGCTGTCATCAGGTGATGGCCCATAAAAGTCAGTCCCCCCAATAAAAATGCTGTTGCCCAACACTTTTACATATTCCCCATTTCTTTTCTGTGTGCCAGAGGGCTTTCCTGGCTAATGCTGTTCACTGGAAGACGGTTTGCTGCTTAGAATTGCTTCTTACACCAGCTGCAAGTGTTTTAATTCATGGTGAACTGTATGGGATGGCCTGGAGCTCTGATTACAGTTCTTCGTGCCCAGGCATGGTGAATGCCACAGTTAACCAGCTGAATCACCCCTCATTCAAGCGAAGTTAAGATATAAGTAAAGAAAAATATTTATTTCTAAAAAAGCCACCAAGGATATGGAAGTTTTTCAAGGCACAAGTGGGAGAGATTAAAGATCTCTGTTGTGTCTGCTTGTGCAGAGCTCATATCTGAGCTGCAATGCTGTGCTGCTGCCAGCCTGTTCCTAATCCAGGTTGTTGGGGGATCAGCTCTCTTGCATGTTTACACTCAGTAAATAGGCTGTCAAAACACCCAGTCTCTTGTATTAAACCCTTTACTTGGAATTTCATTCAGCTTCAGTTCTTCTTTTTCTTTGGCAATTATTGATCTTCAAGATTGACAAACTTTTCTGGGAGCAGTTTTGCCCCTCTGCCTTCCACCTTCTAGAAGTGCTCATATGCCTTTGGCAGAACAATTGTGATCTGTTGTACTTGACTAAATTACTGACTGCTTGACTAAATAATTAACTGAATTAGGAAATTGTTAATTTATGAATGAGAAAATGGGAAAATCTCATTGAGAATTTTTTTTCCATATGAAGCTTACGTTTTGTATTTTTATGTAAGCCACCAACTGCTCTGAAAGAAAAATGTAAATACAGTTGATGCATGTGGCTCATTACCAGCTCTGGCTCTCATTCAAAAGCAGAAACCTGTGTGACTCACTCTTAGGAGATGAGAGTCAGCTTGGGGCAAAAGAATGTGAACAATGAATTATTTGCTTTATTCTTTAACAAAAATTGTTACCTTTGTGTCTGATGGTAAAGCCCACACCATCTTGAAGTCCTCAAACATACTAGAAATTATGGTGTTGCATAACATACCATTAGCACAAGGAACAGGGTGTTTGTCAGATGTAAAAATCACAAATAAAAAGACTTCAAGAAATAACGCAATTACGCTTTGGAAATGCCAGCAGAACCTTTAGAGCTAGGAATGATATAGAATAAAATGAAAGCATGGTAGAATGATTTCTGCTCTGTCTAGTTAATGATGGAATAATTAAGGCTTTTGCTCTTTAGCATCAGTAAAGGGAAGAAGGTCTTCAATATGACAGCACAATAACCTTCATAAGGAAGACAGGTCATGGTGTTTTTTCCACTGCTGTATTAAAATTCAAGTGATGAAATCTGATAAAGCACAAAATGTCCTTTGCTTGGAACACCATCATGTTCTATGACTTGTCTAAGACAAGTTGGAAGAGAGAAGTTGAACATGAGGTGTCAGAAAGTTACTAATACTGTTCAAATCTATGAATCATTAGCAACAGATGTAGAGTAAATGAAAAGCTGTCTGTAAATTACATGAGTAAAATTGAAGAGCCACTGTAGTGATTTTGCATTGGATTTCCATCCATGTAGCTCATGGAGAAGTAAAGTGCAAAGATGCTAAGCTCCTTAAGAAGCAATGCTTCCAAAGGAAAATTAATAAATAAATGACAACCAATAGTGAAGTAAACATAACTAAAGTTAGCTCAGGCATGTGCTTAGGGAAAATACGAGTATAGCTTTGGCTGGGATTTACAGGTTGATCTTTGTTCCAGACACTTGTAGGGCTTGACACACATATCATTACTGGTGACCTAAACCAGTTGAAAGCAACAAATCAGCACCATTGTGCCAAATGGAGTTTGCCTTGACAGAAGCAAAGGAAACTTCATTCTGAGTATGGCACAAAGGGAAAGCGTGAGAATTGCCTGCTTACCTTAGTCTACTATGCTGAAAATGCTTCAAATGCATTTAAAACAAGAAATCAAAATGCACAGTTTTCTTGAACATTATATTTTTCCTCCATATCATTATTACACACCTATTACTCTTTTACTACCGGATCATGGCATGTGCTTCCCAGAGCATATCCGAAAAGAAGCCGCATTAAAGGCTGGAGCAAACGTCTGTGGAGGAACTGAATTGCGCATGACTGGTGCCATTGTTGTGTGGCTCCCACAAAACACACCCTCCCCCTTCTCAGACAAACACACAGAGGTGCCCTGTTAAGAATATATTGAAAACAAGCTATTTGAAGAACTCTTTTTAGAAAAAAAATAGATAAGAATGAAAGCACACCTTTTAGAAACTCTGCACTGCATTTCATCTGTTTAGCATGGACACTCTGTAAAGTGCAGAAGAGGTCATTTCCCCATGGGTGTTGGAACTGATTCTCCTTTGAATTTTTGTCTGCCACTTATTTCTGGATCATCTGAATTTTCTAGTTTCTGTGAACCTACATGGTAAACTTCCCCCTCTGCCAGTAAATGGAAACCTTTCATAATTCAATCCTCAACCACTTTCTTTGAGTGCTCTATTCTCCCTCCAAGTTCTACTGTGTAATACCACCTTTGCCATAAAGCCTTTCCCATTGAAGTTTCTTGTTGAGATGAAGGAAAAAGCAAAGTCAAGTCAGAGCAGAAAGAAAGTTCCCAGACAAGTCCTCTCACGTGACCTCTCATGTGGGGTAAGGGAAAACTGACATTATAAGAACTGAGCTGTGAAAACACACATGGATATCTAAGCTGGGTAGAGACTGAGTGTAGGTGGCAGCCTAATTCCAGCAGTTCAGCCAGATCTCTTGACATGACTCCAGGTAGCTTCAGAGTTCCTTAAGCTATATCCTGAGCTTTTAAAGTAAAATATTTTCCATGAGTGAGCTTACACATGTGTGTTTTCTGCAATTGCTGAATTTCTAGATACAAAGGAGTAGTCAAATTCAGCAAACTAAAAAAAGGGTAGGTCTAGATAGTGTATAAAGAAAAAATTCTGAAGGCAGTGGAGCAACTTGTCCAGAGAAGTGGTGAGGGCTCCCATCCCTGTACGTGTTCAAGGCTAGGCTGGATGGGGCTTTGAGCAGCCTGGTCTAGGGGAAGGTGTCCCTGCCCATTTCAGGGAGTTGTAACTGGATGATCTTTGAGGCCCCTTCCAATTCAAACCATTCTATATGAGGGACAAATTCTGGATGGTCACTAAAGCCACCAGCATTCCCTGCCCTGGAGCTGACAGGTTGAATTATTGCTGCCAAGTCTGACCTGTCTTGCATCTGGCACTGTGTGTAACAGTGGGCGATGTGTCAGCAAAACATTCTCACTGCTCCAAGACCTCAGCTGAACAAATGGTTCTGGGTTAGCCCCTTGTATGGATTTTTAATAGACTTTCCAATGTTGGTGCACTTCCAAGCCCACAAGATTTTTTTCCTTTCTCTTCTAGAAGTGTCATCTTGCTTGCTTTGAATTTTACTCATTTTGTAGACTTTCTTAGAAGAGAGTGTTTAATCTAGATGCTGTGCTCATTTTTGCAAATGCGTGTCTTTGGAGATACAGTTTTCTTTCCTTGAATCTTCAAATTTGACAATTTTTTGTAGCTGTTTTTTTAAGTTTGGTAACTAATTAAACTCAGGTGTTAACCTCTATCATTGTATTTGAAAATGGCAATTCTACTCGTCATCTTTTTTAATTGTTAGTTTGGATAAAATTAGGAAAAGGGAGGGAAATTCTTTAACGTACTGCTTAAAAATGACCAAAAATAGCAAAGAGATTTATAAGTCCTTTGTCTTCAAGTAAATTTTCTGCAGCTTTCTCCCTTTGATGTGTGACTTGATGGTTGGGTTTGTTGTTTGGAGTTTTTCAATCTTGTTCTATATGTTGGTTTAATACATTAGCTACCTTAATGAGGATTTGAATGATTTAGGTATCTGTGATGTCAGAAAGATACTAGATACCTATCTGTTTAGCTTTGTTAATTTATTGTGCATTAAAATGCCAAAATTCATTCTGAGCCTTACTTGGCTGTTTGGCAGCTCTTTTCATTTAAAAGTTGTACTCATTTCAAGTTTTAATAGGTTTTCTGATTTCAATTAAAAAAGAACAAAGGCAAGGACTAAAGAGAGACAGTGTTCTGGGTGGAATTTCCAAAGCCCTTAACCATCTGTCTACATGCAGTCACTCAAAAAACTACAGTGTATGATGCAGGTATCTAGGCTACTTGTATAATCATTGATGAACAAGGTTGTTTTGGTAATGTATAAATAAATAATAAATGAAATGGGAGAGGACTTTCAGTGGATAGGGACCTATCCCAAATATGATGGCATATGTTAAAACCTGTCCTAGTTTGTCCTGACCTGGTAGTACTTTAAGAACAAACTTGCCCTAGCTGTCAAATGCTTTAATTCCACAAAACAGGGGCTTGCAGCCACACAATCTAGCCAAAAGTTAATATATTTGGAGAAATAGCACTGATTTCCTCTGGCTTTGAATTAGAGTCATATTATAATTATTTCCCCAGGAAGGAAGGAAGGCATTAAGATTAAATGTTGATGCTTGGAGTAAAACATCGGCTCTGCTGTGGTTTTACCCCTGCTAAGCAGGGTTCATAATCCCTTTGTGCATACGCAGATGCACTCCTTACAGACTTCACAGATTTCATTAGAACAAGTTTCAGAACCACTACCAGCCCCAAAACTGTCCTATTAACCATGGAAAGTGCCCAAATAGCAAGGTGATTGCCACAGAATAAGAAACCTCATATTTCCCACATACTTTTCTCAAACTATTAGGCCACTGTTTTGCACAAAACTAATTTATTCATCTTTGTGCAAATGTTTCATCACTCATCTGAGAGCAAAGGGAAGTCTGTCCTACATATTGCTTTTATACAGTTGAATATTCTGCAGTTCCCTTGTGCTTTTATGAATCCAACATAAAGACCTAGTTCCTGAGAAAGAAATGTGCACAAGGTCAGAGAAATGAATTTTGTGATATATTGCCCTGAGCTCAATGTACAAGTAGCAATTGCTACCAATGTATACCGCATGCAGAACTCTGAATTAATTTCTCTCTCCATTTTACATTCTGCTTGATTCCCCCTGCCTTTTCCACTGGAAACTTCTACCTTTCCCTTTGAATGTTACATTCCCCAGCATTCTTTTAGTTAGAATAGACCCCTGTGATGATTACTGCTTTGCTAACTGCAAGAGGCACTGCAGAGAAAAAGAGATGCTTCTCTGGCTACCTCAGAGCAGGGTCCTAGGAGGTTATTATGCCCTCCATGATCCACAGAAGTACGAACAGTGCAGGACAGAGAGGACCATCAACATGCAGAGATGCCCTCTGAGCCTCAACCACACCTTGGTACAATCTCATGGCACGCTGCAGCAGCAAGTACTGAAACTGGAGTCATGCTGAAAGCAGCAAGGCTAGATAAGCGTGGGGTTGTATCTCCTGGAGGAGAAACCTTTAGCCATGCTCTTCCCAGCTTCCTCAGTGATGAAACAACTCTGAGGTGTGTTTCTGCCCCATTCCCCCCTCTGCACAGTGGCTATGCCACTGAAATCATGTTTCCAAGAGTACAGAGGCAATTTTTCTAGAGATGTCTGTGCCTGTATTAGCAAGTAGGACAGTGCAATAGGAGCAGATCTGCAGAACAAAACACTTGGTGCTGTGGGTGGAGCGCCCACACTGCACACCTCCACATTCATGGAAATGAAAGGGGTACCTCAGACCAGCTCTTGGTCCCATCTTTCAGCTCAGCATGAATCTGGAAAGAGTCAGGTTTGGACACTCTGAGGCAGCTTCACTAGGTGAGACACAGCATAAGAAATGGGCATGGATTGGAGATTTACTGCAAAAGCTGTCCTGGTAGGATCCAAATATTAATATACACACACCTGCCATCAGTTCCCACTTCAGCACCAATATAGAAGGTACGTTCTCAAAAAACCTCAGCACATGGAATGCTAAAATCATTTGAAGGTATGCTCAGTTAGTATCAGTATGTGAGTGCAGAAAGAAAACTTGGTCTCACCTAGCAGCTTAGATAGTCAGGAAAATTTAACCCTAACTGCAGCATTGGCCATCTGAATACTCAGCCCTGAAATCTTGAGGATCTGGTCTGTAAAAGATCTGGTTCAGCTGCTTATTTTTGATATGGGGTGATGTTATTTACTGATGACAGCTCTTAGCCTTTTATTGCAAACCTTGTGGTTTCATCATCCTCTGTAATTCCAGGTCCAAAAGTCACAAGACAAGCAGAACTTCTCCTTCCTCATTATGAAGAAGTATTACAGAGCATGCGTTTTTAAGGGTGGTTGTAAGTGAATCCCACTAATTGAAATTGAGTATTCTTCTACCTACCATTTGTGTACTTTTTGCTCTTTTGTGCAATGACTGACTATTTGATAAAGAGCTTACTAAAGAAGGCTAAAATAGGAGTGCATTTAGGAAAGAGTTGAATAACATTGCACTTCGCCAGCATTACCCAGGAAGAATGAAGCAAACATTGCATTCGTTCTTTCCAGGAAGCAAACCTGATGAAAGCAGAGGTTTCTTTGATAAAAACATATTTCTTCAAAAAAAAGTTCAAGGTTTCATTTCACTGTATGCAGTTGAATAAACCTGCAGCAGATTTGTTTCTTTGACCACAACTTGTAACCTGTGTGATTGTGCACTTGGCCCACAAGCCTTCTAGAAGCTCATCTTGAATCTTTCGGAGTGCTCTTCTGGTTTGCATCTTGTTTGTCTGGTTGTCTGACTTCAACCAGAAATTTGAAAAACTGAGTAAGGAATGCCAACATCTACCCACACACTTCCATGCCTACAGAAGAAGCACACACCACCATGACACTTCCCGAGAGGCCTGGCACATGCACTTAGATTTGTTACACGCAACTGAGTTTTGATGTAAAAGGTTATCTCATCAAGGAGTTTATGTCTTCCTGTTCTTTTAAATACAAACCCCAAAACACTTGTGCTCTCTTGTTTTGATATGTTTATTCCCAATTCACTGTAAGCAAAATGAAACTCAAAATGTGAGGGCATCTCTTCAGGTGTCTGAAAGGTAACCAGCTTGTTCTGAAGGAGGTTTGGAATAAGAAACAAATTGAAACAACAAGAGCCACAGCTGTGAAAATATCAAAATGAAGTTGTTTTGGCAGAAAGAGGAAGTTGAACAGCTTTCATATAGCACAAGCAGTCCCTAAGCAATACTTTTAAATGGTTTGCTAGATAGCACGTCTGCCTCATTCAGCAGAGAAGACAGATTTTTCCTGAGTAACACAACCCCTTGAATCTATTTTTTGCCTTTACATTCTCAAGATCTCTCCATACTGTGTTTCAACAAAATCCAGGCGTCCAAGGGCTTTTATTTTTTTATCTGTAACTTTGAAAAATGACATAGCAGGGCAGACTACTAGGTAAGTATTAGATATTGCTTGAACTCTGAAAACTTCTCCCCATCAAAGGCCCAGACTATTGTATTGTCATACACACACCTTGCAGGTGGACATCTAGTTCTCTGTGCCAGAAAAAAACCCCAATTACTTCATTTACTAAAGTGCTTATCTCACCTAGCAAATTAGCATCCTAAATCTAGGCTTGACCTACAGAATAATTAGTCTTTTTCCATACATTATAATAATGCATCAATTCAGCTGTCTTCACTGCACAGCCACCTTCTGCCTCATCAAGCTTGTGCCAAATCACAAAACTAATTTTAAAAACAAAACCTTTCATTTAAAAAGGGTATGCTAGAAATCTCCTGACAATTATGTGGCAGAGAAGTAGAGAATTTAAAACAAGGAGTTAAAGTGTGGCAGAATGAGGACATATCCTTTAACACAATGTTTACAATTTTTAATTAAAATGGTTCAATATAAATCAAACAGCTCTTTTTCTGTGGCACAGATTACACAGTAGTAGGAACTGTCCTTGTTAAGTCAAAAGAGTTGATTTCTGAGCAGGATGTAAGGGCTGAGAGGAATGAGGAGTGTAGAGGACGATGTCCATCTCATGGAAAGGTTTGGTAAATTTATAATTCCCAAACCTTTCTAAGGTTTATCTGAAAGAGAGGTTAAATCAAATCTATGTTGTATGGCAAATAACACAGAAGTGGAGAGTCAGACTCCACAGCAGGGTTAAGATAAATCCAAATGGGAAGATGAGTAGATGAGTTCCTCTGCTCCTGTTGAAACCTGCCAGTCACAAGCATCAATTTGTAACATATCTGTGCTGTTTTCAGACTGAAAATACCAACTAAAATGATGCCAGCTCAAATCAAGATCTCAAGATCTGGTGTTTGACTACTTTCATCCATGATGACACACACGATTTTGGCAGATATCAGTAATGAGCATGGTAGCAGCTCTCAGGCACATTATATCCTCTTTAAAAATTCTGTCTTCTGCATTATTTATTGCTAAGACAGCTAATGACCTTCCAACTTCTAGAAGCTTGTAGCAATGAATTTCTGTCATGATTTCATAGCTGTTGTTTCAGGGTATGCCAGTACTACAGGTAACGTTGAATCTTGTCATCTCTGGGAGGAGATGGCTGTGACTAGGTCAGGGACAACTGAATCCTGGGAAACCATTTATGTTTTTCCCACATGCTCCTCTAGCAATAGCCATCACCTCCTGTGACCAACCCTCTCTTTGCCCAGCAGCAGCTTGATTGGCCTTCCAGGTGGCAAAGGCAGCGTGGCCATGCTGCTCCCTACAGCATGCTATGGCATTTTTGTCTGGATGGCAGCAAAAGCACCAAAGATTCTGTTTGTGTACATCATGTTTTGCTTTCAGTAGAACAAAAGGACTGCTTTTAAGAATCCATAATAGTGAGCTGGGACCCTAAGACCAGAAGTCTTGTTATCCACTGGTAAATAAGTACAAGTGGCACTCATTCAGTACCTGAATGCCATCTTCACTGGCATGACTGTGCTTGAAAAGTGACTTTTGTCTTTTATCATAAGAGCTTTAAGCAGTACATAGCACTGACACCACTGTATGGATAGTTAAGATTTCTTTATTACTCTTCAGTCCTCTTCTTAGGGTGTGACCCTAAATATTTTTGATCTGACAGAGAGAAAATTAATCTGTTCGGTATTTAAATTAACTGGCAATAATCCATATAAATCTTGGAAGATAAATGCTTATATAGCAGTTTTCATTAAGGTACAAAGACTAGGTGAGGCCAGTTCTGACTGCCCTTAGTTCATACACATCACCCTGCCCCTGGTCTTTGCTAGCTGAGACATTCTGCCCCATGCTCCAATGCACATAACATCTGTGTCTTTGCAAAATACAGAAAGGAGAGGGAGAACTGCAGGTTTCTCTGCTTTTCTTCTGATTTTATTTGGTTCAGCATAGCCTCTTTTCCTCAAATAATTCCAACCAATGTCCTTGTCCTGTTAGAAGCTGTGCTACTTCCTGTGCAGATGTGAAAGCAATGCTGTCCTTGTCGCCATAGATCATGCAGCACTATGGACTCTGACCCATTCCAGCAGCATCTTATGCTGCCTCTGACTAATTTTTGTCTTGCCCAATGTCTGTATCTGTGCTCTGTAGGGTGATGCACATTGTATATTATGCAGTATAGGCTGCCCACACAAATGATGTTCATTAAAATGAGGTTTACGTACCTGTTCTATGGCTTTTGGCGCATATGGAATCATTAAGGTTGGAGAAGACCTCTAAGATTATCAAGTCCAGCCATCAACCATCAACCTAGCACCACAACTGAGTTCACCACCAAACCATGGCCTCAATGGTTTGTTTTTTGAGCACTTCCAGGTACATTTTCTTGTGTGTACAAACTATGTCACTGTCACCTGCTTGAAATCATCTGAATATATAAGCTATGTATATTGTTAACATGGATCTAAAAATATAATGTAAACACAGTTAAACATGTCAATGTTTTCATCTTGAAAGGAATTGTTCTTTTCTCTCAAAAGCTTCAGAGACAGGTCCTATGCATGACATTCACTGTGACAAGCAGGCAGGATACGTTTAGGCTTTGACAGAACCTTTGCTGAAAAGGTGGAGAAACAAAAAAAGCAACAGATCAAAGCAATACAACAAATCTTATAAGTTTTAATTAAGCATCAGCAGCTGTGTCCTGTCTTCTCAGAAAAAGTCCCATTATTTTTGCTATGTAACATTAATGCTCACTGAATTGTAAAGCTCAAGGGAACTCAAGGCACAATTTGGAAGAGACAAACATTTGTTTTTCAGAAACAGATTCATTATCGTTTGAAGTAATGGTATAATCTAACCAGAGATCTTGTGGGAATATCTTTGAAGAGTTCTGTCTCTGCAGATAAATTTAATTTGTAAGAAAAGGAAATAAAATTACTAAAAAGGAACCAGATTAGTATTGCAAAGAGAACACTGATGGTATTTCTTCTAGGGGACATTTTACCCTTCAGAAAATCATCAGAAAAAAAACCAAACAAACCTTACTTTAAAAAGAATTTTAAATAATGGATTAAATTCTACCTCATGGAGTGCTGAAAAACATGAAAATGGAGATGGCTTTGGCCACAGTCTCCCAAAGGGGGATTTGAACTTTTGTCTTTTTAACAAAGCACTCTCAAAGTGGTTTAGAGCAATACCAGTAACAGCAAGATATTTCTCTAGAGATTCTGGCAAGAGAAGCGGCACAGACTCAGTGTAGTTCTAGTAATTCAAGCATGGCTTTGGAGCATGTGCTCACACCTAGGCTGTGTTTGCACTTGCAAGAGCTTTTTACTGCAAACACATTTTCTTTACGCAAAAATAATCATACAGGACTAAATGGGCCAGATTTCTTTTCTCAGAACTTCTGATTAGAAGATAGATTTCTTGGGTCTGATAGATTTCTGAACTGTACTTGATTCCATAATTACAACTGATGAAGAAGATGCCTTAATACAATTCATTTGTACCACTGTGAAGCCTCACCAGGGCAGAAATTTTCTAGAAACACAAAGTAGAGACAGCTCATTGTCTTCAGCCAGTGAGCACTAGCAAATAACTGGTAATTAAGGTCAGATTTATTGCCAAATATAGCTGTTCCAGTAGCACTTACATTTCAGATTTTTATGGTATTAATTTAACCACTTTCATTTTGCTCAAAGGAAATTGCAATAGATTACTCTTTGTTAGCACCTGCCTACACAGTATCAACACTTCAGGAGAGCAATGTGGCCAGGCAGCAGCACAGGATAACAAAGACAAACAGCTCTTGATGGCTGAGTCAATCAGCCATTGCTTGAATGTGAAGTATTGTGTGATGTTATTAGTCATTGTTAATTCTGGTTAATATTCTTGGCTGAGAAAAGGAAGGTGTGGAGCGTAGCACCTCAAACAGGACACAGCCTGAGCTATCTGGAGCTGTTCAGGGTGTTACTCAGAGCTTCATATTAAAAACATGCTGACTGCTTAGCACTGGCAAATCCCTGTTGGACTGCTCAGCTGAAAGTGGCTACTGGAGAGAACCAAACAACTTCAGATCCTATAACCAGCAATTAAACAGTCTGTACTATTCTCCAAAGTTGGTTTGTGCTTGAAGATACTTCTCACAGCACAGTACAACAGCTTTGAAGATCTTTCATTTCTTCCTAAAATTGTCCTAATAATTCCTATAAATAAGAAGTTTCTTCAATCTAATGAAAATATTAGTGTGACTGGTGAAAAAACTTTTGACCTTGTCCTCTTTTCAATGTCAAATTTATTGACAGAGCTGTGAGCCCACCTCATGCTGCCACTAGGAAGAGCTGGCTGAAGGCAAAAATCCACCTACCACCATAGGCACAGAAAGACAGAAAAAGCTGCTAAAACTGGGCATAAAACCACAAGGAGACCTTCTTTGTGAATTGTCTTTGCATGAGAACTTCAAAATGTGGTGCATTCCTGCAAATATGATTTTGAAATGGCAAACAAATAGAAAGTATTTTTTGAATAAGAAAATCCATAAAGAAAAAAACAAATGAAAAGAAAAACATTACTATACATATGAGGGGTTAATGTTAGAAAAATTATGTCACTGTTTTTAATGTTTTAAAAAGAGAACTGCTTGGAAAAGCAGTTACAGTCTGTTGTTGTGTGTTTTTAACCATTAAAAATTTTTCTCCCAAAGAGAATTATAACAGTATCTAAGGAGGTCAAATATTTTCTGCAAAAATCTTTATGTGGACCAATGGCTAGACTTTTAACTAGAAGAAAATATGGAAAATATTCAACTGTAATAGTTGAATTTCTTTACATATCTCTAAGTAGTAAAAGATTTTCTCAGACAAAAGGAAGAAAACTAGGCTTACTTAACGTGTTCTTGCAAACACAGGTGTGTTGCATCCTAAGTTATTTGCCAGACTGCTCTCAGCAACATTGGCAATTCTCACACCTAACACTGAACTGCAAAGTCTAATTTTCACAGCTCGACTGCTAGGGAAGAAAGTCAGTCTTTGAAACAGCATAGACCTTAAGAAAACTTTTAATTTTTATTCCTTTTTCCTGATAACCAGTCTTCTTTCTGATAGTTATTTTTGCATTATTTCTGAATGTTCAACTTTTATTATTATAATGATGGAATCAAGGACCAAATAGGAACAAAGCCTGTGTATGCTAAAATTTTGCAAACACAGAGCAACTAGAAATTCTTATTCTTCCAAAGAATGCAAACTTGGAGTGGAAAGGATAGAAAATCATGCAGAAGGTGTAGATAAAGCAGTCAGTGTGACTGCAGGAGTGGTAAGCTTGTTCTTCTGATAATGACTTACTTTTTCTCTTTCTTTGAAAAAGGAGGATTTCACTGGGCTTTCAGAGGGGTTTTTCTCTTAGAGTAAGACTTTGAGGATTTTCTACCTAAGAGGAAGAAGAGTAGAAGGATGGGCAGAGCAGTGCTGGGATGAGGAAATTACACCAGTCTGGGTAAGAGAGCAAGGCCATAAATGCCCAATCAGCAGGTGGTGGAGGGTATCACCTGGGTGTTGTCCTCATTAGTTGCTTGGGGGCTGGTTCTGCTGTGGTTGCTCTTCCCTTGCTCCTGCAGGCAATATTTCCTGGTTTGGTTCCCTGCTAAAAGTCCTTCCTCGTTCCAGGAACAGCAGTGCTGGAGGAGCTTGGATATTTTTAGAGGTATGTGAAGACCTTCTGTGTTGGGTTTGGTAGTTTCCATGGGGTAATGGTGGTGACCAGCTCCACCTCACATCCTGAAAGCACAAGAGGAGCCCATCATGGGAACATGACTGCAGAACGGGGTCCCAGGACCAGGGCCTGCCAGTGCTCACCCAGGAGGGAGAGTTTAAAACTAAGTGTGACCCTGCCAAGGTAGGGCATGACATCCATGTGGGATCAGATCCAGGCAATTCTGAAGGCATCACAGTGAAACACGTGCTGTTTGTTAATCACCTGCAACTAGACTTGGAGAACTGAAAAGATGAATTTTGTCTGCTGACTGAGCATAGGGAAGGACTTTTGGATGAGCCAAAGCAAATTTTCTATCTCTACAAGTAAAGGCATTAAAACTGCATTACCTTTAAGATATTCATGCTGTGTGATATAGTGCAGCTGAAAAATTAAATTGACAGTAAATTGGGGTGCTACTTGAATTTAGTATTTATTTTCATTAGAAGCAAAAGGCTGTTGAGATTATTCTTAAAGAAATTATCATGGTGTATTTTGATATTTCTTGTATAAGACCGAAAAGCTTATGGAAACTGCATGCTTAATTTTAAGTACAGGAGTCTGATAATCTTCTGTTCTTGAAGTGTGTGGTATTTTCTTTGATAAAATGCTTGGTGACGTAGGGTTTCTCTGACTGCAATTGTCAGTCTGTGCAATTGAGATTAGTGTCATTTTCTCCAAATAGTCTTTATATCTCCAGAGAGAGATATTGCTATGAACAACAGATTTCCCCCAACAGAAAAAAAATCACTTTTTTTTGGCATTATCTTATACCTTATGGAAAGGAGATGATGGAAGGAGTGAGGAATAAAAATACTTTTCTTCTAAAATCTCAAGGGAATTGTATTCTTCATATCTCCTTGGTGTCACTTGAGGTTCTTCCCTTCACAGTTTCTGTATTTAAGCTTTTTGTAACAGACTGCATAGTTATTTATATTTTTTTTTTCACTATTTTAAGGGCAAGGGTAATACTCAATATTCTACTAAGAATACTTTGGGAATTACCCTAAAATATATGAGCTGGATGTTCTGGCTTAGAGCAGAAAGACAGAGACTGATAAATAGTTCTTGGATCCTTCTTCATGAAGTAATGGTTCCTGCCATGTGAGGTTTGGGGGGAGTTTGCTTGCTTACTGTTTTTTTTATTCTTACTGTGATGGGTTTTATTTATATTATTATTATTCTGTTGGTTACTAGAACATGAAGATTTCTGCCATCTTACAGAAACATCCCTATCAAGATTTCTCTTCCCAAGCTGTAATTAATCTGGTCTAGGTGCCTCACTGAATAATTACTCATCTCTTCTGGCATTTTATGAAGCTATTTAATATCTTATTCCTTCAAACAGCAAACGTTCCATAGTTGACAGGTATCATTTTTAGCTTCTTTCATAGTGCATAGATAACGCTCACTTTGGGGCATGGTAATACCACCCTGCTCACTCATTAGCTTCCCACTTATGTTCTCGCACATTCCTTCGAATTCTTCATCTGGTTGTTTGTACTGAAGAAATTAATCTACCAAAAAACAAACAAACAAAAATTTAGAAAGGGTGCTTAATACTTATTTCAGATATTTTTATGAAGCTTTTGAGCCATAGCTATATTTCTCATCACGACCTCATTTGCCAGCTTTGGCAGCAGTGTCCAAAGGATAGGAAGGAGATGGTTGTCTCACCCAGTGTGCAGACCAGCCCTTCTTCTGAAGGATGTGGAATAAGTGTTGGGCGGGATCTGCAGAGGTGGAGAGGAGTCACCCTTGCCTTTTTATGAGCTTCTCTTGAACTGCTGAAAGCTGTTAATTTCATGATGCAGCAGAAGCCACAAGCTTGCAGAATCTCCTTCATTCCCCAGATGTGCTGGTGTTTGTACTTGACCCAATAAGCAGGACAGAAAGACACAGCACTCTGAGCTTCTGTCTCTCCCCAGCAGTGACCTTGAGGAAGCATCTAGGTACAAAAAATTGCTATTCATAAGTGGCATGTTCTGGTAGATGGCAAAATGCCTCTCTGCATTAGAGTCAACTTTTCCTGTTTGCATGCAAAGGTTATTCTTTATAGCTAATTTTTGTGTGACAAATAACCCATGCGTTATTCTTCGTGCATTAATGAAGTTTAGAACTTGTTATCAGTGTTGTTTCACTGGCTTAGAACCATGCAAGAGAAATGATCAGCCTGTATTCTGCTGGGACTGTGAAAATAAGTTTTGATTTCTTCTATAGACCTAGTAGGAAGACATGGAAGGGAGGGATTTGTTGTTCTTGACTTATTTTTTCCCTTTAAACAGAGACCGTAGCGTGTGTGCATGCACCATTCAAATGAAACAGTTAAGGTAAAAAACAAAGAAAGTGTAACAGCACTATCTCTTCCCCTGAAATCTGTTAGATACTTCATTGAAGTAGTTGAGTATTCCCCTGGAAGAGGATGAAGAACAAACCAGAGGGTGAGGACATGACACACTATGTGGCAGTGAGGGCACTCACCTGGGGGAAGGTAAACCTCTGTCTCAGCTCCTGATGTGTACTCTGTGCAAAGTGAAAGTGCATCAAGAAATGGAAAGCAAGCCACTGAGTGATCTCTAGCAGATATTTCAAGCATTTCTGTGGAACAGAAGAGAACAGGGTGAGGTTGCAGGCAGGGAAAATCTGAACACAAATTGCTGTGTTGTGAATGTAGTCCTTCAACTATATATGGGTACATACTCCAGTTAAGACTTCACGCATGCAGCAAAAGAAAGACTTAGTGTTAAGGCATGAGAATGAGCCAAAACAAGAGTAGGTTTGGAATTAGAGTCACAGAAAACTGTACACTTGAAGGGACCTCTGGACGTCGTGTAGTGTAGCTTCGTTGTCTGAACAGGGCTCACTTCAACGTTAGATAAGGTTGATTTGTGTAAGTGTCCCATCTGGTATAATGAGACTTCCTCTAATCTGCTCTCATTTCCAAACCCAAAAAAATCCTAGGAAGTGCTAGAAAATGAATCATTTGCATTCACATTACTCAGGTCTAGTTCAATAAAGCATTGTATGCCAGTCATAAATGGGGTGCTGAGGTAAGGCATTGCAAGCTATGCCAAGGAGTAATAAAGAACTATGGATCTAATCTAGGAAGTGAAGAGGCTTGTGATGCATAATAAAGCAACAGAGGAAGATTAACAGAGGGAGCACAATTAAAAGAAAACATCAAATGAAACAGAAAACCTTGGCTGCTTAATAGTTTTGCCAAGTGACTTAGTAACTGCTAACATGGAACAGGAACCACAGAACAGCTTTGCAAGTCTTTCTTTTTTCTCTTTTGATTAATGATCAGGAGATTATGGTATTAGAAAAGGAAAGATTAGGATATCCACAGATTACTCCTGACATGGTTAATGTAAAGATAAAGGCTACAATAGATTATAGAGTTCAGAGTAAAAGAACTGGGAATTTTAGTATGACAACTGGAAGAAACATTTTAATGCAGATTAAATAATGGTATTTCACTGGAAGTGTAAGCAAGTGCTCAATTTGAAGTCCATGAAGATTGAAGAGAACAGTACTTAAAATTGTCAGCCACAGGAAACCTCAGAGCGTTACAGTGTCTGTTCTCAGTGTTAATTAGCTCTCAGAAAGAAAAATTATACTTTCATAACGGGTTTTTCATGTCTTTGAGAATGGTACAGACAAAGAGTGTTTTCCTGCTTGCTAAAATCACTTTCTGGGAAGGGGAGATGAAATTATAGCAACCTGAAAGGGTTCAGTTTGATTTCCTTTCCTGATCTGCAGGTGGCCAGGCACTGTAGTCTAGGGGCAGCTGGGCAAGGAACACAGCAACGACCTACCTTCTGTTTCATGAGGTGACTTTGTGCACGTGATAGGGCTCTGCTGAACACTAGACTTAGATTCAAAGTTTGAATCTTAAACAGCATATGAGGGAGAGAAGAATGCTCGGTGAGGTGAAGCCACAGAGTGGTGTTAACTGGGGTAGCTGTGCAGCTCATGCTGCCTTTCATCACTGAGTTTGGATTTTTTGCACCCTTGCTGTTTACATAGGAAGTACCCTTCCTATGGTATGGAGATGCCATGAGGGAAAGATGTGTCCAAAGCCAATGGAGTTCCTGGATGTGGAAGTTCTGACTACATCCATGTGCCTCTGCTCACACAGGGCTCTGGTGCAGAAACATGAGAAGTGAGGGGCTGCGAGGGGAGTCACAAACTGTTCATGGAGGGGGTGTGCAAGGTGTCTTAAAACAAAAAAAAGTGGACTAAGTAAGAGAAAACCAGGTTGGCTGCAGGTCTAGATTCTGTCAATCTTGGATATGAATATTTCTTACGTTCCAAGGTAGAGTTTCTTTAAACTTCAGAAATTAGATGTTTTCATCACATAGTCAAGAGATTTACTACACAGGGTGCCTGTCTCTCTTCATATTTCAAACCATATTTCATGCTGGAATATTTTTGGACTTTGTAGACTTTTTTGTCATTTCAATGCTTTCTTGTGATAAGAAGGTGTGTTTTCTTCTTTTGTCTTTAGTTCTTGTCTTAAATATCTGGT
The DNA here is from genome assembly GCF_000738735.6 of Corvus cornix cornix. Lineage (NCBI taxonomy): Eukaryota > Metazoa > Chordata > Aves > Passeriformes > Corvidae > Corvus > Corvus cornix. The sequence continues at coordinate 24,327,324 of NC_047056.1, forward strand.
GCTCCTATTTCTTAAATGCAGACTCAGATAGAAATTTGTCATGTTCCAGCTGGAAAAATACAAATGCAAAGGTGATTATAAACTGGAATTCATCTGTAACTGTTTGTACAATCCTCTCTGCAGATGTTCTTATGTAGTGGTACATGATACTTTTGTGAACATGACTAAGCATTACAAAAAAATGTGAACATAAATGTGCCTATTTTACTGATAGTGTGGACTAGACATACAGGGGTTGAGTTGTACAGCTGAAGTTGTTTTGTGTCAATAGTCAACATCAATCCAGTGCTGTGAAGCTGGAATAATAACAACAATAAAGAAGAAAATTAATGAGCAGTAATGTAATCAGATGAGGGAGGATTTAGAACATGTTTGGTACCTGGCCTGATTACAGATGGAAAGAGGGATGTTCAATTTGTAGGTAAATTTAGAATAACGACTCGCAGAGTATAGACTACAGTGGAAGAATAGCTGCTAATTGGAAAGGTGCTGTTGCACACTGAATAGGAGGTTGACTGGTGAGCTAATTTAGAAACATCCCCAGAAGATTTCTGCTGAACGCTCAATGGCAGAGAGCAAGGGACGTGAGGATGAGGCTGGTATTGAGGGTGAGCCAGAACCTTCTTTTTCAGATGATTTGCAAACACAGGATTAGTCTGAATTGCACTGAGACCACCTTGTTTCCCTGGCTCTAGGAACCCCCTCGGTTCCAGGGGACAACATTCTTCATTTGCAGGGAAATTATTATTGCAGTTTGTGTTGAGGGATTGACAATGAACCACATACTGTGGGCTCTGTGAATTTGAGCCTCTGAAACAAAAACTGCAGAACCAAAGAAATCTCACTCTGAATAATACTTTTGCTACCTCAAGAAGATAAAATGAAAGTATTAAATATCAGGAGTGGAGAGGAAGACTTGGTCATGAGAAATGCTGTGGTTTGGGCTGATAAGATTCAGAATGTCTCTTAATGCAAACAAATACCATCCATAGTGTTTGGTGAGATTGTATTGGCAGGGCTCTGGCAAAACTGTGATGTGGTATTCCAGCTAATTGATCTAGGCCAAGAAGAGAGATTTTGTGTGAATTTCTGAGCCCGGCCTTATATCAGTCTGCCAGCTATTGCCTGTCACTGGAGCAGGACCATGCACAGGTAGTGCGATGGCAGGGCTGAGACTCATCGTGCACTCACTGATCTCTCAAAGCAAAAAGTTCTGAGATGGGGTGAGTCAAGGTTACCTCCTCTGCCTGCCTCACCTGAGGCTTGTTGGCACCCTTATTTGCCTCATGGTTATGTCCAGAGTTTTAGGGGGAAGCTGTGGTGCTTCCTTTTGAAGAGGGAGAGACAGGAGGCCTTTGCAGTATTGATCCCCAGTCCATCCACATTGTATCTAACCCAGCAAAATGTAGAGCACAAGGTGAAGGTGTTCCCTTGCCCCATGTGCTTGTGGAGCAGATGGGTGCAGTTCCCAACTGTTTTTCCAGCAACTGGAGGATTTTATTCTACAGCTCTTACTTTTTTTAAAATATAATAATGAGCTTTTAAAAACTTCCTAGTGGGAGTGTGGGTTCAACATAGCAAATACCAGCCAAGCACGAAGTGTTGCTGAGAATGAGGCTGAGACGCTGCTGTGTTGGGGGAAATGGGGCAAAAATGCTTCACTGAGCTGTGAGCTCAGAGCCTGGTGGCTAAAGCTAAAACTTAGACATTCTGCCTGCCCTCCACCTGCAACTGCACAAAGCCAGTTTCCGTGCACAGCCCACCTTAATAGCTTAGACCTTTGTTTTCTCAGGCTTTGTTTCTACCTTAGGGGAAAACCCTTGTATGTACCGCTATTCCTTTTTACCCTTCCCTCAAAAAAGGCTTTAACATAAACCCAAAAGTACTCTCAGAAGCTGACCTTTTCTTTCTTCAAAGGCAATGTGCAACAGGCTTTGTGGATTCTACTCATACACAGAATTAATGTAATGATTTGTAATGAGACAACATTATGATTAAAACACCAGCTGGTCAATGAGAGCAATAAAAGTATCAGAGGTTTTTATCTTCTGAGTATTCTGAGTTCACAGCTCACTAATAACCTTGGGTCTTAGGATGCTAATAATAACGCTTGATGTTGCTAGGGAATGGTGCTGCCTGACACATGGTGAATTCTGTGTGGTAGGATATGCCTAAGGCATGATGGCAATTTGCAAAATCTTTTTATTATTTTATTGATCATAAATAATTTGGATGCAGTTTGCAGCATTTGCTCATATCGCTTGTCCTGATTAAGTGGCTTATTAAAACAGCATTTTACTGCAGTGTGACTATTTTCAATATTGGTTGCTGATGACAGTATTCCAGGTGTAGTAGCAGGCAGTGAGTAGAGTTTTCCAATGTTCTGACAGTTATGTGCCACTAAATTGCCACACATCTTAATGAATTGTGCACCTCCTTGTACCTTTGCTTACAAAGATGGTGCTTACCAGAAAGGAACTAATGGAAAAGTTCATTTCTTCCTCCCTTTTTATACTGCTTGCTACCCAGGATTTCCATATTTACCTGGGGCAAATACTAATTTTCAGGTTTGTAGGGTTTTTTTCTTTCAGATATGTGATTGATATTGTTATCAGAAATTGACATTTTCAGTGCAGTATAGAATTTCAGATTGACTACAATGCCTCATTTTTAAAATAGAATGTAGACCTTGTAGTACTGCTGTGCCTGGTGGCAGATACAGCTGAATCACAGTGCTCTGACAGATGAGGGTAGTGATGCAGTCAGAGCACCTCAAAGAGGTCAGTCATGATCTCAAACCAACTTGGCCACAGTGTCTGGGTCCTATGGGCCATCCCAAGTTATCCTTTCCCTCCTGCAGGGTGTTAGTGTCTTGATGCACTGAAATTGCTTCCCTTTGCTTTGGCCAAAGGACTCATCTTCAGGTCTGTTTTACTTTTTGAGGAAGGTTTACTGAAACATAGAGGTCAATTATGAAATATATGATTTAATCTACTCTCTGCCTGTAGATCCCTCTCTGATAGTGATCTAAATGTGTTTGTTGATCTCCTTCGCAATATAGAAAATTAAATTTCTGGAAATGTCTTTAAACCGATGCTTTGACAGAGTAGGAAGCTAAGAGATTTGTGCTCTTAGTGTCAGAAAAAGCAGGAGAATGCACCTGCTGTTTGTGATGTGTTGGGGCTAAATTGCCACTTGTAATCTTGTCTGTCAGACTGTTGGTAGCTCCAGATTATTTCTGTGTTGTCTATTACCTGATTAAAATATTAAAGAGGATCCAGGACAAGTGTTACCTTGAAGGGAAGGGAGGAGGTTTGACATACCAAGTGTGACTACCATGGGAGAGCAGGCATGAACAGTTCTGCTGAACACAGAGAAGCTCATGTTTAGTCTTGCCTGCATCCTTCCACACTGCCCATGAGCGTGGAGCGTCCTTTCAGGAAATATCCACTCCTAAGTGGCTACTTAATAGAGATTTATTCAAATATATAACATGGATGTGATTTTGACAAAAATAACCCTGGGAAAACTCACCACTGTGCACAATGAGATCCTAAGAGAGGTAACCAGCTTCCATAGGACTGTGTGTTGAAACAAATCCAGTCTTACAGTTTGAAGATCAGAGCACTGTTGTTCAATGGTCTGTCTTCCACAGGTGGTCCCTAACTTTTGCATTCTACCTGTTCAAGCAGGCACTGAGCTTATTTTCTCTCCTTCCCCTCTGTTTCAGTAATAAGATAAATTCCTGAGGTCAGCCTTGGGCAAAGTAATTGTGATGGGCACCATGCTGTAACCCTGCAAAGTACTGAGTGCTCACTGTTCCCCGTGCAAAGCTGAGCTGCAAGTGTCAGTATTCCAGTAGGGGCCACAGTCCTTCACTGGGACGGAAAACTAAGAGTTGCTTAGGGGTGCTGTAGGGCTCATTGTCAAATAAAATATTGCAGATTCTCAGCAGAGCTCCTCTTGCAGCAATGAAAATGTCTGAATGGCAGAAAGCCAAGGAGAATATCCCACCTCACCAGCCATTCTTGTTTCCCTCTCATACACCCCTGTATATGATTTCTGCTTGTTCTTGAAGCCTCATGTCACCTTTGGGTGCTCAGAAACGGTTTTTTTCTGATACCTTGTGTTCCTTTCAAAGTGGTGGTCAGTCTTGGCATAATCTGAGGCTGCACCAATATTGGGCATTTATCACATTTAAATTAAGATATTTTGAAGATATGATTATCTTAAGTTTTCTATATTTTTGGATGGGAGAAGGACAGGTCATCATCAAGGAAAAGAAAAATATATTTACGTGAAACATTGCACCACCCAAATTCAATATCTGGGGTTAAACACAAAGGTCAATGAATCAGAAATTGTTTTCAAATCATTCCAGCTAGAAGACACAGTATAGCCACTTTAATTAATAACTGAGTTTTAAGCACCAGACAGAAAACACTGCTTTATGTTGTGTTATTAAACTCTGGAGTGTTCTGCATCATCAAAGTTCCACTAAATGGTAGAAATTAAATCATTTTCAAGTGTTCATCCCCAGACCTCTTCTTCTTAACGTCTATGTTCTTAGCATATGTTTGTCTGAGAAACACTTGTAAACAACCAACCCTCTTTACTGAGATGTCTGACTACTCTTGTTGCCTTCTGAGAGGAATAAGCTTTGCTCAGGCACAACTCTTAATGCTCTGTAATGGAAGGTTTGCCTTCTGCTGTCCACTCCTACACTAGTATCTCCCTTGGAAATGTAATTAGCCCTCATACAATGGCAAGAATTAAAACTATTTGGATATTGACTTTGCATAGTGGTTTGGACCACTAGGGAAACATTGCAGGGAAATCCAGTGTCATAATATATATCATTCCTGTTCTTTGGATGCCATTTCCAGTTTGCTTTTATGAAACAGACTCAGAATTTCATGTCATGTGTACTGGTCTAATTTTATTAAAATCTGTAATCGTTCACTGTAAAACCTCACTCAAATTTTTTCCTCCATACTTTTTTCTCCAGTCTTCATTATGCTTAGTTGCCCTTAAGATTAGTCTCTCTGATCTCCCTTTTTTTTGTTTGTTTTGTATGCTCTGTTCTAGTGTGTTCACTCTAGTAATTTAGCCCCATGAAAGGTAAATGTGCTTGTTAGAACACCATCACACCATTTACACTAAGAGCCAGATCAATGTAGTTTTATTTTGTTTTCTTAAAAACCTCCTGTCAAGGCAGTCAGTTCCCGTGGAACACAAATGATACAAGCTTGGCTTAAATTCAGTGAATAGTTTAATCAGCACAAGGAGGAAGAGACCTATAAGAAATTGTGCATGTGCTTCTGTGCAATGGTTTTATCCCAGAAATTCTGGAGTGGGGTTGGGTTTCCTCCTGTGTTTTGGGGAGGGGTGAGGGGTGTTTTTTGTTGTTGCTTTGGTTGGTTGGTTGGTTTTTGAGCGGGTGGGGAGAGATGGGGTGTCATTTAAAGGTTTGGAAACAGCATGTACTTTATTTCTGTTCTAAAGTTGACACCTTCTTGAGGTTAGATTGCCTGAGATTAGTGCATTTTATTTCAAACCAAATGGACTCCTTTAAGATCAACTGAAATAGAAATGCCCCAGAATTTTTCTTAGCCCTAGCTGGCCATTGAATTAAAATGTCATTACCCTAAATTTATTTTGAGCAGATATAACAATTGCAGCAGATAAAACGAGAACCACACCTCTTTTTTCTTTTTCTTCACCCAATTCCTCTTCTGCAAGTCATAAAATAGATTTCAAACCTTTTATTACAGTATTGAAATTTAAATCCCACAGTTAATTTCTAAGAAAATTTTATTAACTAAGGATTAATAGAGTAAATCACATTTGATTGGTAACCAAAATGATACAAATAGCTACAAATAAAGGACCATTTTGCTATTCTAAAAACGGAGCTGTTGCAAGAAACAACAGAGCTTGTTCTAAATTCTACAGAAATAAAATGTGTAGTGATAAGATGATGCTCCATGGCCATTCAAGCTGCCAGATCCAATGGACTCTTCTGGCTCACAGAACCCAACTGCTCTCCACAAACACAACTCAGAAGTTGCTTGTAGTTGTTAGTGCCATCACTACTAAAAAATGCTACATTATCTTATAACAGATAACTGACCTTGTATGAGATAAAGGTGGTTTCAGAGTGAATCTAAGAAATATAGTACACAAGATTTATTCCAGTGTGTCTGACCATGAATTACACTTTTTTGTGAAAAAATTATAGCAAATACACCGTTACTTCTGCATTGTCTTCTGCACCTTCCATGTATCACTCAGGTGAAACTCTAGCCAAGACTCACATGGACTGTGATATTTTGCTTCAGTCACAGAGTTGGGTGTACTGTAATTAGTGCTGTGAGTAAATGAAAAGCACTTAGATCAAAATCAGAAATTGTAAATGGTATTATATACCAAATATAATGTTAAATCTCCAAGGATCTTTGTATCTATAGAAAAACATTATAAAATGACTGTGAGGAACTTTCAATCTTAATTATACAAGACTAGTTCTTGCTCTCTCTGCACTCTTAGGCAAAAATAGATTTTTCACATCACTCTTGTACTCCTTATTTTTGCTTCAATACGGTAAATCAAGTCTGAAAAATAAAACAAATTAGCACAAGGTGGTAGAACCAGATTCAGGCAAAGCATGTTTGTCCTTGTAGGGAGAGTCAAATGAGCCTCTTGGGTCTATGTGGTACTCAGTGCAAAATTCTGTAACTCTTTTTAATTTAAAAAACAAACAAAACCCCATACCTTTTGGTCATTGTCACAGTGTTTGGTAGGCAGTAGATTGTGAGTCTACCGTTTATAAACAGTGCTTTTGCTAAATGCTCTGGTCTCATAACAGGAAACATGGGTGAGACCTAAACCCCAGCTGTGTGACCCATCTTGCAGCCTCTAGGTTATATTATCTCTGCAGATGATCTCACCAGGCTGGTATACGACCACAGATTTATGTGGATACCATAGATGGTAAAAGGACAATTTTATTATAATTGCTCTACACTTTGGTCTGTACATTGCATCCCATCAACTTTCCTGTCCTAAAAGAGCATCAGAATGGGTCACATATAGTGGTACAAATTCACAGTTAGCACCTTCATTGGCATCTTGCACAAGTTCTGTGGAGCTGCAGAGAAGTGGCCTATTACAAAGAGCTTCATAGGAAAGAAATTGCTCCCTGCTACTTGATCTTTCTGAAGGGACAGATGAAATATGGAAGGAATCTTGAGAGGGGAAAAATCTGCAGGTATTTCCTGTCAAAATCTGTAAAAATGGATAGAAACTGTGCCAGGTGTCTTGGTTTTGTGGTTTGGTTTTTGTTTATTTTTCCCCTGCTGCTCTTCACCCTAAGTCTGAATGCTTGTGTAACAGATCATTGTAACCGAAGCATAAAGAACTTTGTTATTTGAGTGGTACCACTTCCGCTTTGGTCTGGATTTTCCCATTAAGAATTAAACTTGGGCAGGTTGCTATGCAACCTACAAGTTGTGCTGATAAAATGGTGAAGAGTATGGAAAGACAATCTAAAAACGAGTTTATACCTTGTCAGAAACAAGACTTGTTCTGATTCAGCCCCAGGAGACAGGATCCGTCTGACTTACGGCAGCTTGGCAGGGCTCTTCTAGTTCTGGCCTAACACTGTGTGTCCTAGCAAAGCTGATTCTAAAAATAATAGCATATAGGATATTTGCAATTTTTCCACACAAAAATGCATGAATAGAAAACCACTTGTTTGAGACCTTTCACAAGCTCAGCTGGAGACCATCATGCCTTCAGTGTTTGCAGCTCTAGGAGAGCAGTCATGCACCTCCTCAGAGTGTAAAACTGAAACAATTATTTAATGAGAAAAGGAGTAGCAAGGCATTTTTGCCTAATGTATGTTAAAATATGATGTTTGAGAGTGCAGTAATAGTTAAACTCCAAATTGTTTAGAATGGATTTTAACATATTGGATAAAAAGTGGGGTTTTTAAGCTTTTCCTTTGTCTTATGAAGACAGATTTTGTTGAGTTTCATATAACTTCAATTTCTTCAAGCCTGTTTGTTACAGGCAAAATGTTTGTTACAGGTACTAGATTCCATTTACTTATTTATTGTTCTTCCTTGAAATATATTTTTCCAGATGTACAACTGAAAACCAGAATTATCCTTGCAGGCACTGTGTATGCACATCTGTGTGTTAGTTCTGAGAAACAAAGCACATAATTCCTCATTTGTGCACTGAGATGAGCAACTTTAAGGCTCAGTTATCAGGATCAGAAGTGGTAATAAAAGATACTATAGCTATCTAGAAAAAGCTTAGCAGAAATACCTAATAAAAGCAAGGGATGTTAAAAGGGCAGTTTGGGCTTGATTGAGCATTTGAAGACTCTTATGCAGCCTGTTAAAATTTTAAGAGATTAAAAGATAAACACAGACCAGTGATCCTGATAAAATGTGTGCATCAGGTGGCCATTTGAGTTTACAGTATGCAAAAACTAGAGGACACGCACAAGTGTTCACCCAAGAGATTGTCATCTAGCGCTGCTGAACTTTGGAAACAGGGAATCTAAACCACAGAGTTGATATAATCAACGCACACACATATGCGTATATACGGAATAACCGTCTGATACATGGTCACAAGGGATGTTCCTGGTAGACCTGCTGGCATTCCACAGTGCTTTGTACAGGTGACAGCTTCATGTAGTCCTGGTGGCTTTGTTTCCAGAGAGAGCAAGTATCACTTCCCCTTTTCTCTCGCTGCCTGCTGTTGATGAGCCTGAATATCCATGAAGGCCTTTCCTTCCTTAGGCCTGTCAGGCATATGAGGCACTACAGTTTTGGAGAAAACTGCCGAGTTGAGCTCTTTGGTTGCATCCACAAAGAAAGGAATGGGTGTCATGGAAACAAGTTGGTTGTTCTATGGTCATCTGGTCTCCCTTGTTCTAGAAGAAAGAAAAATCATACTGTGTACAGGTGCATGATTACTTATTGCTTCACACTTCCAGGAAAAGTGGCAGGAAAAGCATCTCCTGGGGATGAGGAGCAGCAAACCAGGGAGAAGGGATGACTCTAGTTAATACCAAGACCGACAGATTCTGTTTTCCCTTAGTTTGGTTTACCCAATACAACTTAAATAAAGAACATAGGATTTGAGTTTGTAAGCCAGGAAACCCATACCACAGTTTTTTTTATTGCAAGCTGTTGGTCAGTGAAATTAAAGATATGCCACACACTTGATAAATTTCCTGAAGGGCACATGTCTTTTGGAATTATTCTAGCATTTTAATACTGTCACATTTGGATATTGTGCTATGCTTACATTTTATACATGCTGCAGTAGAGAGAGATCAAATACACAGCTTCTCTGCGGGCAGGTTTGACAGGCATTACCTGTGAGGTTTTGCATAGCTGGGAATGTGTCCAAGCAAAAACTCACTCCTTTGTCTAGTGAGCCATTCTCCAGTGGCCATGGAGGGCTGTTACAGAGCTTCCGAAAGAGCTCCAGGTGAAACCTGCAAGTCTTTGAGAGCGCCAGAAATCATTCTTTTGGTTTTTTTGGAACATATGCATCTCTAAAAAGACGGTGTAAGGCTACAGTGCTACAAGATACTTGGTGTCTCCACCTTATGAACCTTACGTGGACTCCAACCTGCTTGACTGCAGAATAGGGCTTTGCTACTGGTTTTTTGTAAGAGCCTAAAGTCTAGCCTCCTGTTAATTCCACAGGGTTATGCTGCTGACAATGAGTATGATGAAGTGTGGGTTTTGTTTTGCATATGAGCAGAATTGCTTGATCAGTTCCAATTAGAAGACTAATAAATTTTCCTTAAGCTTATGCAAGAACAAGCTTTAATATGTAGCACTTGTTCTTTATGCTAGAAAAGCTGCATGTCATTAGTCTTGCTCTCCTTGCTACAAGTCAGGATCAAGCTGGTGGAATTGACATTTACAAGCTCTCCACTCCACCAAACATGTTCTCTTTGTTTCCTTCCAGAGTGCTGCTCTGCTTTTAGTTTAAAGGAAGACACGATTTGCATTTATGTAGTATTGTGGATTAGACAATGTACAGTCTTCTCTTGTGAGTAGGTAACAACTAAAGATTATACAGATGATCTTCCTCACAAGTAACAAGAACCATTCAAAAGGATAAAGGAGAAGAATGGCTTCCTGTGGTTGGAAGAACATCTGGCTACCCCTGGCAGATTGTAATGAACTCTGCTATGGATGCTGTCAGCTGTCTGCCTCAAGTGAAAGCTTTGTAATGGATGCACACTGTAATTGATGCCTAAATTTCCAATTTGGGTGCTCAAAATTAGGGCTCAGTGGTGAAAGGTATCCAAGAGGTTTGAGGTAGCACCACACCATAAATAGATAAAGCACTTTCAGCAAAATGAATGTGTGTGACTGAATTGTAAGGAAGACATGAAAGAGAGAACATAAGTACATTTGACATAACATGGCTTGAAGTGCAAGAATGTTGCAGGGAAGAAGTATTTCCTCGATTTCTTTGAAATACAGTCTGGTGCTTGCAAGCAGCGAATAATTTTGTGCCCCTATATTTGCACACCTGTAGAACAGCTTCTTCAAAGACTTCTCACTGAAGACTGTCAGTGGGTTGACAGGATCGTGTACTTGACAAAAGAGACTTCCAGGGCTTGTTCCAGCTTGCAGAGAAAAAAATACATGTGACAAATTATATGAATATGATAGGAATATTTCAGAAGTTCTCCTGAAGCCCTTAGAAGCAATTTCATTTCTTTTGTGGGACAGAATATTTAAGAAATGCTGTAAAAAAGGAAGTAACTAGAAAGATTTTCACGGTCTTCAGAATAAAACTGCGGGAGTGAGGAAGGGGGAAAAGCGAGAGTGGTATGCAGCTGATGTGAAATGAGGAAAAATACTTCCCCCTCTCTCCCACCTCCCCAGTTTTGCAGCACTGAATGCATCAGGCAAAATCATTCAGAAAAAAACACATTTTATCAGGGAGTATCATGTCTCTTTGGAGCCAGAGGATGATGGCTGCCTTCTTGTAGCCCAGATCTGGTCTGCCTACAATAGACTGAGAGAGGAAACAGACACCTAAATTCAACTTTCTTGTATTTTGAGATAATTAATGTACAAAAAAATGATTCCTTCTGTCTAGTGCTATATCCAAAAGCAGTCTGAGATCACGTGAGAAGCACCAGGAGAGAAAATCTGGTGTAAGTGAGATGCCACACTGATGCTTGACAGCGTATACCCTATTTCCTGATCCACAGGAATGCTTGCACTCCCTCTCACAGCAAATATGCTTCTGTCTCTTAGCAATCTGTGCATCACTTGCACTGCAGCTAACTGGCATTGTTTCAAATTAATGATATTTTATAAATGAAGATGCAGTTAGTACTGAATATGCAAAATGCTTAAAAGGTTGTTTATTGTGCCTACTGCTTAACAGTAATGCTTAGAATACTGGCAAATGCCTCCAACTTTCCATTTTAAAACAGAGATCAAGCTTTGGCTTCCTTGTGAAACTCTTCACTGAGGCGAAGGGCTGGAAAGGGGAGAAAATGTAGTATATTATGTCATAAAATGCAGGTATCTTGCACCTTTTTTAGAGCAGTTTAGCATGATTTTACACACAACTTAGCCCATACATGCCCATTTTTCTCTTTGTACAGAAGTATCTGGATTTTTCAAATTTTAGGATCTGCAGTGGTAATGGTTTGTGAGAGGAGTCACCAAAAGAACCCCCATCTGATCTGTGATTCTTAAAGCCTCTTGGAAGGCAGAAAGAAGGATAAAGACAGAATAAGTACCGTGTACCTGTATGCAAAGAAACGGTTCTTAAACACTCATTTTAGCTTTTTTTAAGTCTAAGATTAGACTCCCAATTTTCTAGTTTTTCATGTTTTTATTCTTTACAGTGCCTTTTAATTTGAAAGCTTTGCTTTAAGGCAAGCTCAAACAGTATGGAAATAATCAGTCCGTTGACAATTTAAAATGTTAAGGCAAAAGCCTATTGAGACTGTATGGTCACACTAAAATACTGCGGAGGAATCCTCTCCTTAACACACTTTAATTTTTAAAGCAGCTGAAAGACATATGTGCATACTATCAGCGTCTTCTCAAATGCATTTATTCTACTACTCCCACACAAAAGGTAGGGGAGGAGATCTTATTTAAAAACCATTACAAAGATATAACTGTTGAATCCAGGTTGCCAGAGAAATCATTTAAGAAGGAAAACCAGTGTCTCTCAACAATCAGATAATGTCATGGGGGATGGATGATTATCCATGAGATAATTTTGTTCCCGTGTATTCTAAAACTCAGCTGCTTTCGCTTCCAAACTCGGCACCTTGGGGTATGAGAGCTTATTATAGTTTATTCTCTAATATACATTCAAACCAAAATACTAGAGTATAAGCTAGCATTTTAAAAATGCTTTTTTTTCCCCCAGTCCTCTGTGTTGGTAGGTTGCATATTTTCTAAGACAAAACTGAGAGGGTTTTTAAATAACAAGAACATAACACTATAAAGAAGTCGCAGTTCCCATCAAATTCTTACTTCTGGGGATGACAACTCACAATATTGAAGTAGCCTTGATGCTGCAAGTCACCTCTGGTTCTTCTTACTTAAGACTTTATTTAACAATCAGGCCAGGGTCAGACCTCTCTTTTTAGAGGTAAGGGTGTTCTTGAAGGCATAAAATGATGATTAGGTCTCTGCATCATGAATAAGTATTCAAAACACTTGGACCCTCTTGAATTGTCACAGAAGTCTGGCATCAGTATTTTAAAATAGATATATTTTAGAGGTTTTTTTCTCTAGGAAGAAAAAAGATTTATCATGTTGCAATTTCTTCATCATGATCTCAAAACAAATTGAGGAAGGGGGCAAGATTTTGCTGCCACAGACTAATGTGGTTACAGCTTGGAAGCTTTCCTGTTTTTCAGAGCACTTTGCTGAGGGAACACAGAAATGCAGTCTGCCCTTTCTCTCAGACCTGGAGCTGTACTCAGTGGCTGCAGACAAGCCTCTTTGTTCTTTAACCCCCAACTGAACCAGGGGTGTGAATCTCACAAGCTGAAGCAGAACTCTCATCCTGCTTACTGGGTCAGCTTTTGTGAGAAGGGCAAAGTGAAAATAGTTTTTCAAAATCCAGACACTCGGGGGGAGTGTGGGAGGAGGGGGGGAGAGGTGCAATGGAATATGTAGTCTCTGTTTATTTGCAAGATCTGATGGGTGGTTTTTGCCCCTTTGGCACGTGTTCTTAGCTGGTGACAAAGAGCTGGAAAAAGCGAAACCCAGGGCAATTCTGCTATCCATGGCTCCAGCCATGACCTCTAACTGCAGGACATAAACCCAGTGTCCTAGCTGAGCTCCTTGCAGCAAGCTGGGCTGTCATCCCTTCCACGAGGGTATTCCCACTGGCAAATGAGCTGTGGGATAACAGCTTGGTTATTTTATCCACATCTGCTTTAGCAACAAGCAGAAAGTTGTTACCCTCTAGATGAGCGCTAAAAATAGCTGGTTTAAAACAAGAAGCCCACCACAAAACCAAAAAAAGAAAAACCCGAACCCACCCCTCCAATAAACCAAAACCAAATCAGAAAACTAAGTGCATGGAAATACTCTGAGCAAAGCTCAGCTTCATGAAAATCTACCTGTCAAGTTTATGTGCAAAATATCCTTTATTAGAAAATTCTTGTAGGCAGTGCTTGATAGATGGTATGTAGGGAAGACAGACAACAACCTACTGTGCTGTTTTCTCTTTCTCTCTTCTTTTCTTTCATTTTTTCTTTTCTGTTTTGTAATATTTAACAGCCTACAGCACAAGATTTAGTGCCATGGAAGCATGGGCTATTGAGAAAATATTTTATCAGTAGAGGCAACACAACTGTCAATTCCTGCAGAATTTATTCTCTGCTGTTTTTTGACTCCTGCTGTCCTTACAAAATTATTTTTCATTGAGTTAAATCACTCCCATCCTAAAATACCAACACTGACTGAAACCTGAGATCACAGTACAAGCACCTATCTTCTTTCCTATGAAACAGCCATAAGGCTTTGATGTAACTTAACTGGAAAAAAATCAGAATGTTTTTGGTAAAAGATTGAAAAAAAGCAGTTTTGTTTTCCCTTATCAACTATTTTTCTTATTTACTTTGAAGGTTGTTTCTGCACAGTTCTGGGAGAGATGGGTCTTTAGAGCAGCCAGCAAATCAGTGTTCAGGGGCAGAGGAGAAGCTATGAAATTAGAGGATGCTTTTTGTGAAGCCTTGTATGGAACTTGCAGTTCACGGCTATGCTATTACAAGGGAAAGGGAATACATAAATGGTTTTATTGGCTTGTCTCTCTTCCATCCACAGAGCAAAGAAAATGTGTGTGAATGTGTGTACATAAACAGCTATCTGCAGGCACTGAAAATAATAAGCAGCTGAGTTATGACAGTGACCTGCTTCACCAAAAATTATAGTTAAACACACATGAGGTGTGAGAGAGGGTTTTAAGAGATTTACCATCTCAAAAAGATGATGATAAGATAGCTGAATCAATTTTCTGATTTGAGATCTACAAGCTGAACTTAGAAGTGTACCAATATGTTTATTTCATGACCAGGAGTGCTGAAATGGTCTGAAACGTTCGAGACTTGCCTATTTTAGTATTCATGTAGTTATCTTTATTGCATGATAATACAGTTTGACAAAGGAAAGTCCAAAAACTGGTGTAACTGATGCTACAATAATGGTGCACTCTGCTGCATACAGTGATGCTAAAGTTATGGAATAAATCCACTTTAAATGCTCCAGGCAGACAAGCCCTTTGTCCTACCACCAGAGGTGGTATATTACTAAATAATATATCAGCAGTTGGAAAAGTTCCATTGCCAGCTACTTACATAAAATGACCTGAATAGGACGGAAACAGTATGCTATAACAATTAAATTATTTGCTTTTAGTGTTTTGGAAACTAGCAGAATCCTTCCACTAAGGAATGTGGAGCACAATCCACAAATTACTTGTTCTGTCCTCTCTCTAACTTTGTTTAAGTTGGGGGAGGGAAGGAAGGAAAAGCTTAACTTTCTCCAACTGTTCATAAACTGCAAGACAAGAAAAGCTACAACCATATGTTAAAATTGTGTATTTCTCTGTTTATATGGGTTTTTCAGAATACATAAGGCAACCGATTTAAAAACATTTTCTCCAAGAAATCTGATCTGAATAATGAACCCTATGTGATTACAGGGAACAGATTTAAGTGCAAAGAGGTACACGCAGGAGATCTGTCAGAGGAGTGCTGCGAGTCCCATGAGGTGTGGCTCATTTATTTTTTGGCTGTGAGGCAATGTACAGTGCTACCAGACAGTAGATAGTTCCTCCTATTGTCAGAGCCATCGTGGTCCGATAGAGCATCTTATCTGGAACTCCTCGCTTCAGGTGTACTGGTAGCCCATCTGATCTCTGTGGGAAGAGTTGAAGGAGAAAACAAGCAAAAAAGAGATCAACACCCATACTGAGGTCATTAAGGAATATGCTACCTTGGTTAAATTAAGAGACTTCCAAGAGGGAAACCTCCTGACAATTAGGCTCACTACAACCAAGTGTATTATGTGTGTTTTATCTAGCAAGACAAATGCGAAGGCAAGTTAATTTTGTTAGCCAAAGCTGTTAAGTGCAAGTGGAAAGAATATATCTTGAAATATTTCTCAAGAGGACCTGGACGGGAAAAGTGTCACTAACAACAGAATGTGGAAAGATACGTATAAAAAATTATTCACCAAGTCAGACTGACACATTCCAAATGGAAGTGGCATGTAAGAGAGAAAAGGAAACATTATATAAAGCACATTCTTGATGCTTAAAAAAAACCTTAACTAATTTGTTTTAAGAAAAGTCCTACTACATTTAGAAATTGCATAGCTAACAAACTGGCTTTGAAAACTTTACTGTGCTACTCTTATACTGCACTATAAACAGCTTCAGCAACATTCAAATTATTATACACAAAACAATAATGACTTGCTTTGCCCCTGCACATCTGCTTTAAGGCATACACTTGGATTCCCAGAAAGAAAGTGCTTCTAAATAGTCAAATAATACAACAATTTCTGAAGTCAGCAAAAAACAATGTTACTGCATTTATCCACTTTCAGTATTTATCTCCTATACAAGGCACATACTTTGTAGTACAGTACAAGTACACAGGTTATACTGTACTTGACAGTTTCTTAACTAGACTTTACAGAATTTAGGTATTGTAGAATGGCAAAAGCTATGTTAAAATAAGGACAGATATGTCCCACTCTCCAGTTTAAGTTACTCTCAAAGTTGTCATTACCTGAAAAACTTTCTGTAGGTCTGGCACCTTGTTTTTACCCAAGAAAGACTCAGCTGCTGGTAAATCTGAAGGAGGTTTACTTGTCCCAAAAATCAGAGCTGGGGATTCAGTGGGAACTAATGGTTTGAGTCCCTGCATAAATAAAGATTAAAATAACAAAGTATATCACACTTGCAAATGTACCAATTGTCACATTAGGCAGGCACACTGCCAGTCATTACAAGGATACATTACAAGGAGTATTTATCTGGTATGAAGACTTGTGACAATGACCTACAAACACATTGTTGGCCCACTGATATCTCAGTGACAACTTTGGGTCAGAGCTTAGCAAGGAAAATAGAAGCCTCCTTTCCAATTTCCTCATGCATGAATTTATAGCTGTTATTTTTCTGTGCTGGTAGTTGGTCCAAATTACTGCTTCTATTTTGTACACAGAATATCTAGGACTCTCTCTGAGCAGTAGGATTAGGATCAAGAATCTCTGATGCTAGGGTCAGAGTGAGGAATGAACTCCACCTCCTGAATGCTGCCAACAGTAGCCGTAAATAATTGTGCCTTAAATAATTTGGATGTATAGTTTTGGGGATTCAAAAAAAGAAAAGGATGGAGGATCATTTGGGTCATACAGAAGTTGTAAGTGGTGTTCAAAGCCCTTCAGAGACCCTGATACAGTGGATATTTTATGCAGGTGTAACTATATCCTAAAATTCAGATGAAACTATCAAATCCTTTAAATTCAGATGCAACTTCCCACACCTCAGTGTACTCCCCATGAGCAGCACAGCTCAACTTCCTTTCGGTTCACATGGTTGTACTTTGCATTTGCCATAATTAGAAACGACATAATTCAGTTCTATGATTAAGGGCACAAAGTCACAGCCAACATGAGGTGGCCTCCTTGTCTTTATTACATTAGTTAGATTTAACAGTTATGTCTACACATGTGGCAGTGATGTTTTACATTATGGCTCTCAAAATAGCCGCAATTTTTTTTTTCTCTAACTTTCCACAGAAATTAAAAGCATTGTACAGTTAGTTTAATGCAACAGGTTTTTACTACAAACAGAAGCAGTCATGGGTCAAGTTAAGACTGCACTGAAATTCTGGTTTCTGTTCAAAGAACTAGTTGATGCATTTTGTATTGAAGAGAGCTGTCTGACAGTATCTGGAGCTGGAAGCAGACTGGCAATCTTTCTTTTGTGCCAGCCATAGACCAGATGTGTTTTCCATATGTAAATTCTCTGCTACAACAGGCATCTTCAGCAGAAAAAACGGGTTTCTCAGCTTCCCAAAATAGCCTATGGAATGGTCATCAGTGATCTACCCTGAAGATGTGGGTTCAGCTTCCCACTCTTCTAGTGCCTAAATGAATAGTAGAATCCATTTATGACCTTTCTGGTTATGTTTAGAAAGGCAGCAGCAAAACTGAAGTTTTTGGCACATTCAGTAACTACTGCCTTCCTCCTGAGCAGGCTTGCACAGAAGGTAAGCACTGAATTATTTAAGACCAGTGGCCAGTTCTGGCCACACTGCTATGAAGGAAGCATTTAGGGAACTATTATTAGCCAGGGGAGGTTACTAACTGTATATTCAAGGCTAAGTACCAGCTACATCAAAGGCCTTGAAGAAAGCAATTTTGGACAAGTATTTTTGTCTACAGGAACTTTGATTAATTTATTAGATTTGTCTTTGAAAGTTGGTGATTTGACAAAAATAACTAAAGAATAATGAATATACAGGTGACTATAATATAATGAATGTACAGGTGACTTTTCTCCAAAGCTTTTCTTGCCTTCTTTATTGTTAGTATCACAGCAAATGTGAAAATGCACATCTTTCCTCTGCCTTAGTTTCCAGTTCTGAATCTCCCCTTTGCCTTCACAAGAGCTCAGAGTTTTCAGGAGCAGTGCCATCTATTAACTACAACAGTTAGTAAATCACTGCAATTCCTGCTTGTTCTGCTCATATACTTTATTTCATGAGCTATCTGTACTGTGTAAATATTGAGCAATGGAGTAAGGTGCAAACTACTTCCAACAGTTTCATGATAAAGATTCTTCTTTCATCGTTTCTAAACTCAGGGATAGGAGGCAATGCCTATCATTTGTGATTAGCACTAAAACTCCTGCCTCTATAGGAGACTGGATGCAATATTCAGGGATTACTATAGTAATAGTTTAATCAGTGTCAACAACTGTAGGTTACTGCATACTTTTTCAGCCTTTAGAAATAGATTCCTGTTCTGATAGTTGTAAGATCCCCTTCTGTAGGAGCCATAGCAGAGTCAGACCTGATTCAAGCGACAAACTTCATCATGAAATCAAATGGAACCAGTTCAGAAAACTCACATAATCATCAGTGTACTGGTGTAAATTACTTCCAAAGCAGCATGGCACCACTTCAGAACATCACATAGCAATTTAAATAAAAAACTCTGATGTAGCTCACTGGCTTCAGGAAAGAGTACAACACAACACATGCTGCAGAAGGGAGACAGTTCAGTTTGCTTAACCCCGACATTGCATTAATTAGGGTTCCTCACCCCAACGTAAAATTTTGCTTGAATTCCATCCATGAATTGTGAGTCTTGGCTAACTCCAACCAAGCTCAGTTAAATTAGTGCAAATGCCTGCCTGTTCCAACTTGGTACTTCTCTGTGGTTATCGAGAGAAAGTGGCAAGTGCTTTATCTCACACCCAGCTTACTAAGCTTAGCATGACTGAAGAGAAATTCAGAGTGTAATGTAAAGGCTGAATTTCACTGCAGATCATTTTTAAGTAAGAACTGACACACCTTAAATGACCCTTGGTCACTGTATTTAACATTACTAAAACCATGGGTTTATTTAATGACATCAGTGTCTCACTACACTCAGGATAGTACTGAGGACTTAATGCCTCTACACATTTGACCTATGCTTCATTAAAACAAAAAAAGTTATACATTGATAATTCCTCTTCTGATATTACAGTGTTAATCTTTCATTTCTAATCACTGTGACATGATTTTTTTCAAATTCTTGGACAAAGTACAACAGATGTGGTTATGCAGAAGAGTCAACAACAGCTGATTTCATCAGCATGCTACAGCAATGACTTTTTCAAATGCTGAAGTCATTGAAAGGTCAAGACGTGTAGCTAATCCAAAAGAGCAAACAGAATTCTCTGCCTACCCTTCTGTAGAGTGTGTTTGTTTTCCTATCAGAGGTCTGAAGATCTTAGGACCCAACGTCTCTGTTGGTTGGCCATGAGGCTCAAAGTTAAAACAAATTTACATCTTGCTAGTACAAATTTGCAAGTTAGATTTACATTTTCCTGACAGCAAAAAGAGTTAAGGATTTGGAACATAATTTAATGGAGATAGCACCACTCTTAAGTTTTTAAATGTAAGGGGAGTTGCTCAAACAGATCAGAGAATGAGAAAGGAGAGAAAACTGAGGTAAGGGCCAAAGAGAAGATGGGAATGGGGAAGTTACTCTGAGAATCATTATTTCAGAACATGCATTGAAATAACTTTTATGAACCTACTGAACCTAGACACTTCTAAACTAAGTATCAGGTCCTTCACAGTAGAACACACCTCACTGTATAAGGTTAAATATATTTGTTATCACTAACACAAGGCTTTTAAGTAACATCACTTGAGTCTTTGTGCTGGGATGATGATTCAGTGACAGTGATTCCGTGTATATATTAAGTACCACCTAGGGCATAGAAGGTTACATATTATATATTCTCAACAAACTCTAAGCAATTCATCTTGGCTTAAATCAAAGTATCTGTGGGTCACAAGGGCTTTAAATAGCTACAAGCAAAATAAGTTGTATCAAGTGAGATAGGGGAGTACAAATAAATTTCTACTAAGATCACGTTCAGTAGAAGAACTAAGGAAAAGTTTATGTAGTTGTCCTTATCTGACACCATTTGAAACTGATCCCACTGCTTGTACTTTAAACATAAGCTAACTCTTTGAATTAATATCTTTTATTAAATTTGTAATGGTCATGGCAGTCATTATCCTCCTAAATATGAGTAGTTTTTAAACTATTTCACTCCTCAACTAGCTAAGGAAGTTCCCATTTATTCAAACAAGATAAATTGTTCCGACTACTTTATACAACTTTGTTAAATACAAAATTAAGTCTTCTAAGAACGCTAAGTCTGAGACGCAAAGAACAATATAGATTTCAAACTCATTATTTTTTTGTTAGTATAAGCTGTTAGTTATGTTACTGTCAGCAAAAGAATTTCTGAAATACATTTGAACTGGATATTTTGCTAGCCCAAAGTAAACTTAAACCTGCAGCAAAACAGTACTCCATTGGGAAACACCAGAATGTAACAGCACAGAATAAAGAGAATTATTATACTGCATATTTTACTAAGGAAAATTTGAATTGCAGAATGTCTTCACTTGTCTAGAAACATCAAAATAAATAGAAGCATAAAAAGCAAACCATTTTACATGCTGAGCTATAGTTTTATTAAATGGAGCAATTAAATCAATAGGAAAAAATTTACTTTGTTTTGGACTTAACGACATACTCATGGGATTACCCTTATACTTCAATTGCTGTTTATTGAAAATAGTTTTAGCAGACTGATGCATCTAAATGTGTGACCTGGGAATTCAGTCAAACTTCAGGGGGAAAAAAAAGGAAATTCTACCAAAAAGCTGGCTTAATAACACTGCAAAAAGGGATTGAAAGTTAACTTTTAAAAAAGTTAACTTTTGCCCTCCCACCATGGGCCACTTCCAGAAAGGAGGCTCTTTACTGTTTAGGCTTGAAGCCCTTTCCCATTCCTCCCCCAAGCCTTTGCTCTCCACTGTAGAAATGAAGTGTCAATGTTTATTCTTTGAACATGACTTTGTCTAGAAGAGGTAAGAAGTGCCTAAGTCACTGCAATAGTGCTGGATATATTGCTAATGAACAGACATACTAGAACATGCTATTTATTCTCCTGTTTTCCCTGTTTCTTACACCCCTGTCCTCCAGCAGCTATCCAGAAAGCCTTCCAAAGTGATTGGGAAAGATGAGGGCAAAAAACCATCTTGGGATGGAAACTGCCACATCAGAAACTCTCTGTTACCTCAATGTTTACTTAAGATCCTAGGGTAATTCAGGATGGAAGGGCCCCCTAGTGCTCTTTAGCCTCGAGCAAGGTGACACCAGGTTGCTGAGGGTTTTTTCTGGCCTGGCCTTGAAAGCCTCTGAGGACAGAGTGCACAATCCTCCTCCCTGGGCAGCCACTCCACTGCCTGACTCTTCCCACCACGAACATGTCTTTCCTTCTAGCCAGTCTGAACCTCTCTTGTTGCAGTTTATGCCTCGTGTCTTTTGCCCTCCCACCATGGGCCACTGTGCAAAGCCTGGCTCAGCTGGCTGCTGACCTCTGCTGAACTTGCTCCAGCTGCCATTCCCACAGCAGGAGGCCCACAACTGGACACAGCACCTGGATGTGATCCAGTAAGTGTTGAGCAGGGGGGAGTGTTGCTTTCCTCAACCAACAGCTCACAGGGTGATAGAGCTGGCTTCCTGCCTGGCAGTGTCTCCAGGGGCTCTACCACAGAGCTGCTGCCACCAGCCCCTCAGTTGCCACCCTGTAACCATGCAGGGGCTCTTCCTTCCTACATGAGCAACTTTGCCTTTTTCCCATCATGAAGTTCACAGCATTCCTGTCAGATCATTCCCATCCTCTTGATATGTCCTTCTGAATGAATGGCAGCTCTACTTCAAACATTTTGGGGCCACTTCCCTGGTGTCTTCTGTAAACTTTACAAGAGTGCACTCTATTGCCTGCTGCAGGGAACTGATAAAGTCCTCCAGCAACCTGCAGCATTCCACTTGTTACAGGGATACTGGTGGAGTATGAACCATTAACCACTCTACCCAGTCTGGTCATCAAGTTCTCTTAACTTCAAAAAAAATTTAAAAATAAAAAGCTCTGTAGTTGTTCTAGGCCCCTTGAAATAATCTGAGATCTTACAGCTGCTTAATACAATATTCTTGCATGCAGCAAATGACTGGATTTTCCAAGTAAAACTCTCACAGTCAAGGACACCCAGGAAAGCAGAACTGTAAAATAGGTTGCAAACAGAATTAACAGGCTAAGAATGAAATAAGAGTTGTGTATCACAACAATCCACATTAGTCCACAAAAGAATGTGGTGACTTTAACTAATTTCAGTTACTTTTTATTAATGAATTTAATAATAATAAATAATATTATTATAAATAATAATAAATAAATAATAAATGAATTTGGGAAAAAGACCAACCATAACTTTGATTCCGTGTGTATGTGCACACGTATCTACTTTTTTTCCTTACGACTTGTATTGTTTAATCAGATGTTTGCTCTCTGGAGGCAGTTCTTTGAAAGGCTGATTTTTTTAAAAATCATTTGTACAACTCTTAACCTCCAGATGATGTTTTTTTGTTGGTTTGGGGTTTTTTTTAAGCTGTAAGAATTTTCTATTTTTCAAATTTTACTCAGAAAACTGAACACGGTGTAACAACCACGCTGCATTTGTCCCATGATAAAATCACATTACAAATCTTCCTAATATTATTTAGGAATTTATGCTGATGTACAGAAAAGCAAACTATTTCTGTGATTTATTTTCACCAATATGCAACTCTCCATGTCTTGAAATGACTGATGTACTTGGGATTCATTGTCCCCTCACTCAGATTTGCTTTGCTCCTGAAGAATTAACCGTGTACTTTACTACACAGTGTGAAAAGTGTAAGCTTATTTAATGCCACCTTTAACCTCTATACACTTAGTTACTAAGTTGGTGTCACACAGAGGAAAATTGAGTTTTCATTTTGAGTGAATTTGAGCTTCGTTGCGTTAAACTAACTTTTCTGGATTGGTGTCCTCCCTGGTAAGGGTTTTAATGCTTTCAGTACTTGGGGGTTTTTGTTGCATGCATGGACCAGAGAGTCCAGAGAGCAGTGTTGTTCCCATTTGCCAGCTGCAATTTACAGTACAATGTCCTGTTCTGGGACCCTCGTTTCAGAAATGACATTGAGGCACTGGAGCAGGTACAGAGAAGGGCAATGGAGCTGGGGAAGGGTCTGAAGCCCGAGTCTGATGAGGAGCAGCTGAGGGTGCTTAGCCTGGAGAAAAGAAGGCTCAGGGGTGATCACTCTCTACAGCTGCCTGAAAGGAGGCTGTAGCCAGGTGGGGGTCAGTCTATTCTCCAGAGCAACTAAAGGCAGAATGAGAAGAAATGGCCTCAAACTACACCAGGGGAGGTTTAGGTTGGACATCAGCAGGAATTTCTTCACAGAAAGGGAGATTAGACATGGGGATGGGCTGCCCGGGGAGGTGGTGGGGTCGCCGTCCCTGGAGGTGTTTAAGGAAAGACTGGACGTGGCACTCGGTGCCACGGTCCATCTGACAAAGAGGCGTTCGGCCACAGGCTGGACTGGATGACCTCGGAGGGCTTGTCCTGCCTAACTGATCCTGTGATTCGGTGATTTTAAACCCCGCCAGGCACTGCTCAACTCTGCGGCCGCCCTCTATGATGAAAGCGCGCTAATTTCTTGCTATAACCCTCAGCCCATCCCAAAACTGACTCAAAGGCTGCAGGGCTGAGCGCGGAGTCCCGTCCCGCCCAAGGTCACGCGAGGGGCCGGATACGTTCGGTGCCCGTGGGGGCGGCCGATCCCTCCCCGACTCAACAAACGCCCGCGGCACCGCAGCGCCTGCCCGGGTGTGGAGTGTTACCTGTGGGGTGTAGGCGGCGGCCGCCGTGGCCCCGACGAGGCGCTGCGCGAAGCCGCTGAACTTGTAGTACATGGTGGGCCGGGGGGGGCACCGGCTGCGACAGCTCGGCCGAAAGGACCCGCCCCGCCCCCAGCCGGCTTTTTGCGACGCCGTAACGTTCAAGGGCCCCACCAACTCGCAGGCGCCTCGCACGGCCGCCTGCGTGGGAAGCCGCGGAAAGACTGAGATTTAAAAAAAAAAAAAAAAAGTCCGAAAAAATACAGTAGCCTGTGCCAAAGCAACGCGAGCGCGGCTCTTCCAGGCACGCCTGCGGCTCCGAAAAAAGTGAGGTCGGTGGCAATTTTCAGTCAGGCAAAAATTGTGAGCCCCCTAAGCGGCGGGGCGGCAGCGGGAGGGACGGTGGGGGCGGGATAGCGGACAGGAGCGGGAGGGGCGGAGAGGGCGTGGTTCGTGCCAGCCAATCAGCGCAGGCGGGAGGCGAGGCCCCGCCCACACGGGTGCCGGGGCGGGGCGGGGGCGGGAGCGCGCGGGGCTCTCGCGCCCCCCGGCCGGGCTCGTGCGCGCCTCACGGCGCTCGGGGCGCGGGCGCTGCTGGGCGGGGACGCGGCGCTCGCTGGGCCGGGCGGGGCGGGGACGCTGTCCGCAGAGTCCCGTTCGTTACCCGCTGTGCAACAGGCCGGTAACCGCAGGCTCACTTAGGTTGGAAAAGACCTCCGGGAGCATCGCGTCCAACCTACGAGCGATCACCACCGTGAACTAGACCGCGGCACCGAGTGCCACGTCCAGCCTTTCCTTAAACACCTCCAGGGGTGGCGAGTCCAGCACCTCCCCGGGCAGCGCTTTGCAGTGCCCAGTCGCTCTTGGGAAGAAATTCCAACCTAAACCTCCCCAGGCGCAGCTTGAGGTCATGTCCTCTCATCCTGCCGCTGGCTCCCGGGGAGGAGAGACCGACCCCCACCTGGCTACAGCCTCCGTTTAGGGAACTGTAGGGTGACAAGGTCACCCGCGAGCCTCCCTTTTTTCTCCCTCAACACCCCCAGCTCCCGCAGCTGCTCTCATAGGACTTGTGCTCCAGACCCTTCCCCAGCTCCATTGCTCTTCTCTGGACACACTCCAACACCTCAATGTCCTTCCTGAATTGAGGGGCTCAGACCTGGACACAGGACTCGATGTGTGGCCTCACCAGTGCTGAGTACAGGGGAAGAATCTCTTCCTTGTTCCTGCTGGTCACGCTATTGCTGATACAACCACGATGGAGAGAGAAATTGAATATTTATTTCAGAGTTGCACAAGCCTGGGTCCTCGGTGGTGTCCATAAATCAAGGACACCAACAACCAAGACTTTTTACTTTGTATGTATTTTAGCAAACAAAGGCATTAATGTTAATTGGCTGGAAGTTACGTAGTTCACTTATTAATTAGTATTCCATTTTGTATTTGTCATTGATTTTCTTGTTTCCCATACTAATTTCACGTACGTGTGCTCAGTCTTTCTCTTCTCTTGGGTCTGTGGCTTTCTTGAGTTGGTGGTCTGAGTCAGTGGTCGCCATCTCCCTCTCCCAGGATTACCTTTTACCCAGTCGGAGCTAATTCAGCACAGTTGCCAAGTGGTTTTCCTTATCTTGGGAGCATACAAAGATCAAACAACATCCTTTCTTAAGAAAATTTTTACATATTTCACATTTTGCAACAGATACAGTAGTAGTTTTGTTTTCTGGAACTAAATCGCTGTGTCTCCACTCCAACAAGTGATTCACATGTCTCTTATAGGGATTCCCTTCTCTCCTGCCATCTTCAGAAAACATCTGACATGTTTAAGTCATTGCATAAAATAGGGCTTTTGCTAAACAAAGCATCATAAACTGGGGGGATGTGATACAGTGCTGCTTCTATTTGTGAATTTAGTGTTGCTGAGAAGTCAGCAGCCCGTCAGCTGCCATGGGATGCAGCGCAGCCTGGCCCTGCACAGAGCTCATGGGCCTGTGGTGTTCCTCAATCCCTCTGTGCCTGCCTTGGATGCCAGGCAGGTGCCATCTGGCATGCAGTTAGTGACCCAGAGCATCCTGCTGGGACAAGTTTAACAGCATGAATTCATGGCTGGAGTTTGTGCTGTGAGTTGGCTAAGACTAAACATACTGAGGCCTGGCTGAAAAGGATCGTTTGTTGGTAATGTTTAATCATTAGTGTCCCCCACCAGTTAGATCATTGCCTATTGAGAGTCTTCAAAACATGCAGTTTTGAAGATATGTTTGCTATAAAAATATCTGTGGTCATGCACTCAGGGAAAACTATTAAAATCTACTTTGCTTATAAACTGGGGGAAGTTCTATTCATAGAAGATATTTTAGAAAGTAAAATACCCATATAAAATATGTGTGATATGATTTCTTTACCCACCCGTGTAACGCCTTCTACTTAGGTTTTAGAATTTGAGTTTGGGAGTGGCAAAAGGGAGCCTTGAGTTTTCTTGGATTTACTCCCTTTTGAACAGACACATCCAACACAGGATAGCCACTGTTCAGTGACAGGGGAGGCCCTTGGGACCCTTGCATACCCATTTACTTGTGAGAGCTTGTGAGAGCAGGGCCATGCCTGGGTCTTTGCTGCACCAGTTCTTACCTGTGCCTGTTGCCCTGAAGGCAGGTTTTCTTCTTGGTGAAATTTCAAGCCCACAAACCCTGTCTGTGCTGTTCTCCTATTGAGTGAATCAGCCGGGTGCTCCCTACGTGACACCCTGAGTCGATGTTCTGGCTCTGGGTTAAGAACAATAACTGGAGAGGATATGTTATTTGCTCAGTAAGTAGAAAATTTATGGAAATATTTTGTAAATGTTACAGGAGGAATTGTGAAATCCCTGTAGCTTTTCAAGACTAGGCAGTATTAATGAACTGGAAGACGTGCTGCATAATTTATGGTTGAAAAGAATTTGCTAATCAGGATTCTATTTATTCCTGAGAAAAACAAACTAAAAGTGGTTTGATTACAAGTCTGCCTGTAATGGAGCAGAAGACCCTGAGGGTGTGGTCCACATATTCTTTTAGAGTAGAATGATGTGAATCAGGGATAGGTTTGTGTGGTAGCAGTCCTGACCTTTTGAAATCCATGGGATCTAGTTTATATTATAATGATTCTGGGCATATTTGTCTGCAGATGTACTACAGCATTTGCCAGAAGAAATAGGTGTGCCTGGTAAGCTCAGTCACTAAAATTGTGTTGTATTTTGTTCTTCTGCCTTTTTTTCTGGTATGAATGCTTGCTATGGTACCAGAGGAGCACGGGCTTGGTGGCAGGTCATGCCTTGAGATAGCACCATTGAATAACTAGTTCTTGCTTCATTGTTGCTCTTGAATCAAGTTCTTGAAAAGTCGTTCAATATTGACTGAAAGCCACAGAAAGAAAAGGTTTGTGCCCTGGAGCTCCAAGGAAGCTGTGAAAAACGAACAGATTTATCCTCTTTTTCAGTTAATCAATTTAAGTCTTGATGCTTAAAAGTAAGCTGTGAAACTTTGCTGCTGCAAGCTGTTGGAACAAAACCTAGGTGTGATCTCTCCCTTGTTTTAGTTCACAAAATTGAAGATGGGGAATTATTTACCTTGCAAGAGAAATGCATGGGAGGATGACATGAATAAAATTACAGTTACACATGGAGGTTCTGCTGTTGTTTGTGTACCATGGGAGCATGAGAACATTCCACGTCCAAAAAAAAAGCATAAAGTCTTTCCTTTAAAGGAAAAAAACTTGGTTTTGTCTTAGACTTCTGGTTCATCATTTGCTTTAGTCTCTAGACTTTTGCCAAGACTGCTTTGCTTATCAGGCTTGCTGACATAGTGGATAATCAGACAAGTAAAACTTGCTGCCATAGGAAGTTATTGGGGCAAAATGAGGCCACTCACCCTGGAAGGGTTCAAAGAAAGATTGGGCATTTTTGAAGACCATAAAACTTCATACAGTTAACATAAACAAAATGTCCTAGAAGGAAAAGACTTCCTGCTTTGGACTTTAACCTGAGGTCTCACTTTTAGACACTGAGACAAACAATTCATTTGGCAGTTGGACATCTAGTCTGTTAGGGACCCGTGTGGTATTGGCAGCAGCTAAGGAAGATAGGGTCCTGTAGTTTATTCCCTTTTTTCCAGATTTTAAAGATCACTGGTGTCATATGTGCAAGTTTGTTCCTGGAATAGCACTAAGATTATGTTTCAAGATTAGTAGATCTCTGAGAGTGAATGAAGGAAGCAGAGTACCTTGATCTTATTCTTCTTTTTTGTTGTTGTTGCTGTGATTGTTGTATTTATTTTCTTTTTGAGGATAAAATAAACAAAAAACCAAAACCTTAATCAGTTTGCTTAATGAACAAACCCTTCATATGCTGATCATTATTTCAGCACAGATGTCTGTAACTCAAATTCTGTCAATCTGCCCATGCAACTCTGTTCTTGAATTGCTGAGAACAACTGTGTGGGTGGATTTAGAACATAAAATTGCCATGTGCACTTATGTTTTGTTTATGCAGTACTCATTTTTAAGAGTACTAGGTTGGATTTGCTTAATATTTGCTTTGTGTGTGTGTATACATAATATTTACAAACCCCCAAACTAGGAGATGATCTCCAAGATAAACTATATTAGTGCAAGAGGCTGATATTGTAAACATGTTCCATTTGATTTATCAATTGAAATAAATAAATTAAATATGTACACAGACTAATGTGGTAGTTGCCTCTAAAACCTGTACCTGAATTTATTGGTGCTTTTTCACCCATATGTACTCCATAGAGCAGAGATGACTGTTGGAAATGGGCTTCTATTGATGACTAAGAAATTTCTCTTGCATATATCTATCAATACTGAAAATTAATAAAAATTGTAGAGTTTTCATTTTAAAATGGTAGTAGACTTTAAATATTAATATAAATTCAACTAAAGTTTTTACTGTGTAACTTTTTTGTAACAGAACTCTTGCCTTTTTCTTGAAGGAGATGGTATTAGGGAGGCAGCCATTTTTATCTTCTCTATAAATTTAGAAATAATTCTGTGTTTCATTTCTGTTTCCTGGGCACTTCTTTGTCTTGCAATAAGGCTTCTACATGTGAAATACTTGATAGCAATTGTTGTTTACTAGCAATTTTGGCAATGAGGGCATTGTGTCCACTGTTGTATGATGGAGAGCAGGAATCTTTTTTAAGGTGTTGAATCTTATCTGGGGGTATCTACCTCTTGTTATATATGTATAGTATTCTTTTCAGGTTCTCATGCAGAGCTTGCCTGAGAAAGTAAATGAAAGAATTGAAACCTTTATGATGTCATTATTGTAAAGCCTGAAGAATGAATAGCACTTCTGGGGCAGTAGGTTGTGTTTTTTATAGACAGTTTCTCTGCAGTTCTGTATTACCTGAATAAAGGCAGAATGGAAACTGTGAAAACAATGCTTTTTTCCAGGTGAGCCATTAAGTGTTCTTTTATCCTCAAGTTTCTGGATGTGAAAAGCATTAGAGGAACCTACTGCAGTAAATATTGATTTTGATACTTTTCAGCTTTGTTGTCACTACTTTTTTTTTCCCCTTGATTTTCAGAATTGCAAAACCAAAGGTAACTTTTTCATCTGATTGAGACATTAATGTTGGCTGTCAGTAAAATAACAATTACCTAAAAGCCCTGTTCATTCTACTTTTGAGAAAGTAAATGCAACATCCCCAGGCCCTATGTCTATGGCTTATAATACTTCCCAGTTTTAAAATGCTGTACTGTAAAGCTGGGTATTTTGCCTCTTGCTGCTGACTTTGACACGAATAACCAGAGTTCAAACCTTCTGTATGCGTCCTTTCTGCTGCAATACATTTTCTTCTTTTATAACCAGTAGGGAAAGCTCATGATTGCAGTACCTTATTCCTGAATTTTCCTTTAAACACTGTATGCATAGTGAAATAGGTTCCCAAATAAAATGAGTGCTATCTCTGGACATTGAGAGGTAAAATGCACCTTTGAGGTTTTCTGTTTTCATAGTACTACCAAAATCTTCTTTCCCCTCTTCCTTTTCCCTGCCTGGGCTGTAAGCATTTCTCTCTCAAATAATCTACAGTCCACAGCAAAAGTTTCTTTTACTCAGATATGTTATAGATACTGGAGGAAGATGCATTATCCTTGTATTTAATTTCTTCTTGTGAGCATTTTCATGTGCAAATTCACAGATTAGAGTCCAGAGACAACCACATCCTCAGTGCAGTTTTATAACAAACTTTCCTGAATAAGGCAAGATTACGTTATAGACAAAAAGCCAAACCAACAGAAACCTCCCTTGTGATTATGTTAGAGGAAATGATCTGTTCAAATGTGTCATTTGAAACAGATTGATAGAAAGGTGTTGTGATGGGCTGGAGGAGGATCCCATCCAGTGTTTCTCAGTATTAACAACTAAAATACAGTTGGACTGGAACTGCATGGGACAGTTTATGCCAGGGGGCTTGGGTGGAATACCTTAGTCTTTTGCTTTCTTGGCCCAGTGCCCACTTGTCAGTCATACTTAATTTTAGTTGTTATCAGTCATATTTCAGAACCAGCTATATTTGGACTTAATCTACCCTTTTCCAACAATGACACTGCTCTGTATTTACTCTAGCAGTTCCTTGGAGAAGGAATTAATCAATGAACATGTAGGCTTGCCAACACCAGCTGCTCAAAAATCATGAAATTGGGGTTTTAAAATTTGTTAGTTTATTAATATTTTAGTACATGATCATGTTTTACCACTTCTTTGGCACATCTCAGGATATAAGGAACATGCATAGATGAAAGTCGCCTTTCACATGATGAGTTTTAGTAACAATTTTCGTAAGTAATAAATGTCAAAATTGGAAACTTCTGTGTTGGAATGTCCTGAAGATATAAACTGTTAGAGCTCCCCCCTCAAATTAGGGCAAAGTGATCTCTTGGTTCGTGCTGAGGCAATACTCTTTGATAGAATGCAATGACTTCATGCTGTTCAGGAACAAGCAAGAATAACAGAAGTTTTTCCACCAGAGGATCAGTGTTTCATACAAATTCACCAGCTGGTGCCATCAAGTAGCAGTACTTTACACCTAAGCATCTTTGTGAGAGCACTAGCTATGTCTTGTAAAATGTTTTGGTTGTATTTTAGCTAAGCATGTGTCTAAGATGCAGAGCCAAAGCCAGGGTTGCTCCTGGACACAGTTTTCCATGGGTAGGAAACTCTTACAGCCTTTGGCTGAGTCTCTAGATGCATGAATAGGAAACCAGGACCTTGTGCAGGCAAGAAACAGCCCAAGAAAAGTCTGGACCTGCAACTCTGCTGAAATGTCTGCAGTTTTATGGATCTAAAAATGTAAAACAAAAGTTGTCCAGTGTATTAGAGAGGGGAAACTGAAATATAAGGAGCAAAGGGGCAAATTTTCTCCAGACGTATTCAGCAGAGAAGATTCAATCAGAAATATGCTTTTGGAGTGAAGCTCCAAGTCATACTTGTGCTTTGGTTTGTATCCCTGAGCAGGCTTGGAGCTCACAAATGGGGTATCATTTTGGATGAAGCTGGGCTTCCTGGCTGACTGTAAGATGCACTTAAGTAACACAATGTGCTCCAGATGGTGTGGGTCTCAGGTTCTCAGCATAATCTCTTTCATTCTGCACATTGCTCCTCTTCTGCCCACTGTTTCCAACAGTAAATATAGCCTAGTAAATTGTGGAAGATGGGATGTGAGGATGGAGTTTCTAGATCCTAATACCTGCCTAGAATCCCATTCACAGCTACTTCCTATAAGCTCTTCTTCCAAGTACTGCCGTGGGATAAAGCCATTCAGAGCTGGCTGAGCTATCACTTTGCTCAGGCAAAAGGTCCATCTTGGCTCAGATTTTTTGTCAGAAGCCTGCATTCTAAGAGGTTTCTATTTGACTATTCACAAACAAAAAGACATACTTAAATTTAGTAATACCAATGTCAGTTGTCTGGTTAGTTGATAAACCTTTCTGATAGAAAACATTCTTTATTTATGAATCGTTTAGCACATCAGACATAACATAAAAATAGATTTCTGCCATGAGATCAGTGTCTCCTGCATTGAAAATAATGCACGGTTTTGACGAAATTTATTTTTGAGGATTGTATTCTGCCAGCAGCAGGAACCATTACCCTATGATATCTTTCAGCTAACAGCCTCCTAATTATCTTTCCCACAGCATCCTGTAGTCTCGCTGACATTCTGTAAGCATGTCACTTTTATGGATTAGTCTCTTCAGATGGTAGTGTAACTCAGGCCTGTTTCAGGAAGCCTTGAAGGTGTTTTGATGTGTCTCCCCTTTGCCTTGCCACATGATCAATGATGGGTTTTCCTTTTTAAATACTCTGTCTGCTGTTGTATACCTGTCTGTGCTTTCTTACTGCCATCAGCATAGTGATACTGTAAAACTGGGAGAACAAGCAGACAAAAGAACTATCTACCTCCTTATCACAGCATTTCCCTGCACGGGAGAAAGAAGTTCAGAAGATTAGGTAACAGCGTGGGAGAACACTGGTAAACTCCCATGTGAGGGGAAGAGGGAAGCTCAGTAACAGCTCTGCTGGGAAGAGGACTGAAGTGTGCTGGAGTGAGTAGAGTAACAGCAGGGAAAGCTGAAAAGAACTGTTCCTGAGCCAAGTCCTTGCACACATTAAAGGGTTGGATAGTTGCAGAAATAGGGAGCCCTCCAAGTAAATGCTGCCGGCAACATCTGCCTCTGCATTGTGCAGGAACTTTTCTTTGGCAGAACACACACAGCCTTACAGAGCCTATAGATAGATTGGGGTTCTTTGTACTGTGCTTTGCATCTCTATTTATAGTTTCCTCCCAAGGAAGACACAACCTGTGTGAGTGCAGGTTTCTGTAGGTGGATGGAAGCACTTGCTGACCACACAACATCTGAGTAAAATTTTTCCTGGAGATGTGTCTTTTGACAATATCCTCCCTCCTAAAGATTTTTCACAGTAAATTTTGCTGAACCATATCTGGCTCCCTTGTCTTGCGTAGGTTCTGTGATGGCAATTGCTCACGGAGGGTTTCATTTGGCTCCATATGTAGCAGCCTAGGCTTTTAAAATGGGAAAATCTGAATTCTGTTTTCACAGGGAATATCAGAGCTTGCAGTACCATTGGTGGGGCAGGCATATTCTTTTTAGAGTGCTGTATCCTATTCTACAGCCCTGAGGGAACTGAAAAGGAGTGGTGAGGAGGTGTAGAAATAGAGATTTGGCACCATGATTTTACATGCTTTTTGCTTTACATACTCTTGATTGTTTCCCCTTCCGACAGTTCACTTTTGCAGATTTTTGCGGTGTGGATCTGATGTGATTATGCTTTCCTGAAGGATTCCCCATCTTCTTTAGGCTACAGTGTTTGTTGCTCACTGTTCAAAGGCAGAAGGGAAACGTATCTATGCATCCTCAGAATTGCTAGAAGCACCACTTTGACTCCATTAAATTGCTTGTCCTAGATCCAGTTGCCACCAAAGGGATGTGAGATGATTATAATTTGAACCTACAAACTCAATCTTCCTAGCACTTGCTAAACACTTGCCTTGTTAATGCAGAGATTACACTAACATAATAGGAACCCAATTACTACAAGTTCTTTCTTTGCTTTCACAGGTTATTGAATTAATAGAACCATGTTAGGAGGGCTTTAGGGAGAAATGAACTGAGATGAGCTCAGCTGTTTGGAGCATGGTGCTAATAACCAAGATTGTGGGTTTGATCCCTGTGTGGCCCATTCACTTAAGAGCCGGACTTTTTGGTCCTTGTGGGTCCCTTCCAACTCAGCATATTCTGTGATTCTGTGATATGTAATGAGATTACATGCTTGCCTTACAAGAAAGTGTCATGAGTAGAGACAAGGGAAACAGTCTCTAAATGCTATTAAAAGCATTTTATTTGAGATCCCATATACTTTCAGTGTAATCTAATAGCTGATATTGATTCACACATAAACCAGTTTGACCTTTAGGACAATATCTATGTGTGTTCCCTTTTGCTCCCTTTTGGATGACTGCAGTCTTAAAGTTTAAAAAACTTTCTTAAAGCTGGTTAAAAAAAAAGCATAAAATATGATTTGCACATCTCATAGATAAGGAGAAAACAAAAGACCTAGTAGAGAGTTTATGGATTATTGAAGACTACTGGTAAATAACTGCAGGTTTTTACAATGGACTTGATCAATTTTTCCTCTGAACTGTAACATTCAAGCTGACTATCTTTTCATTCAGGAGAACTGTATCTCTCATTTGAGCAGTGAAAACTGTAGTGCTTATCTTCTTGCTCCAGCCTCCCAGAAAATTTATATTGTTTTAGCTGGGCTTTTGTTTCATGCTCTTTTTGAAAAGCAAAATAGTAAGTATTGTTTGTAGTATATTCTTCTTTAAAATAGTAGGAGAAAATGAATAAGGATGTCACTTTGGAACCCAAGTTGCAGAGCTGAACACAGGAGCATTTGCTGCATGTGTTACTGACAGCCTTGGAGCACGAGGAGTTGGCTGACATGGTGCTGGCCACAGCTTCAGTCTGTGGCAGCAGCAAAAGGTTGTGTTTAGGGTAGCAGCTCTCATGATTAAAGGCAGGGTAGGGACTCTCCATGCTGAGATGGCACACTTTCATGGGAGTTTCCAGTGGTCGTCTCTGAAAGGAAAGAGTGTGGCTTTTGGGGAGGTTTTAAGTCAAAGCCCTCTGTATAATTTTGTGTGTATTTTGAACTGTTGCCTGCAGAATTCAGTCCCTGGGACCACCCCTAGTGTGGATGCCTTATGCTTTCTGGTAATCATTAGCACTCCACAAAAAGGGAAGCAACTGCTGAGTGGCACAAGACAGTGCCAGAGTCTCTCTTATTCTACTGATCCAAGAGACTGTGTCTGCATGGAGACACATTCGGAAAACGTTTAGAGGGAAGTAGTAAATCACAAATGTTGGTGATACAAGTTGTTGTCACAGTGTGTAATCCAAAGAAATGGGTCAAAAGTTTTCTTTTTAGCAAAGTAGGCAGGTATTAGTTGGTTTACACTTGCCATGCATGAGTGGCCCGGGGAACTGCTTTTAGCACAGGTCCTTGAGGGACAGGATGCTTGATTTAAATAAGAATGTGCCTATGGAAATGAAGGTAGGAGAGCAAAGAAGGGGCAGGACGTGATAGCAGATACGTGGGCTGGCACTGTGCTTTAGTAATACTTGGTGCCAGCACAGAAGCCTGCTGGTGTGGCTGGCAGCAGAAAGAAAATGGGGCAGCTAGGAAAAGGATAAAAACCAAAGGGGAAAGAAACGGGATGGAAAGTGAGTCACTTGGAAGGGACTTCATTGCACAGAGCCTTTTGCATTGTTTGGCTTAATTTTTGTAACCTCTCTCTATCCATCTGCCTTATTTCCTTTTTTCATTAGTCTTCCACCTGCTCTCCATAATATTCCTGTAGTTCACATGACAATCCTGAATTCTAAATAGGGCTAAGTCTCCAAACAGGGAACGTAAATATAGCAAGTCTCCTTACAGATATTAAACTGGTTTCTTCAGTACAGCAGTGAAAGCCTAACAGTTTCCAAGACTGGTAGTTGCTTCGAGCATGACTCTATTACATGCTGGTGGAAGTGGATTAGCCACTTAAAGTGTTCTGTCCAAGTCTGGCCAGTTTGTTTTACAGCTTCTTGGTAGAAACAGCAGTTTAGAGTAATCAATCAAAAAAGCAAAGTGCAAATCTGCAAGTGCAACATCCCGTTGGTAATGCAGCTCTCAAGTCCACCCTGTTGGCAGAATCAGGTGGCCAAAGGCAGATAGGTGTTCTTTACTGCAGAGTTGAGAAGGGATTTGGATGGCACCAGGATAAGACTCTGGACCAAGGATGGAATGAGGATGATTTAGACTATTTTGTATTCTTTGTAAGAGCTTTGCTTTGCATGACTGTTTTTTTCCCATTATATATGACATTTACTGTGGAGGAGGAGAGAGCTTCTTGTCCTACACTGACACAGAGAAATGTATGGATATTTATTCTAAGCTATGTAATGTGAACTGCATTTCAAATGTGAATGAGACAGTCTGTATGAAGAGAAGGCAAAGGTAACAGCAGCCTCAGTCTGTGGATGTTAATATTTAACCTTAATGCTTCTTGAGTGAGGATTAGGTGAAAGCAGAAAGAAAAAGGTCTAAGAAAACAACATAGAGATGCTGAAGATGGAGTCTGCTTTAAAGAGGGGAGCAGATGTGTTCATGGTCCTTGGTCTTGTGTTGAGGGCAACTTGGTATTTACATTCAAGACTTTGTCTTCCATAACCCAGATGACAAACAGATTTTCTAAAACAAAACAAAATTCATCTTAGCTAAATTTCATTCACTGCTGGTTACCTGGCTCCCTTGGAGAAGATTCTTCCTTTTAGACATACCTGGTTTTTAAGCCTCTTTAGTCAATGGAGAACAAAAGGCTGCTGTGACCTATAGGCTGAGTTTCTATCAGAGAACCAAAGAGGTAAAGGCACTGCACCCAAAGGCAACTCAAGGAATCCATATAAGTTTGAGAGCTATGAGCAAGAATCTCTGGCTGGAATCCAGATTTGTATTTATTTTAATTTAAGTAGTTTTGTTAGTGCTGCCTTTCAGTAAGCCTCTGCATGACTATACTTAGTGATTACATTGTTGGGATTGTTTTTCTCTTTTAATCTTTAATGGCATGTGTACAGTAGCATCCTTTTATAGCATCAAGGATTCAAGATGCTATCCTAATAAATGGCCCCAATTTTACTCATTCATAATATCCTATCAAATGTCATCAAATTCAAATATTAAACCCTAATGACAAAAATCCTGGTTAGACACTCTGCTGTCTTGGCACAGCCAGTGCAGCTGACAAGGCCTTTAGCAATGTAGAAAAAGCTGCCTTCTAAGTGCTGCATTCTCTGGGAGCCTCTCTGAATTGAGGAGAAAAAAAAAAAGTATTTCAACACTTAGTACTTAACAGTATATCAGGCTCAATAGATAAGCTACACTCATGCTCCCAAGAAATGTCATCTTTCTTTCTTGCACTCTTACCCGCTTTGAATCATGTTCCAGTATTGAATTGTAAGGGTTTTGGGAACAGCATTGAAATTTTTATCTGTAGCTGTAGAGTCCTTAGTACAACAGAAAACTGGTCCTCTCTGTGGCTCCTGGTTACTACAATATTGGTAAAGGAGCAGTGCAAAAAATATAAAAGCAGAAGTGGAGGATTGCTGGAGTGCATGGGAAAGAATTCCAATATTCAAGTTCTAGATTTCCTAGATTTTAATGATCTTCTTTAGTGTTTTCTTTTCAAAAGTCTTATGGCAAAAACATGTAAAAAATGTTCCCCAAGGCAGAAAGAATCAATCTTATTTGGGGGAGTTCTGTGCATTTTACATTTTGTATCTCAAATTGATGGAAGGTGCAAGTGCTGAGCATATCTGCAGAACAATAACTGTGTTTAAACATTAAAAAAACCCTTCTGCTTCCAAATATTTTAGAAGTCCTTTGAGGAAAAACACTTCTAAAACATACTTCTATGACTATGTGGACATCTGCTTTACTTCTTCTGTTCCTTTGCTGACTGATTTTATGCAAAACTAATAAATAACAGAACTAAAAATGCTCATGGTTTCTAAATGAAAAGTCTGTTCATTCTCATAATAATGCAGAGGCTTGATACCAGAATAGTTTGTAATGCAGTGATCTCTTAAAATATTCAACTTTTTCTTTTTACAAGAACACTAGTTATGAAGTACTTTTTTGTGGAAATACTTTTGAAATGGCTGCATTTAAAGCATCAAGAGAGTGTCTCAGATCCATTCACAGTAATGCAAGGATTGCACTGCTGAAATCTCTGATTGTGTTGACATTCCAGAATTTATACTGTGTTGATGTTTGGGGGTTTTTTTAATATAAAAAAAATCAGTGGACTTGAAGCCAAATTCAGTCAATTTTTCTGGATTTGTTTTTAAAAATAATCCCTGAGGAATAATATATGTGTTACATGGCTGCTTTTCATTTTGTTTTGACAGTTCTACAGTCCATAGTTATGATAGATCTTCATATCTTACTGAAGAATAACCCTGTGGATGTTTAATTTTAATTTTTGCTTCAGACTTCTGGATCAAATATTCAAATTTTATATTGATGATAACTCCTGGGTTCTAAATGGCAGACTTCTCAGTAGCCAAAAATTGTTAAAGGAAGAAGTTTTTGCAGAGGTACAGTACCAATATGAATAGCCATAGAATTTACTTGTTTAAAAGAACACATTTTATAAACATTTGTGTTTTGACCACTAGTCCATGAAATATAGCAACAAGACCAGCAAATTTTATTACATTATTTTATCTATTTAAATCTGTATTCACATAAAGCCCCCCCATTTATTACCTTTTCAAATTATAGAGTACATTTTTCTTTACAGATAACCAGACAATATATAAAATGAGGGATCTATGAAATTATAAACCTTTGCATTTGTAAAGAATAAAGGACTCTAAAAAGCGTAGTTGCAAACATTCAAATTTTATTGATTTGACCACAGATTCATCTTCTGTGCTCTTAACATTTGTTGTCACGCAGATTGTCTGTCTTGGTTGCTCGTTGTGCAGCTTGTTGGTGCTTAACCTGTCATCTGAAACACACTCCCTAATTTGTGTTGAACGTTTTTACTATGAAACCAGCGTCTTGTTATTTTTCCATGTGGGCTGGGCCAGCTCTTTGGCTACTGGAAGCTGTTACAGCTCTAGCAAAGCTGGAAGACTTTTCACACTAAGTCTCTGTATTTTAAACAGGGATTTGTTTTATGTAGCAAGTTTAACTATCATCACGTATCCTGACCTGCATGTTTGCTTTTACAGACAAATAACAGAAAATGAGAGCCAGTTTCCTTTTTTAGAATCAGTGAAAACTTTTTAATAAAGCAGCATCTTTCTTTACTATGCATAGCTTATTTAACTTTCCAGCAAGTGTCTCCTTAGCAGCTCATCTGAAATAATAGTTCTAAAAATTTCAAGTGATCCTGAACCTCTTAGGTGAGATAAAATTCAGAGCACAGCAGACCTTGTTCGTTATGCTGGTTCCCAGGAAACTGGCAGGGTTTGGCTGCTGAATTTAGCTGGCTGCTGTGTGCATATGTCCACTTCCTGGAAGGCATTCAGATCTGGTAAGATTTTTGTAGTTGTTACCCAAAAGGGAAGGGGCCATTGTTTTGAACCCACAAGGACTTCAGTTTTACTTTGGAATAGAAATACCAGTTCCTTTAGAGGTATGAATTGCATACATGATATGAAAAAGCAGTGCCTTTCCTTTTAAATACATGGATATCAAGATAGGAATCTTGCGTTAACAGCATTTTAATCTTTCTCAAACTTGCTGCTATGCACACCAGTATAAGCCACTGTACAATAAGGATTAATATCACATTTTTATATGGCTCATCCCTATGCTGATAAGACTGTTTAGTATCATCAGTCAACCAAACTAATTTTCTTTTTGGTGGGTACTCATCAAGACAATATTGTTTTCAAGCTTTACATCAAGGAAAAGGATAATCTTCCATTCATTGTGATATTTGGGATGATGCTTCATGTAGAACTGTAGAAGAAAAATACCCTAGAGAGCTTTCCATTTCAGTGACTTCATTAACAATCAAGTGCTTTTAAGTGACACACAGTACTTTGAAGGATTACAGCCAATATATAGTTCCCAATAAATCAGTCCTAGGGTTTGAACTGAGTATATAGTGTATGATTAACCTTTACTGCCAGCAAACAGTGGTAGTTGAATGGCAGTTCAAAACTCATTAACTTTGGTTTCCATTTTAGATGAACCAAAGTGCTGGATCAGAATTGTACAGTGTGTCTTCATTTTTCTTCAGTTTTATTCTATTTGTATTTCATCTAATTTGTTCCAGATGTGAATGTTTCCAAGAGAAACTGCCCATGAAGTCTTTTATTGTATAGGGTTCAAACTGGCAATGATTAGAGATGAGCCAGCTTGTCTTCACTTGGCTTTTGGCTTTGAAATGCTGTACTTTGAAATAGAGTGCTGCACACCATGTCTGCATAAAACATGGTCTCCAGAAAATTTTAATAAAACAGTTTCAACTGTTTAAAAATATGCTTATTTTTGACTACACATATAAGTCATATTTTGTAAAGTTTCACTAAAAAAACCCACTGGTCCATTGAAAATAAGATGATACATATTACTAGAAGTCAGGCATCCTATTTACCCTATAAAATTCTGGCTTAAGGCTACCATGAAGATTACTTTATTTCAGCTTGATTTGTAAGGAAACTAAAGTCTACACACTGATAACCATACAACAATAAAAAGAGAAAGAAAAAAACTAACCCAAAAACCCCCACAAACAAACAAAAAACACAAACAAAAACCCACAACAACCCCACCCCAGGATCTCTCCATAGTGGGTTTATATACAGCAGTTTGAAAATATTTTATTATAACTCAAATTAAAAAATACATCAGGTCATTCTGTTCACATTTTGCCATATAAAAATTGAACACAAACTGTTCAAAAAAACATAATAGGACAATCTCCACAGACTTACTCCTTTACACAGTTATTTTCATTAGATTTATATTTTTACACTGGGAAAGGATTCTTATCTGAAAAACACTTCATAAAGTATGAAACATTTTATTTTTATACCATATATAGCCTGGATCATTGAAAACTTCCTGTCCTTAATTGCTTATGCAAAATGATTCATGGTGCAAATTGGTATTCAC
This sequence comes from Corvus cornix cornix, assembly GCF_000738735.6. NCBI lineage: Eukaryota > Metazoa > Chordata > Aves > Passeriformes > Corvidae > Corvus > Corvus cornix. The sequence continues at coordinate 24,368,152 of NC_047056.1, forward strand.
AAGTTATTATGTGCATTAATTTATATTTTTCCTTTCTAGAGGCATCTAAAGATTAGATTTCTAGGTAGTGCTGAAACACATTTTATGTTGTCTTGAAATCAAGATTGCAACATACTTTATATTCACATTCTGTACGGATTTTAAGCTATCGTCATCATGATGATGGCTTGGGTGTTTTGTGGAAGAGGGTTGTATCTCAGAGTATTGGTTTGGTAAATACAATACATGGACAAAAGACTAAGTACGATTTAAGGAGTTTTATGACAAACAGTATTTTTCCCACACATTAAAAACAGCACATGAAAATCTGTAGGGCTAAGTTCTTATGTGGTATTTTTAACCTAGAGAAAAAAAAAAAAGCAAAATAGAAAAAAACCTGCAATTTTCTCCTTAGAAATGGTTTTGATACCGTCAAAATAACTTTTCATTAGAAGATGAAAATGTCATTTTCTTCAACATCTGTGTTTGGACTAAAGTCTGAAATTTTAATTTTGTCAAGGAGGAAATTTTTTGTGAGGAATAAAAAAACCCCCAAACATTTCAACTGACTATAATATATAATATATGCAGGATATATATATAGGTACACATGCAGGAATACAGAGCCAGCATCTCCACTGGTGTAAAACATCTAAGTGTCTCTGGAGTCACTACTTGCCTAACTAACATCAGCTGTGAATCTCACCTAAGAAAGAAATTTTTGCTGATCTCATATTCACCTCTCTGTGGAATGCTGGAGCAGGTTTCTGAGCAACATGATTTTGATAGAAAAGGCATAAATATAGCAGTGTAGGGATCTACAGAGCTAACCTTCTGAACACACCAGTGGCAAGAAACAGAGGTATGGCTGTAACAGTACTTAACAATGGATTCTTGAAGGGAAAGTCAAGCTTGTCTGTAGGAAGGCTACTAAAGTTCTTTCCAGGTCTTCAGAAAAATTGTGTTTGCAATGTGATTCTTTAAGACTACTTAAGACTAAGACCACTTAAAATGATAATGATTCTTTCAGGTCTCAGGGTAGAACCTTCAATGTATCGGTTACTGATCAATGTAGCAGGTTTATTTGAGTGAGCAATTCCAGAGATGTGTTTCTAGGTGGTACTCATTTCACAGTTACGTGTATAAAAGATGCCTCTACAGCACAGTAAGAGTAAATGCAGTATTTTCAGGCAAGCACACAAACTTCAGCTGTGCTGATGACTCTGAACTTTCATGTTAGCATGAAAGCTCCCTGTTGATGTTTATTGGTACCCAAATTTGTAAAGCTGTACCTTAATGTGTTTTAGTATCTAACTGCACATTTCTACATAGCAGCCTTTCAGAATTATACTGAACAACGCTATTAAGCAGAACTACACAAGAAATGTAGTGAGCAATATTTCAGAACCTAACTCGATTCATTTCATTTTCTAGTAACGTTGAAGAATACACCATTTTGCCAAGTGCAACTCACACTTCTATATTTTACTTTCTTTGGTATGCTCTGGGCTTTTTACAGTTGTTTTTAAGACTTCCATTGAGGTGGATCCTTCAGTAAGGATTACAGAATTTAAGATGATGAAGAGTCTTACCTGACAGGGAGCAGGTACTCTTGTTTTCCAGTGCTTGCTCCAGGCCGCTTCAAATGATGGAATGTTACAATTTGTCTTAAGAGAACTTTCACTATGGTATCTATGTTTAAGATATGTGGGGCACAGAGGAGGTCAGGGAGGGAAAATCTGTGCTTGAGTATGTAACTTCAGGTGGATGGAGTTGAACTGAAAGCATGTAAAATTTGGAGAGCTCCCCCACTAACCTACCAGGAAATATATATATCAATCCCTGATTTCTTCTGCTGACCTTTATAGAATACAATACTTGCTTCTACTTACAATTGGGTTCTAGAGAAGAAATTAATTGTGACCTAAAGAAGTCCTTGCTTAAAACATTTAGAGGTTCACTCCTTGCACTTCTTTGTGAACTCTCAAATTCAGAGAAATGCCACTGAATTTACTGGTTTACAGAAGATTTGTGTGCTTCCTCAAAGATCAGAATCAGGCCTCAAGGGTTTTTTGTCCTACAGACCCATATCCTTCATCTTTCCTGAGTCACAGAACCAGCTCTACTTTGTTGCAAAGCATAAAAGTAGCAGTGATTCTCCTTCAATATATAATTTGGTTATCTGAGTTAAAAGTGGAGATGCTTCAGGCAAAAAGCTATCAATGCCTCTGTGAAGCATTTAATATTGAAATCTTTGAAAAACTTCTGCTACACGTTGCTTAGAATGGTTTAGGATATAATTACAGGAATGACAGATCTCAGTGTTAAGCCCATTTTTTGTTCTGTTTTTTTGTGGGAAGGCAAACTGAACACCAAACTGGTCTGGTTGAGGACTTCTGAATCCTCTTTTGTTAATTTTGTTCTCTCAAATTTGAAACATCACTCCCTCTCCTTGCAAGGTGCTCAAGGCAGATGGACATCCTTCCTGTCTGAATGGTGACGGGCTTTCTCCAGGCTGGTGAGAATGTTGTTCCACAGGACCATCCAGTCAAGGAGGACACACGAAGGGACCTTCCGCCATTCTCTTCTAAGACAAAGCTTAGCAAGTAAGTACAACAGAATGCAAGTTGGGTCAATTTAGGAATTCAGCAGAGAGGCTTCTACTGTACCTAGCAGATCGGAACTTGAGCTCATGGTAGCATTGCACAAAGCTGTGATAAATGAAAGTGATCGGCAGGGCTAATAAAACGATGCCACTAACCACACAAATTCCTCCAAGAATCCTTCCTGGTACAGTGATGGGACACATGTCACCGTAACCAACTGTGGTCATCGAGATGATCACCCACCAACAAGCAGCAGGAATGCTGGCATAATCCTTATTCTTTGTTCCCAAGTCCAGCCCATTTTCAAGAAGCTGTGAAAGTGCACTGAAAATTGCCATAGCAACACAGATAAAGACAAGTAGCATCACCATCTCTCTGTAACAACGCTTCAGAGTCAGACCAAGTGTTTGAAGGCCAATGAAATGACGGGCCAGTTTAATCACCCAAAAAATTCTCATCATTCTTAAGACCCTCAAGGTGACTCCAGCCCTCTGAAGCTGTGAATTTTCCCCTGTGAAAACAGTCATTAGAACAGAGATGTAGTAAGGAGTAATTGCCAGCAAATCAATGATGTTGAGAGGTCTTCTGACAAACTCACACTTGTTTTTGGAGACGATGAACCTCACAATGCATTCTGCAGTGAACCAGCCTATGCAGATAGCTTCAATTATCCTGCCAAAAGAAACAAAGACAGTATTTATGCTCTGTGCAAAGGCTTCAGGGGATGTTTGGTTTGTTCACAGATATTACCAAAGTGACACCTGGACTTTCACAGACAACAAACAGAAAGCCATGCCATCCTTATCCTGCAGCTGACACTGGATTTCAGCAATTAACCTGAGAGTCTAGTGAATGTTTAAACTGATAATTGCTGAAAAACTCACTCACTGATCATTTTCTTTGAATTATGGATTGCTACTAATCATAGTACTAGGCAAATATGCCTGCAAAAACTGGAGCCCTACAGGAGACGGTAGGACACCAATGCCAATATGTAACCTTATCTAGAAGAGCTGGGTTTGGGGTTTTGGTGTTTTTTTTTGCTCATTGAGTTTTGGGGGATTTTTAAAATTTTTGTTTATTTTTTTAAGTTTGTGAGGCCTGATCCACTTGGGAATGCCAAGGGTTGTAGATCAGTGAACTGTCTGGTTATGAACAGCAATGTATAGAACCAGACTGCTAAACTAAAATGGAAGTGCAGATGGAGTAAGCAGGAATAAGTATTTGCATTGGGTAATTAATGCAAATTTATTCTTTAGGAACACACCTAAACCAGTCTACCTGATCTGCATCCCAAACAGGGTCTAACCTAGAACCATATCACAACTATATAGATATTACCACTAAATACAGATGTATTTTATTTTTCATTAGTGCATACATAAAGTGCTAAGCTTGTGGCCTCCCATTTACCACTATGCTCTGCATTACTGAATTTTCTCTTTTGCTTTAAATGTAACTCCACCTAAACTACATTGCAGCAATAATGTCAAGGTAACCAAGTGTTAAGGTAATAGGCAAGATCATCTTCTTGCCCAATGCAGAAGAAATCCTGGAAAGGGATTTCAGTATGCTCTTAAATATTTTCAAGTCCCAGTGCATTGAATGAGGCTTGAGAATATCTCAACTTTAAACTGGTGGAAGGTAGAAACAGAAGATAAAAATGTCGCTCAGAGATTATTTAGTAACTGTTGTGCATGTGGTCACAAATCTCCCTAAGATTTCAGACTGTGCTCACTTTTTGTAATACGTGAGGGCATGGAAGCTAATCTTTACCTCCATTTATCTTTTTCACCAACAGTCTGAGCAAAGAAAAAGACCATCACTGATACCTTCTCATACCAACAGCTCTGAAACCAAAGTGGTGTGAGATCAGAGATTCAAAAATACTGCCAGAAAATAATACAACCAGAGTTTTTTCAGTACTGCAAGGACTCTTAACAAGGTAGTGTCTGTTGAAACATACTGATTTGCAAGTGATAATCCAACTGTCATTTCAAAATTAAAATTTTTCTTCCCTAACACATCTGCATAATTTTTTACCAGTTCTGAAATCTATTGTTAAGACAGTGGCCTGTTAGAAAGACCGTATTCTTCTCTAACTGATGTAATTACAGACTCTACAAACTAACTTTTTCATAGAAGTTTTACACATTAAAATTTTATTTATTTTTTATTAATTTAATTTTTTGTTTATTCTTTTTAGTTTTAAGCTAAAATTAGAAGAAACAGTAACAATGACTTGATGTAAAGTCATAAGGTGCATTGTAATTTTAGCCAAGTAAATTTAAATGAACATAAATTGATTACTTATTTCTTCACATAAAATTGGGCCGTGTTTTTCTTTTTTCATGAATAACAATGAAAGTTCTGTAAGCAAGTGGTCTTTTTTCACAAAGAGCTTGTAGAACACTAGTTCATGTTAGTACCTTTTGATGGAAAGACCTTTGAAATTCAGTTTGCTCTTAAGAATCAGGTGTTCGCTTAGAAATTAAGCTTTTGAAAACTTCCTTTATGTTTGAAAAAAAATCAAGAAAAAAAGCTTAATGGGTAAGTTTACTTAAACCCTTTTTACATATGATGAGGAAATACCTAAGACTTTCCCAATAAAATCAAACAGCAATATCATGGTAATGGACAAACCAATGACATCTAAATGTACTTAGATGTTGGCTAGTTGAGATCTCATGCAATGATTAAAAGAAAAATTGTATATGGATAGAAAGTTGCAGCCAGGAATGTTCAACAATTCCAACAGGCTATTTCTTTACATTTTATGATATTTCTCTGGTAGTGTTGTCTGTATTCTATGATATGAAGGATTTAAATGAAAAAGAAATTTTTAATTATACAATTTAAAGCTTTTTCACTTGGTATTTCCTCCTGATGCCCTGATAATGTCAGAAACGTGACTCCTCCATTTTGTCACCCCTTAGACAGGTTATCTCTGAGTTGAGCTGAAAGGAAGTTAAGTCCTAATCGTTGTGATACAGTAGAAATTTTCTTTATGGATCAACATTGATTCAGTAGTCATATAACTTTGGGGAATAGTTGTACAAGTAAAAGTCCATGAAATATGATCAATCCATAGTTTTACTCTGGCAGTTCCTGGGACAAGAAATACTGTAAATCAGTTATACTTCAGTAGGAAGGACTGAAGAAGTATTTTATTGTAGAATGGATTTGAAGTGAGCTAAGGAACGTCACTGATGCAAAAATGACAAAGCAAGATCAAGGCAGTGGGGGATACGTTAATGCCACTCCGTCATAACTTGCACTTCCATTTCCCCATTTTGCATCCATCTTTTTTTCTCCTGGCTGGGAAGAAGATAATGAAGAAGGGTGTCCCTTATTTTTTTCCTTCCTCTACTTACTTTTCAGCCATCAGTGAAACATTTTTCATTTTTCTTCTCTCGTCACTCCTTTTTTGCCTGTGTAGATGGATTTTGGCAGTACTGGTGAATCACACAAAAGAGTGCTTTGGTGAGAAAAACTAGAAACCTCTGGCATGTTGGGAAATCTGGAGTGCTACATTCTACATTTCCACTTTCAGATCAAGTCTCCTCTTCTTGCAGTGACTTATCCTTATAGTTAACCTTATTAGTGGATAAAAACATCTAATAAGGAAAGCAATTTTAACAGTTAATCCTTAAGAGAACTTAACAGAGTATGAAGTTAAATAAAAGGCATGTACTCAGAAGACTAAAGTATATGTGTTTTCCATAATCAATTCTTAAAATATTTTCTGGATATTCACAGGACAGATTGCTTTTATTGCCTATGTTTAGAATAATGCTGTATTAAAATCTATAATGATATAATTAAATACTGACTTTTTTTGGTAAAAATACAGTACCTATTTTATAATCTTTCATCACAGTTTTCGGTTAGTTGCGTTTTTTCAGTTTTAAAATAGCTGGTATCCAAAAAGGAGAGGGGTAGTTAAAAAGAAAGTTATAAAATGTTTCCTTGAAGATTCCCCACAAATTTTATAAATAATCAGAGAAAATACTAAGTCCTAATTTTTATTCAGTTACAGGCTATTTCTGCTCCAACTTACTGTTCATTGTCCCAGACCTAAGCACATGAAAGAGGGTTTTCGTCCTAAAATTTTAAGCTGCTTGACACTTAACAGACTTTCAAGATTGCCCTAATGAGTCTTTTGTCCATAAATGGAAAATCAAGCCTTTGCAAGCCTTGTTCCTCCTGTAATCCCATCACTGTTCGCTTTTCTGTTCCATATGATAACTTTCTCTCAGAATAAGCTACTTTATGTACAATGAGTTAAACCACTTCAGAAATAATTTTTTTCAAACACTAACAAGATTAGTTTGTTATTACTAAAAAAACCCCCCATGTTGTAACTATCTTAGAATTGTTTCAACTTAGCAATATTCTTTGCCTCTTGCAATATTCTTGCCATCTTGCAAATTTGTATACTTTCAATAACCCCGGTGAGCTGGTTGAAATCGAGCCAAAATATTCCTTAGTGGCACTATTATTAAGCTTGTAAATAAAACATACACAGCAACAGGATACATGAGGAAAACAGATGATATGATTAAAGACAGTATATGACAGGATTAAAGATTAAAGTCTGTCAGCACTGATTTGTTAAATTGTCGCTAAAGCCTATTTCCATGTAAAGCACATTAAACCTGAAAAATGTCCAAGCAGTAGCCAGAATGATAAAATTCCTGCTCAGGAAGACTCCTAAGTGATTTCAGCAAATGTTCAGGGTTTTTTAATCCTTTAGAAATCAAGGGCTTCCTTCCCACTACAAACTGTGGAGTAAATGCCACAGAACAGCTAGTTTCCCTGAAGTAAAAACCCTGCTGGCTTTTTTTCCATTCTGTCCCTGCTTTGGTAGGAATCATATGTTGTCATGCATTAAACTCTGGTGCTTTGTGTGGGAGGCTGTAATGACCCAGCAGTCGTCAGCGAAGGGGCAAATCCCTTTCATAGCTGAAGGGGAAACCTGGGTACGAACATCTTGAGCCCTGAGATCCTCAGCATCTTTTCCATATGTGTTGAACACAACTGGCACCTAATCCTGGTGAGTCTAAGGCTCTGCTGTGCTCAGGCAGTGATATATAGCTGTTCATTATTTCACCTCTATTTTTCAAAGAGCTGGTAAATTCAATAGAATCCATGTCTGTGTTTTTAACCTAGGTCCGTAGTTCCATTCTTTACCTTCAGCCCACTGTTTTAGCCTAGCAAAAATGTGGTATTCAAGTTAGATCTTGTCCAGAAAAGGAGTTCCTACTGTTTTTTGAAGAGATGTTGAACATGAACATTCAGGTGTTCTGAAATTCCACCACTATGAAGGAATAATAATTTTTGTATGTCTAAAATTCAAATGCAATTTTTTAGGCTGATATTTTGCAGAGATTAAAAAAAGCTCACTGGCACTTAATGAGAGATGCTGTTTGGAGAAACTATGGTGTTTATTTGCTTTTGCTTAAGAACACAGCAATCATGTAGGCTTGATAAGTCAGTGATTACTTCAGTACAAATTTAATCACAATTATTAAGTGGAAAGGGGACAACCATCTCTTCTTACTGCTAACAAGCTACTCCTATTTAGTATTAGAAAAATAGTTTTAAGGCAGGTAGATAGAACTATGCTGTCAGTAAGTCAAGCAGCTTCAAGTGATTTCCTATTACAAGCTCAAGAAGCTCTCCCTAGAAGATTGCGCTCCCAATCAGTGTATGGACAGGTCCCTGAGCAGAGACTCACAGTATGCATCTGTTGGCACAGTTCAGAGGACAGCAAAGATGACTTGAAATTGCCAGAAGCAACAGAAGGCATTCCTGCTGTCTGCTCCTAAACTCTGCAAATCTAATGCAAATCTTTAGCTCTCATAAGTGGAACTTGCCAAGGCAGGGAAAGGAGCAAAAATCTTAGAATGAAATAAATTTAATAACTCATCCCTTATCCTGAGAACAGGCCTAGGAAAGGCAACCCCTCTGCAATCAGGGAATTATATTTCAGTGTCTGTAATATCTGTGAAATTCTGAGGTCAGATTCCTCATCCATCTCTCCTTGAAAAAAGCTTACTCGTGGAGTTCTCTGTTGCCCTCTAAAGGGTGTTATCACAAGGGATCAGAAATAGCCATAGCTGTTCATCCTTTGAGAGTGTGGTCACCCTGAAAAGGCATAACAACGCACTGGTTTCTGAGAAAAGTTTGGTGGACTCGATTCCTCTTCTGCTGAAGAGGTGTTCATACAAGGAAAACAAACACAGCTGGTGTTAGCTGGCAGCACCAGTAACCCTCACTGCAAACCTCATTAAAGAGGCTGATTTTGTAAATGCCAGAGTTAGTGACCCCCTCACTTGCTGAGATGATGTCCAGGTAAGCTGGAGATACACTGCTGGTCAGCTGCTTTCACTACAGCTGTCCAAAGCAGTCTTGGGAATGGTTACCGTGGGAGTCAGCCACAGAAATTATCCATGTGCCACCTTTCTGACATAGCACACTGAGGCAAGGGCAGGGAGGCTTACTGTGAGAGACTGAAAATATCAGAGTTGCTGGGTTTTGTGAGGTGGTTCTCACCTCACCTCCGTGGCTTATGCTGAGCTGAATAACTGATTACATCCAAATCTACAGCCTAAGGATTTCTAGATTAGCCCATTCAATTTTCACTCCTAAAACTTTTCAAAATACATTTTTGGAATAGTGTACAATCTTCATACTAGTATTACAGTGCCATGCAAGTCAAAACTCACTTGTGTACAGCATTAATGTAACAATTTCTCTTGGGAAAAAAAATTCAAATTTTTGTATTACTATGTTAGATAGAATCTCTTTATTTTGATGAGGAACATTGTTTGATAAACAAAAGACAGAATTTGGTTTCAAACTTTTAAATGTGTCAGAAACAAGTGGACAGACTTTTAAAAGCCTTCTCAGCTAAGAGGGACTGTATTGCCAGAGTATGCAATCCCAGAAACTTCCATGGGATTTCTGTGGTCAGGCTTTCAAAGAAGTCACTTAGCTACTTAGGTTTTGCAAACCCAATTAATTTTAAATGAAATAACTACAAGCAAAAGAAATCACAAGCACATAAAGGAAAATAAATTCAGATGACAACTGGACATGTTAGATACAATCCTGTGGCATGCGTAAGTAGTGATAACTAAACTGGACCACTCACTTAAAAGCAACTGTAGCTAACACACTGTTTCTTCTAGCTATAACAGACTTTTTAGCAATGATGCAGCATGTGCAAAAAAGAGAGGAGTGGCTCCACCTTGGTGGTCACCTGTGGACAGAGAGGTGCACATTTTGTCTGTTTTCCGTGTGTTTGCCATCAGATTGGGATCAGTTCCTGTGCAGTCAGCGTGCATGGGTTAAATGACCCAGTCTGTACTGGTGCTTATATGTGACAGACTTTTGTGACACGGGTAGGAACTTTCCAGCTGCTACTTTTAGTTATCTCTATTTTTTGTTGCAATAACATGGACTACTATGGCTGGTACAGAAGAAACTCACCCCATTATTGGTAGTCGTCCTTTTGGTTCTAAAAGCAGCCCTCACTGCCCTGGGAACTGTTTGGCTATAGTGCATCTTACAAGTACTTAGGACCTAATCCTTCTAACACTTGTTACACAACCTGCAATTGTTCAGAAGAGTGATATTATGATCTTGAAGACAAAGGCACTATAAAATAAAAATTACACATCCTATGCCATGGCTGAATGCAAGCTGAATGCAAGCTGAACTCTTTCAGTAAGAGAAAACTTGTTGTTGATTCCCCCACCATGAAGATGTGAACAAAGACATGACTGATGCGGTTAATGCTATGTAGTTGCATCTATTTTCCCGTGCCTCTTGGGAGTATCTCAGTTCTTTGCTGCTGTACAGAGAGGTCAGCCACAGAATCTACTCTTTGAAATAACCTTGCAAAGCTAAAGTAAGGTGTTTTAACTGGAGGAACCTCTAGGACCTTCTTTTGACATATCTGAATCAGGAATCAACAGCTTCTCAAACTGCATCTGCCTTCTTTTTGTTCATAGAATTAATTCTTTGGCTCAACTACAATGAGAAATACAGGTACAGTTTTCCATTAAGCTAATGGAAACTATGAAAATACTTTCCAAGGTATTAATCTGGCTACTAAGATATAATATATCACGTTCCAATTAACTCTATGGTAAAAGATGATGATTTCATAATGACAAGGCTGCAATTTCACTGTAGTGCCCTTTTAGCAGAGCAGAAGCTAAAAACTTTTTGTTGAATATCCTGTCTGTTTTAAAAGAAGGGAGAAGCTAGCAAATACCAGAAATGTTTACTTCTTTCTTTATATGTCAGTCTTATTTATGGGAGAAATTCTACAAGACTGGTCTCACTTTTGTTCTCCAGGAAACAGGGAAGAGGAAGGAGAGAGAGAGGGAACAGAAGAGTGAGTGCAAGAGTTGCATCAATATAACCCTAATCTGAGGTCACAAGCAGATGGAAAAAGGTTTGTTCCTACTAGTAAGGCTCAGGAATGAGTCTTATACCCCATGCCCTGTTTTCTGCAACTGTTTTGCAATGTTTATTATGCTTAAAGGATATTAAAGGAAATGTAAACATCTGTTACATTCATACACTGGGGCGCTTGAATGATGCATTTGCAAGAGCTCAATGTGCAGTTTGATCATCTCCTATGTTCTCCACATAGAGAATCTGAGATAGAAAGGGAGGAGGGGGGGTAAGGCTGTTCCCACATAGAAGATTTTACCAGAGCAGAATCGTAACAGGCACTGGATCTGCTCCAGCAGAAGGACCTGAACGAATACATGCAGAGTACATACAGGATTGGTCTTTTCCCAAAGGAAAGGACAACGGAATTGCACCCTTTTGGGGGGTTATTTTCTTTTTTTTTCCACAATCGTAAGGTCTAAATTGATTTTCCGAGTGTCTTAAGTTCTCTATGTGGTCCCGTGTCTCCTTAAAGGGGGCAATAAGAGCTCCAAGATCCTGCACGGAGGGGCACCCTCACTGCGAATAGGAGCCGTATCCCGATGGCCCCGTTCCGTGCCAGCCTGCCCAGACCCGAGCCTGCCGCCAGCCCCGGCCCGCCTGCAGCGCGGCCGCTCCGGGCGGCCCCCGCCCGTCCCCTGCGCTCGGGGCCACGGGTGCCCGGCAGAGCCCGGTGGGAGCCGGAGATGCGGAGCAGCGCCACTCCCCCGACACTCCGACATCCCTCCCCGGCCCCCAGCTCAGGGCCGGAGTTTCAAGGCGCGCAGACGATCTCCGCCGGCGGCGGCTGCTGCCACGGACCGTCAAGACAAGGAGCAGGAAGGACACACTGGACGGGACACACGGGGACCGGACAGCGGGAAAATAAAGGATCCTCCTACCCTGAGGGCTCCCTCACTGACTCTGCTGTGTACCTGCTCTGCTCCTCCACGCTGCGATTCTCCGCCGCCCGCCACTCGGGCAGGGTGCTGGCGCACAGCACCACCATGGACACAATGACGAAGAGGATGGAGACGGTGGCCAGGACCTGGGCGGCCACGGAAGACGTGGGCTCCTCAAAAGTCCTCCTCATCCTCTCGAGCCACTTCCCGCCCTCGGCTCCCGGTGGCCGCCGGCCCTTGCCCTCGAGGCCGCCATTCGGCTCCTCCGCGCGTAGTAGGTGCACGTCTCGGACATGCGGTCGTCGAGGCGGCGCTGGCAGCAGTAGTCGAGGTGGGAGCCCTCCAGCCCCCAATAGATCATCTCGTTGTAGAAGGAGAGCTCGCACATGTGCGGCACGAAGCGCAGGTGGCCGTGCCGGACGTACAGCATGATGAAGCCGAAGGCCTCTGAGTGCCGGTCGAAGAAGTATTCGTTCCGCTCCCGGTCGTAGTCGTCGCACACCTCCAGAACGTCCTGCTCCGAGAGGCAGCCGTGCAGGCGGCTCACCCGGCGCAGCGGGAAATCCTTCAGCACCTCCCGGGAGAAGGAGTACCGGGTGCCCCCGACGTTCAACACCACCGAGGGACCGCGGCCAAAGTTCATGGCTTGGGCGGGACGGAGGAGGGGAACGGCGGGCAGGGCAGAGCGGCGAGGCGGGGGGCAGCGCGGGCGGCAGCGGCTGCCCCGGCTCCGGCTCTGCGCGCACCGCTGGCGGCTCCCGCTCGGCGACGGGGCGGGCAGCGGGCGGGGAGGGAGGCAGGGAGGGAGGGACAGCGGAGAGACGCCGCCGCGGGCGCCCCAGCGGCCGCGCAGGAGCGGAGCGGAGCGCGGCGGAACGCGCGTCCCCCCGGCGATGCCGCTCGCAGGTGCGGGCGCGGCTCAGCGCCGGCGGGCAGACGCCTCCGCGGGGCCCCGCCGGGGCGGGGGCGGGGGCGCGGCCGTGGGCATGGCGGGGCCGGGGAGCTCCGCGCCCGGCGCCGCTCCGCTGCGCTCCGCCGCCGCTCCGCCGGTGCCGGCTGGCAGGCGAGCGAGGGGCGGTGCGGCGACGGCGGGGTGGGGACACGCCTCCTCCCCCGCCCGCGCACATGGAGCGGAGCGGGGCTGCCGCGGGGCTCCCGCTGCTCCCCGCCGCCCCCGCCCTCCGGGCACCCCTCCCTGCAGAGGGTTTCGGCGCGGAGCGGGGCCCGTCCCCGCCAGCCCCGCTGTCCGCCCCGCGAAGCGGCACTTGCTCGAAGTTGTCCGCTAAACGCAAGTAACACTTTGTGGGCGTTCTTCCCCCCCGTCAAAAAAAGCTCGAAGTGAAGTGTTTGAGCCCGATGCAGCTCTCTTCTTGTTCGCCGCAGCCGACGGCCAGCGCCCGTCACTCGCAGCTCGTTGGTTCGCCTGCCGGGGCGGCGGGCGGTCCCGGCTCCCTGTGCCCGGCAGGGCTGAGCGGCGGCGGGCAGCGGTGGCCGCAGCGCCGGGCTTCCCTGCAACACGCAGGGTTCTTGTCACAGCCCGTCCGCCCCGGCCCTCCACCGTGCACATCTGGGTAGGGAGACTCTTCTCTTCTTCCTCCTCAGATAGTGTATGGACACCAGGAAGAGCCAGGTGCATTGGGCAGTCTTCTTCCCTGGTTCTGCCCGTCCTGTAGCTTCCTGTGTTCCGGTGTCCTGCACCTGTTCACAAGATTAAAGCAATTATTAGCTGCTACGACCCTGTCTGCACTCTAAAGCTTTGATTTTATTTGACTGCATTAAGTAGAGGGAGTTAATTTCTGCTACTGATGTTTTTTTTTTAATTGCTTTTTTACCTGAATATGACAGTTCTTCAAGCTGAAGTATTTCCTAGGCTCATTAACATCTGGTGTATCTTGGGCTAAAAGCAGGCAAGACGCAGCTCTCCCTTTCTATGAGATGCTTCCAAGTTGTCAGGAGAAAGGGCAGGTGAGTATGTCTTTTCCAAACCAGTGCCAAAGATTTGCCACTCAAGTGTTGTGTCTTTAAAAGGGCATCCAGGTTAAACAGTGCTTTACCATCCCCATTCTTTGTCGCTCTAGATATATGCACTTTATGAGTTGTTCTTGCTGCCATGTTACTTTATCAGCTGAAATTTCTAAGGCATATTTGGGTGTATCAAAATAAAGGAATCGTCGTCTAATTGTGTAGTAAAAATTGGGGTTTTTTTTTAAAAATGAGAAGGATATTAAGCGCTACTATTTTTAAGCCAATTTTTCATATTCTAAAATATACTTCTAAAGAGACTCTAATAAATGTCTCCGTTCCCACGAAGAGAATCCCGCCATCTCTGGCTGTTGTACAGTGTGACCACGAGAGGGCGCGGTTAGTCATTGTTCCCTGTTCTGTTTCCCGGTTTTCACAAGAAACCCACCCCAAACTCCAAAATGCTGTCAAGTACACACACCAGCGTGTTGTGACACAGTAAGGTCATTTATGATGTCTGCTTAGTCGTGCTGATGTCTGTTTTCATATAGCTGAAAAGGTTTTTCCTTCCGGCAGCTGCGTTCATAGAACCATCAAATCATTTCTATTAGAAAAGATCTTGAAGATCCTCGAGTCCGGCCATTAAGCCAGCACTGCCAAGTCCACCACTAAACCATGTCCCTAAGCACCACATCTCGACATATTTTAAATATCTCCAGGGATGGTGACTCAACCACTTCCCTGGTACAGTTAATGTATTTTTCTCTTTGTTAATTTTATAAGCAGCAAACGCTATTTTAAAGTTCTTCTCCCCTCTTTGATGTATACCTTCTGTATTTCATTCTTTCACGTACAATCACTAGAAAATCTACTTAAAAAATTAAATAGCAAAACCTGACTGGAACTCTGACAGTGCTAATGAGTTATCCAGGTGCTTTTGACTTTGCAATTTGTCAGGCTTCCTGCTCCATATGTTCTAACCATCCCTCATAGGGAGCTTGCAGAGGAAGAGAGCAGAGTACAAATAACAGGGCTTGAAGGCCCATATTTACTATCTGTATTGAAATATTGGTTAGAGTGTATGTTCTAGAAATTTCTTCAAGAGGAACAAAGCTTTGTGTGCTGTGTTTAGAAGCTGTCTGGCAGGAGAGGTAAAGTGCTGGCCTGAAAAGACTTTATCATTAAAGTTCATTTCTTGATAAGGCATTGTGGGTTGATTTAATGCCTATTCCTATCTCTGGTTTTCAGGTTTTTTTAAGTGTAGAATATAATTATTTCCTCCTTCAGAATTACATTGTCAAATAATATAAGCAAAGCTAACGTGGAAACAATGATATTTTCTTTTCCTCTGTAGTTTGACATGTTCAACTTTAGTTATTTTAGTTATAACTACTCTCCAATTGAGGAGAGTTGTCCAAGTGAGCTGGTGTCAACAACTGTAAAGTGCATCTTCTCAGAGCAGGAGCAGCAATTTACCAGGAACAAAACCTCAGATTTTAGACAGAATTTGTGGGTTTTGAGTAAATGTTCTGATTTCTTGCGTTTTGAGATCGGTTACCCCATTGGAGTTGTGAAATAGCAGATTTGTTGTTGTACTGGATCTGCCTAATTTTCCAGGAGACTTCACTGAGTGTAAACTATTTTTTTTTTTTTTTGGTGGTGGTGTTTAATTTTGTGACTGAATGGCTCAAGAAATTTGAAGAAATAGGATGGAGAGCCAAAACATTGAAGATTTTGTGTGATCATAAGCAAAACATTTAGTAATATATTAAGAGATTTTTTTTTTTAAAGGCAATTCTGGAACAGAAAGTGTGTTTGAAAGTTCCATCTGTCATGATTTGAAAAATGGTACATAATTGGTGAAAAAAACAGGTGAGCAAATAAATCCATTGAGGTCAACATAAAAAGGAGCTAAGACTATTCAGCCTATATGTAAAATATTAAAGTATGAAGCATAAAGGCAAACTTTGGAATGATTTAGCAGGCTAATGATGTAAAATATAATTAAGACCTCTTTCAAGTAGTTGGGTTCAGGTGGTTGTGGTGTTGGTTTGTTCTTGGTTTAGTTTGAGTTTTTAGGTTCTGGATATACTGCTGGGATGCTGAATCAAAGCAATTACGTTTTTCCTGGTGTTATTGTTGTTATCCTTTGCTGCCCAGGAGGAACTTCACAATTAATAGTAATTATGTAAAACTAGCTTTCTTTGTGTCAACATTTATTTTCATGGCTTGCACTGTGCTATTGCATCCTAGGGGTATTTAATGAACTTGAAATATTTTCTACAGCTTCTAAATCTTTCTGGCTCCATGCTGAGACCATTGCTCTGTGTTCTGAGTGCAGCTCTATGGTTGCTTTTAGAGAAGAGAGTCTTTACTTGCATTTTGCATGTGAACAAAGTGGTATATTTTGATGGCAGGCATTTTTCATAACTTGGGATGAGATTCTCTTCCTACTGAGGTAGCTACTGAATGCTGTTGACTTCAATGCAAGCAAAATTGGCTTTTAGTGGGTTGTCTTGTCAGGAATCTTGATTATTTTTATGACTACAACATGTAGGAACTCTAGTTGTGGAGCAGGTTGCCATGATGATAGACTTGTAAACACAGAACAAAAAATCTTCCTGGCTGGGGAGTATATAGTATATAACATGTAAAATTGTGGGGGGAAAACCCCAATCTCTTTGGTAATAAACATACTGCCACATTTAGCCATCTCTCTTTTAATTATTTGGAAAGGCAATATATAAAGAACAGAACAAATGCTTCAAAAGGTTCTGCATGCACAGATGGACTATAGTTTGCATTTATCTTACATTTAGGGCTTGGGAAAAAATGGTTTCAAATAGATGATTTTTTTTTTTCTTTAATCTCATTTCTCTGCACCAAATTCCCTCTGGTTTGTGGGCTACATAGAAAACCTTTCAGGAGATGAGCCTATTGCCACATATAATTACCAAACAAATGGTCTAATGACAGATGCAGGCTTGTCAGTGGCACCTGACATAAGAGTACAAGTTCCCTTGTCACTGAGGCACTTATAAAAATCTGAATAATTTTGAATATAAGTGTTTCTAAAAATGGATGAATGACATTTAGTAGGGAGCTGGGTATTCACATATATATACATGTACACAGAGTACAATCTGTAGTTGACATTTATAATTAGACTAACTTCATGAAACGTGATAACAGTTTGGGAAATTTGGCTGTGAGCAATTATGATTTGATACTAGAGACTTGATGTATTTGTAGGTCAGACTGTGAGAGACAACTGCCTTCTCTGTTTTCCTTCGCCTCCATATTGAGAAACTACCAGCAAAACTTCTTGTCCCTGATTCTGGGCTAATTACTGCACATTTTCTATGATCATTGAATCAAATGAAGCCCTTTTGGGCAGACATAGTTACTAACTGGGAGGGTAAACCAGTTTGTTACATCTGAACTCCAGGCAGGCAGATACAAAGCCCAGAGAGGACATTTCTCGCCTGAGGAAGGTGATTAGAAGGAGACTTGCTAATGGATAATTCAAAGGCATGAACATATCCTCACAGGACAAAACGGGAATGTGTTTTCACACCAGAGAGATTCTTTTCTAAATTCCTACCAAGGAGAAGGGAAACAGCCTGAAGAGAAGATGGAGAGAAATATTGGGATTTGGAGAAGCCAAGTATGTGTGTGAAACCAAAGTGAATACCTCAGAATAGGAAGAAAACTGGTCCAGCTAAATATAAGCATTATTTTGTCACAATCTTATTACCCCCCCCTCCCTTTTTTTTTTTTAACTAGCTGACATAAAGGGCTGCTGTTGTGCTTTTTTTGTTGTTTGGGGTTTTTTTTTCCACTTGCATCCTCAGCAAAGGCCATGAGCTCAGTTCACTTACCTAAACATACAGGAGTTAATGCCACTTGAGATGCCCTCCTTTTTCTCCCTAGTAACTAGCTAGAGGGCAAGAGAAAATGTCCCCAGGTTGCACCAGGGAAGGTTTAGGTTGGATATTAGGATACATTTATTCAGCAAAATGGATGCTAAGTGTTGGAAAGACTGCCCAGGGAAGTGGTTGAGTCACCTGGAGGTATTGAAAAGACATGTAGGTGTGGCACTTAGGGACTTGGTTTAGGGATGGGCTTGGCAGTGCTGGGGTAATGGTTGGGCTCAATCATCTAAGAGGTCTTTTCCAACCGAAATGATTGCAGGATTCTGTGATTTACCCAATTCTCCACCTGCTGCTCCAGTAGTGCATGAGCCTTTTTTGTCCTGTCTGACAGCCCCTGTCAATGTCCAGCATGCCATACAGGGGACACTTGATGCCTCAGTTAGGTAACTGAACTGAGCCCTCGGCATCTGTTAGGCCTCTTTGAAGCACAGGATCAGAAGCTTGGAAGCTGTGTTGGTTGGGTCTCAGGTCAGAAGCCCTGGTGAGTCACCCATGGCCTTTGGGAAGGGAATTAAGACAGCTGGGACACCAAAATTCCATTGCTGGAGACTTCTGCAGAGCCACTGAAAACAGCACACATAGCTCTGACTGCTTATTTAAAGGAGGTGGAAAGCCTGGAGGTCTAATTAGGTGAGATGTAATCACAGTGAGTTAGTGTCTCACAAGCAGGGTTTTACTGGATCTGTGGAAAAAATATTCTGAAGTGAAGTTTCTGGAAATGCTGGTTAATTTATTTTATTCCTTAGTGAGAAATGCTATACTTCTTCATTTTAGGTATTGAAACTTTTAGCAGAAGGAGAGGAGAGTTAGAAACTCTGTCTTGCTATTATGCTTCTCTAAACTTCACACTTCAGAGGGAATAAAGTTAAAGCATTTTTGAAAACCGTTTCTTTTTTTTCATTCATTATTAATAGGGGAAATATTTCCTTCTTCTGCTCTTCACAAATGCAGCATTGTTAACTACTGTCCACTTGATTGTACCAAATTACAGTAAGTGGTGCAGGATTAGGTCTTGCCTAACACTCAGACATACAAAATTCAGTATTTCTAGCTGTGTAATGGAGATAATGGTGTGAGCACTTTAACTTCCAACTCTGGGACATAACCCAGTCTCTTGCATCATTTAGCAAACATTTTACCTCTTACATGGAGATACTTATTTCTAAAAGGAATTATTCAGCTTTTTTATCATACATGTTCTTTCAGAGGTCCCAGAAACTCTTCCTGTTGACTATACAAGTTTATGAAAATGATCAAGCTTGCTAACTTAGATAAATATTTGGATGACTATTTAGAACTCTAAGAGGATGCTCAGGTTCTTAAAATACTAAATCTGCAGTCAAATACTCATCCAGTTAAAATTAATAAACTCTTAGTGTAAATCCTTTGATTCTTGGAGAAAATGAGATCAGACATCTTTTCAAACACCATTTTTTCCTGAGCCTCTTGGAGCACTGGAGAGTGCAGGGAGCTGTTACCCTTTTTCAGGACACAGGCAGACCTGGTTCTGCAGCTCAATGAGGTGTTAAAACCTTCCTGTTATCAGAGCTTCAGGAACAAGTGGAGCATGGCTCGATTACAGCTGCAGGAGAGCCAATAAAGCCGCTCTGTCCTGAGCTCGCAGCACAGGACGTTAAAAGGCAGCTTGATCCTCGTGGCTGGGCAAAAATAAGCTAAAGATCCCTCACTATTTTCTGTAACTTATCTGCAAAATATTGGAGAGAACTCTGGCTTCCAGCAGATAGGTTATAAAACTGGGTTGCAGGTAGGCAATTGTAGGCAGGTCTTCCCAGGTGCCGACATAATCACCATCCACATCTAAACAAATTATATAGATGTTCCCCAAGTTCACTGGTACAAGTTAGTATCTGCTTTCAGGAGCAGTAACTGCTCACCCTTTGCATCAAGTGACTCTCTCCTAAATGATGCAAGAGACTGGATTATGTCCCGGAGTTGGAAGTTAAAGTGCTCACACCATTATCTCCATTACACAGCTAGAAATGTCTCATAGCCAGAATGAGCGTGTCTTTCTCTGCCTTCATTCTATGAAGGTATAGTGTTCCTCATAAGGGTATTTTTCAATTACGACTTCAAGGTGTCACCACTGATGATTTGGATCAGGTACAAATCCTTGTGACAAAATCCACCAGAATGATCTGGTAGATTGAGCACCATTTAGACAGAAGAGATAGTGCAATATCTGAGAATCTGGCTCTCAAGATTAAAACAACTGCATGAGAACATATTTTTATTTATTTCACACTGTGAAAATATTAATTTGTTTACAGTTTTTATGCTGTATTGTTCTCTGGTATAAGTTACTGCAGCTTCATTTTGTGCAAGTACCGATTTCGTGATTTTTTTTTTTTTTTAACATGTATTTTTGCCTATTTCAACACACTTTTGTTTCTCTGCTGGCAACTGCAGATCCTACCTACGTGCAGACCTGCCCCCACATTTTAAGTCAAGTGTCACTAAAGTCACAGATTCTAAGTCGTTTTGTGGAAAACTGCAATATATTGACTAATTGTTCTTTTCCTGCTGGTTACAGGAGGGGAAGGTAAATTCCACATGCTCTCTTTTGGGAGGGAGGAGTGGGATTTGGGGAAGGAGCAGTTTGCCTGTGGTATCCCTCTATAATATGTGTCAAATTTATAATAAAATTGCAGTTGAAAAAGACCCATCACATGGTGTGTTGGGAAGTGCTGCTGGTGGGCTCTGCAGTGCTCAAAACCAGTTGTGTCAGGCTGAAATCCAACGGCAAGTGGGCCAGCTGCATTGCTGTAATGGCCACCACCTCTCTGGCTCAGCTGCTGATGTAGCTGCAGGATGTAAAGCTAATTAGCCAGCATCAGCAATTTAGTCAGCCCCTAATTCCCTGCTTCCCGTGGCAATAAACTGTGAAACTGAGCTGCTGAGGTTGGCGTGACTTTGGCACAACTTTGCCATCTAGTTAGGGCTGACTCTGGCCTTGAGAGAGGGGAAAAAACTAAACGTCACAACAATGGTGAGAAAACAGATCTTTTCTGGAAATGATGGCTAAGAAACAAATTGGCAATGTTGTCTGCAGAGCCATGCAAACTTATTCTGATAAAGATTTTTGGTAAATTTGGGTTTTTGTATGTTAAGCTGCCCAGACAGATTTATAGATGTGCCTTTGCGGGAGCCAGAATAAAATAGATTGCTCATTGCAGATTCTAAATTGTGGTTTCCTTTGATCCATGTGAGTTTGTTTTGTGTTTCTTCTTCTTTTTTTTTGTTTTTTTAACTATTGCACAAACAAGGCAGGAGACATCAGTAATCTTGTAATCATAGCAAGGAAAATTTTGTACATGTCTCTTTAGAAAAGCTTAGCATGAATTGATGAGACGCACTGCTTTGTGTTGCACTTCAATGAATATGATATTGGACTGACTCTCAAAAGTGGGAAATTATAGTAAATAGCATAGAAGCTTGTTTCAGAAGACTCCAATCCCTTAGCAGCAAGTCTCTGCCCTTAGACTGCAGCATTCAGCTGGAGGAACTTCTTTCTCTTTGGAGGTTTGGACTTTATTTATTTATCTATTTATTTTTATGTTGTATTGTGGCATTATGCTGAAGACTTCAAAACATGACCTTAAGATCGTGTTGTTTTCTTATTTTTCTGAAGAGTATTGTTACCAAATCATTAACACATCTTTCCCTCACCATGTCTGAATGTGACTCTTTCTCTTTCTTCTGTCGTTTTTAGAAATTCTATCTTGTTTAAACATTTGTGCTGCAAAACAGACTTCAAACTGGGAACTGACATCTCGTGTTTGCACTGCAGTTTGTTTGATTGCTTTCCTCCTATAGTTAAATCTTTTATTTGGAGATCTGTCTTTAGTTCACCAATTTATATCACTGGTTGTCTGTGTCTTCTTCCTAACTCATTTTGTAATTCATAGACTAGATTTTTTTTTTTCTTCAAAAGAGAAGAATAGGGAAAATAAGCTTAAAAAAACCCCAAAACACAAAATAGAACAAGTTAAAAAAAAATGAACCAATTAAAACCCCCCAAAACTGATAAAAACATTGGACTGAAATCCTGTGCTTCTGTTTTCCAGGAGCTGTACTAGGAACTCTTTTCGAGTCTCCTTTTCAGTAAGTCATACATTCTTCCACTCTCCTTCTCTCTTCTTAGCCCCAGGCATCTTTTTCTAAAAAGAGGATGGTGAGGAATTCCCCAGTCAGCCTGGGCTGTGGTCACCCATTCTAAAATGTGTGCAGTTGCCGTGGCCTCATTTCAGCAGAAATTAAGGATGTGCCAGATTCTGGTGCTTTTTTATTATTTGCAGAGATTATTTGGAAAATGTTCCTTACAACCTCCTCATCTCTCAAATTCAGCATTTCAGTGGCTTCATAAAACATGAAAAACACGCAGCCAAATGTGTAGTTGGATTGTCTGCTCACACAGCTGATTTTTGCAGCGTCTTACACTTCTGTTATTTCCTGAGGAGCAATCCTTGAAAGCCGAGAGGAAGACAAGCCTGAGGAGCTGTATTTCTAACCCTGAGCTTCTCGGTGGCTTTGTGGGAGTGAGCATGTTGAAGTGTCCCAGTATTCTTCCTCCCAGTGTGCCAGAGAGGCCTGGCAGACCAGTTACCAGTCTGAAGCTTATGATTTCCTATCCCATACTAGGGCAGAATAGACCTGTGCAGTCTTCCTTTCATGGGGTTGGGTCTTAAAAGATTCAACCTACTGCTGTGTTTTGTATTCATGTAACCAAGTTCTTGTGCTTTCCCCAAGAGTGTGATTCCTGTGGATGAACTCAACCATACCAATATAGTTATTCTGAATTTACAGAGGTGTGACAGAGTTAATAACAGATCAGTATTTCTGAGTCTCTGTAGGCAAATAAAATAATACAGTTGCATTGCTAATAATGATGGTTAGACTAGTATTATTAATATGCCAGTATATGCTGTATTTAATGAATTTAGGAGATAAATTGTTGCAGAAATTGTGACCGTTTAGGTCAACTGGCTCAAGAGACAGATATTGTGAGTAACAGGACAATTATTTCTCATGGTAAGTGTAGGCATTAGATTCTTTGATTATCTTTCTGACGTAAAAGCAATCCTCTCTGTCTCCTACAACAGAGAAGTAATTCTGTAGTAAAAAAGAAAATAGCTCTTGGGTTCCTTAAACTTCACAGGACAAATTTCAGCCTAGCATGAACTTTTACTGCTGAGTTGTAGACCTTGGAAGAGGGGCTGGTAATGGAAATAGTGATGGAGAAAATTTTAGAGTTGTGAATGGTGATATGATGGATTCTCTGTGTTTTGAAGTTTTGCACTTGTGGGGGATTGCAAGATTGGTGTGTCTGAAAAAGCAGCATTGTCTTTTGCTATTCAGAACAGCAGGCTCCACCAGAAAGTGAATACACAATTCCAGAAAGGTTATGAAGAACTGTAGTTACTTTTGTCCTCTTTGGTGGGGAAATAATTTTGGTGAAAGAGTAACAGTGTTTCCAAATGTTTGTAGGAAATGGCTCATCCCTGAACAAAGTTCTTGAACTATGCACTCCATTCAGAAATGTTTTTGAATTTGTTAAGGACTAATACAGCAGCAAATACTCCTTTCAGTCCTTGTGATGCTTTCATCAGAGAAATCTGTAGGTGAATAAGAAAGATACTCACAGCAGAGTTTGTCCATAAAGAAAAAGAGGGAGTTAAACTACAAGTTGATACTTTGATTTTTACATTTTGATGTATGAGGAAAGGTGTAAAGGCCTTTCAAAAGGCTTTTTTGAAAGTCCTGATTACTCTTAAGCAGTGTGCCTCTTCAAATTTTAAAGCTAGAACTAACATAAACTTCACATATTCAGTGCTTTATAGATTACATCAGGCTTGCTAAAGAGCAAGGTAAGAGCTCGGGTAAAATGTCAGATTAAGTAGTGTAAAGCCCATGAATTCCATCCTATGCAAGGCAACACTGGCCCTGCCCAGACACTTCGCCTCCTGCTTCCCCCCCAGAACAGATCATTATGCTGTATTCAGTCATTTGTTGATTTCTTTTCTAAACAGAAAGCGATCATAGCAGAACACAACACTGTTTTGTTCAGAAGAAAATATTCCTCAATCAAACATAAATAACCTTTCTCATCCCAAAATGTTGGGCAACTGCCAAAGAGGACCCCAATCAAAACATGAAATCTTCTGAAAATATTCATTAAAGATGTTATATCCTGAAAGGCTTGACAGTCACTATGGCTGGGATATTTTTATTGCAACTTTCCCCTCCCTGTCATGGTGTACTGTTTTCAACTGGTTTAATGGAGCAGTCCCTAGGGAACTGATGTTATGAATAATTATTATGAGAGTTATGCAGTGTAAGTACTTACTGTGTGAGTATTCTCCAGCATGGAAAAGTTGGAAGGCCTCCTACCTGTATGGAGTGTTATGTATTACCTGGTTGATGTCCACGAAAGCAGATGGCATTCAGCATCTGTTAGACTGCGCTCCCCAGTCATGGGCTTGCATGTTGACCTTGGTGTATTCATGGACCCAGCCAAGCCTCAGAGGGATGTGAGTATCCATTTGGAAAGAAGTGCAGAACTTTTGAAAGCAGATCTGAGAAACATACATGAGCAGGTTTCTTCTGTCCCAGTGTATTTGTGATTTAGCAGTACGAGCTGTGTTTGTTTCCTCTGTGATGGCTTCTGGGCATTTCACATACACATATGTTTGTACTTTGATTTGGCTGCTGGTGATTATTCTGGTGAAATTCAGGAACTGGTTTCAGTGAAAATAGTCCTGGATATCTTGCTGACTAATTTTGGGGTGGGATTTTTTGGTTCTGGGGTTTT
This sequence comes from Corvus cornix cornix, assembly GCF_000738735.6. NCBI lineage: Eukaryota > Metazoa > Chordata > Aves > Passeriformes > Corvidae > Corvus > Corvus cornix. The sequence goes on from NC_047056.1 coordinate 24,392,816, forward strand.
TTTTGGATGGGGTTGGTTGGTTGGTTTTTGTGGGGTTCTGGTGGTTTTGTTTTTGTTATTGCTGCACATATTCATTAATTTAACAACTTTTACAGATCCCTAAAGGGGAAGTAGATGTAACAGTATAAAAGGGGATTATTCCAGTGTAGATTATTCTTGTGTTAGAAGAAAAGGAAACCAAGCATACTGTACGCATGGGAGTCCATGATTTCTTCCTCCTATCATGTCTCTTTTAAGGAATTTTTGAGTTTTATCCTAAAGCAGAACTTGCAGGATGGACCCTGAAATTTGCAGAGTTGTGTGGCAGAACCACTGGATGAAGGGCTCTAGTTTTTTCAAAGAGCATACTATGAAAGATGCTTCTTTGGTCATATTCATCTTGAAGAGCAGGAATTTGTGTTTTCCTCTAGAAGTTCTCCCCATTACTGGTTCCTTACATCAGAGTAGTTGGTTGGATAGCTTTGAGGAAGACAGGGGAATAAAACCATTAAATTTTGGCTCTCTGTGTTTGTTAGTCTCAGCTGTATGTTGTACCTTTGCATCCCAAAGGAGCTTCATAAGGAGAAGAGAGCTGATGCACCCTGGTTTTTGTTTATATTGAAATATAAATGATAAAAACATCTTGCTTGCAAGAGTGTAAAATATTCTTTTGTATGGATGTTTCAGAAGCAGGTGATATGTTCAGGGTTTTTTTTGATTGTGCTTATTTGGTAAAAACAGTCAAATTTGGCACAGATTTGCCTATTGTTTTGTCTGTTTTGGCACAAACAGCCATTATTAAAGAGCTTACTTGCAGAACATATCAGTTAGGCTCATTGCTATAGGAAATATGTAAAATCTCCTGTTCTCTTGCTGTATTGGGGGAATACTCAGAATTTTCTGAGTGCACAAGTGTTCTCCATCAGCCCATTGTGTGCTGTGGGGAAGGGGGTTTTCAAGCTGTTTATTTCCTCTTGCCAAGCAAAACATAGCTGATTTAAAACAAACAAAATAATTCCAAACAACAATAAAAACCATGCCAGCTTTGCAACTAGGCATCCTCTAGTTCTTGCAGTATTCCTTGTGTTACCACCTATTGCCTGGTGTACTAACTCTACCTGCAGTAACCTACCTGTCTAGACGCATGTTCCTTGTTCTTTCCACTCATCCTGAGAAAATACTTCATGAACTTCGCTGGTTTGAGACAGGTATTTGATTGTCTCTAAGTAAAAGATTCAAATGCAATGGCAATACTTTCCAAAATACCAGCAGTACTGCCATTGTGCTGAGTGCTGCGCTCTTTGTCACCATTCCCCCGACTGGTTTTTGGAAGTAAGTCATCCAGTCAAACACCTGTTCATCATGCAGGCAAGCTGACCTCCTCTGTCATACCACCTGTTGTTAGAAATAAAGGTCACTTGAACACAAATTTAAATTCACTGTGTGTAAGCAGGCATGATGCCCTTGATATAAGAGGAAGGTGTGTGTGTTATAGCACTGATAAATGTGTCCCTGAGACTCATCCAGCCTGAATTCAGAACGGAGCAATGAGTGATCGTGTTCCCGCTGCACTGAGCTGGAGACCTGCTACCTGCATAAGGAAATTGTTCTGATTTTCAACACTAAAGGTAGAACTGGTACCTGAAAATTTCAGGTCAAATGCATCTGTAATGGAAACACCAGGCAGTCTTTAGAGACACAGGAAGGCACTGAGGGTACACTTCAATAAGTTGCACTTTGGTGTTGCCTGCCTGAGATCATTCAAGCTCCAGAAAAACTGAACTGAACAGATGCTGAGTCCTTAAATTAATTCTGCTCAGATGAATGTACTGTACTCTACTTAAATAGGTGTCATTAAGCACCTTTCACAGCTTTTTAGCAGGTGTTAAGCACAAAAAATAGATCAGTTGAAAGAAAGGGAGAGATAAAGAGTAAATTTGCTGTGGATTGTTTAATATCTATCCAGTATTGTGTTGAAGTCCAAAATGGCTTCATTTCGGAGTGCTGCAGATGTGTGCAATGCTCCAGTGTGCTTCCAGCTGCTCTCATTAGCAACCTTGCTTGTGTTAGAGATTAAAAAGCTGTACAATGGTATTGTTTTAGCTCCACTGGAGTCAACCACAAAATTCACTTGGACTTGAACAGAAACTAGACATAAACCTAGGGGTTTTCTACAACTGGCAAACAGAATGGGGTACAAAACTGAATCCTAGAGCTGAAAGCTTTTTCTCCATTAAGATGTGTATTGGAAGGTAAATTGGTAGCACTAACAAAAGCTCTAGATTGGTAAATCTTATTTTTTCTTTTTAAATCTGATTAAGAAAGAAGATATTTTCTCTGTTACTGAGATTGTTATCAAGAACTGAGAGTTATGCCTCTGGAGTGGAAGAAATACATCTAGCCTTTACTAGAATATTAATAATAAACCCTACTTTACCATCCCTCCCTCCCTCCCTCAAACCTAAAGTAATTTTTTCATTGCAACAGAATGGTTTTCATTAAAGCAAATTCAGTCACAACAGGAAGACAGGTACATACAGGTCCAGTTCTGACTTAATTTGCACAAAAAAAAAAACCAAAAAAGAGAACACCTTGATTCAATTGTATGATTTATAGGAAATGAAATTATGTGTGGTGTCAAAGAAGTGCCTTTTGGTAGGCTACAGCACCAATCTATATAACACTATGATAGTTATTGAAAAACCATTACCTGAGATCTGGTTTTAGCTACCCTCTCAATTAATAACTTGTTGCCAACCATAAGCACCATTTTTATCTGTACATTGATTTAGTGGAGTTCTTACGACTTTAAGATTTGGATTCAACATTTAAATCTGCAGACTACTAGTAATTCAGCAATTAGCTTTAAGCTATTGTTTAAATCATAGTTAATGAAAATAGTGACATATTTAGCTAAGAATCTCTTGAGAGATCTGACTCAGAGTCAATAAAAAAGCCAACGTTATTTCTGATACCAAGAGAAGATGATTTTTTTCTTGTGAGAGGTTTGAGATTTTTTTTCTGATTTATATAGAAGTTGGTGTGGAAGAATCTCTTAGAGATTGCACCTACAGTTTCTGTTTTGTAGAGGCAGCTATAAGTTTCAATTGCTTGGGATAATAAACACTGAATTTTGTATTACTGTAAATAAAAAAGCCCCCACCTTATATAATGTTTGTTGCAAAATGGTAGTTCTGTAAGTTTTTTATAAATATAATCATGACTATTGATGTGGAAAAATATTTTTGTTTCGTGACTAATTAAGTGACACCAATATGAATTCTGTCTCTGCTATAAATTCACTAGTGAGGTTTTGCAAGCTATGGTGTGTCTTTGCATTGGTAGGGAAAAAAAAGTCCCTGTAGTTTTAGCTGCCTGTAAGTCAGTCTGATCAGTGTGCAACTGTGTTAGCTGGTATGCTTGTTCACATGAGAGCAAAGTGACTTTGTACAGACTACATCTTATTTTTGAGCTACAGGACAAGTCCATAAACTACCCAAGTCCTTGGTGGTGGCAATTCAGTCTCAGTGTAGCAGTTTAGGCTGATAAGAAATGATCACTTGTGAAGTCCTTTGTATTTTGTTTAACTTTTTGCATGGATTATGTGCACACAGCCAGTTTATTTGTTGTGGGAAAGTTTTACTAGCAAGGGAGCAGGATTTCCTTGGTGTGAACTCATGAACTTGAACTGCTGAATGTTTCCTGTGCTTCAAAATTACCTGTGCAAAAAAAAAACGCCACCCCAAAAACAAACAAACAAACAAACCAACAAACCCTCTAAGGTGCCATAGGTATGGCCCAAGGTTGGGAAAGGCCTTTTCCTTCCTATTGCATTAGCATGAGGGTGAGCCTCTGTGAAAACTCCACAGGAAGATGAACATTTTTTATGAAGGTTCAAGCAACTCCTTCTTCAATGTTTCTGTTGCTTTCAGTAAGATGTTCCTACCTGTAAGATCCTGAAGTATTTCAATCTGAAATATGCACCTCTATCAATATATTTTAGTTTAGTCCTCTTGACTGTCAGTATAATCATTAATAAACAAGTGATTTAGGAAGATTTGTCTTCAGTTCTGGTATCTGTTGTGAGGAAGCTTATAGGCTGGACATTTTTTGGTGGCGGAGCTGGTGTTGTTTAGATTCAGGTTTTTTGAAATTAAGGAACTTTTGAAATCGGGAAACTTTGAAATTAAGTTCTGTGGACACAAAACAGGATACTGTACAACAGCTGCAATGGAAGTTCCCTTATTCTACGACTTCATGGAATGATAAAGTTACCAGAGCTTTGTAAAACTTTCATTGTGCCTCTGCAATAGTGGAAAATGAGAAAATTCAATTTGAAAAATGAAAATTCAGGAATAAAATTCTCTGATAGCAGATTCCCATTACCTTTGTCCACCTAATTCTACATATAAGAAAGAAGCCTTAAATTGCCTATGAAGAAAAGGTGAAACTTTTTGTACTATCTCTAATGGAAAAAAAATTATTTCATAATAGTGTTCTTTTAAATGCATTAAGAAAACTGTATAGCTCCAGTCAGCTTAATAGGTATGTAATGGACATGATTTAGATGCATCTGATGAGGCTAAAGTGAAAAAGCCAGAAAAAGAGGCTGGATAAGTGAACAGACGCTGTGTTGGGAATACCATGAAAGGTCCTCAGTCATCTCTTCTCTCAGTGCCTGATGTCCATCTCCTTCAGGACTGCTGATCTAGCTTACCATGGGGGCAATTGGGCAGCCAGGACATGGAACTAGTCCATACTTTAAAATGATCCTTTTAACACTCCATTCTTTCCTTCTTGGCTTTTCTTTGGAGGACCATGAGGAGGAACGATGGGCTGCTATAACGGTGGCACAACAAAGAAAATTGTAGAATGAAGCTCTCAGGTAACCTATGTATCTAACAGGAATAATCTGTATCTTCAATTAAGTTGCCACAGAAATGTGGTTTCTTTCGAGCAGCACAAGTAATCTCAGTCTATAGCTAAATACAGTTCCTATACCAGGTTAAGACAAGGCTCTTATCTGTTTCTTTTTTTCTCAAGAGTCTTGTGGTTGGAACAAGAGTTTTCCATTCTATTTAATCTAGAAAAATGGAGATGTTTACATAACTTTAATTTTTCCCATTCTGTACACTGAGAGAGCACTGAAAATAAACTGTATCCAGGCTTTTGTCTGTGTTACACCAAAGTAAAATGTGCTGCCAGTCCTGCAGCTCTGTATCCACTAACTAGCTGTGCCCACTCCCAAAGCAGTGACCTTGGACTATGGACGTACGGTACACCTCAGCCTGGAGCTGGCTGTATGAGCCGTGTTACTGTGAACAGTGAGGCCCAGGGATTCAGTACTAAGCTGTATAAATGTCACTCTTTCTCTCTTTATCTGGTCTGTGGTGCAGCCTTAGGCTGGCAACTGCAAGTAAGGGTGGTTTTCTTACTATTTCAGGCTGTCAGCCTCAAAGGACGGGCTGGGGCCATGGGTTCCCTGGGCTGCTCTCTCACGTTCTGGACCTTCAGGAGCTGCCCTCCTCTTCCATAGGCCATGCCTTCAGCTGTCAGAAGCAATGGTCTGTTTCTATCCAAATCCACACCTTGCTGGGTGAGGGGAGGTTGTAAACTTCCAAGTGTGGGGAATTCCCCTAATGTCCAAGTGCGGACTTAAAATGAGGAAAATAGCTTAGAGGCGTTTTGTTTAACTGGTAATGGTTGTGACAAACCAACTATTTGAATTAACTGTTCTCTTGCCTTGAAAGTTTAACCTGTTTCATTTACCCAAGCAGTAAACCAGAAGAGTAAAAAATAACACCTCAAGTCTCTGCTAAGGTCATGTTTTTGTGCCTCTGGAAATACCCGGCTAGACCGAGTTGGTACTTCCCAAGGAGTTTCTGCTGACTTTATTTTTAGCTCCCGCAGATATTCAACTGCGGAAAATACCCTTTTTTTCCTTCCAGCGCTTGAATGTGCTGCTGCTTTTAAAGGAAGAATAAATCACTGTATCATATGCCTATTTCATCTGTTTCAGAAATTTGTTACTCAGTTGCTGCTTTGACACAAAGTTGTAGTCACTTGGCAAATTAAAGGCCTCCTAGAAGTAGACAAAAACTTAAATTCATAGTCCCAGATTTGCTTAAAGGAGAAAGTGAAGAAAGGATATGATCGTTTGAAAAACCAGAGATCATCCTCCTTCTAATCAACACATTTTCCTGCATCTCAGGATGAAGTGAAATCTTAGCTTGGTAATGCTCAAGCTGCACACGTAAATATTCAGGACATAAAACAAACAATAAATCATCCCCTTCCTTGCAGAAAGATGAAAACAAGCATTTCTCTTCCAAGGAAGCAAGCCACAGCATGATCAATTTGTTAGTAAAGTGTATGGATTGTTTCTTATGGTGTGAACTTTGTATAAACGGGGCGGGGGGAGTACTGATGGTTTTGAAGCATCTCTCTCTCATCGGATTATTTGTAAGCATCTCTTTCGACGCTTCCTGACTCTGAGACGAGCTACTGGATTCATATTTATTCTGTAGTAGATGTTTTCTGCTGCCTGTTGCGAGCAGGCTTCCTCCTGCGAACGGCGGAGAGCTCCTCCGTGCCCGGGGCGGGCTGAGGGCGCCGGAGCCGCCCGCGGGACCGCGCTCCGGAGGCGAACAAAGGGGCCGCCAAACCCATCACCAACAGGTGCTGCGCAAGAAACAAACTTTCTCTGGGATACTACTCGGAGTTGCCAAAGGGGAGAGATCCCTCGGCCGCTTCGGGGACGAGGCAAACGCCAAAAAGCCGCCAGACCCGGAGAGGGCCGGAGAGGAGAGGGACAAAGCGGCGAGAGCCCGCAAAACGTGGCGTGCTTCGGGCACGGCGGGGAGCGCGGCCGCGCACCCGCACCTCCCCCGGCACCGCCCGGCCCGGGCCGCCCCACCCCACCTGCGGCCGGGCCCTGCCCGCGACCCGCCCCGGGGCCGGTGCGCGGGGGGAGCGGCGGGGGCGGCCGTTTAACCCCTTCCCCGCCGGCGGCTCCGGAAGCGGCGGCGGCGGCCCCGTGGGGCGCTGTGTCCTGCGCCCGGGCGGGGAGGGGTGGCGGCGCGGGGTGGGGGCGAGCGCGGCGCGGGGGGGCGGCGGCGGGAGCCGCTCCCTCCTTGCCCAGCCCGGCCCGGCAGAGGCGGCAGGAGGAGGAGGAGGAGGAGGAGGAGGGCGGCGCAGAGCGCAGACATGGCGGCCAACATGTACCGAGTGGGAGGTATGTGGGGACACAGCAGCGCCCGCCCGGAGCCCCCCGCGCACGGCCGGGGGGCCCTGCCGGGCCGCGGGCCGTGCGCGCCGCGCCGGGGCGAAGAGCGGCGCCCCGGCCCCTCGCGCTGGCGCGTCCCCGAGCGGGGCGGCCGGGCCCGGGCAGGCGGCGGGAGGCGGCAGCCGGTCCGGCAAAGGGTCGCCGGGCCCTCCGCGGGGCGGAGGGGGAGGACGCAGGTTCCTCCCCCGCCAGCTCCGTGCGCCGGGTGGGAGCCCGGCCCCCGCCGCCGAGGAGAAGAAGGGCAGCGCCGCCCTCCGCGGGGAAGGGGGGAGCGGCGCCGCGGGCTTCCAGCCCCCGCACCGCGGCGCGGCCGGGCACAGCCTCTCTTCGCGCCTCGCCTCCTTCCCCGGAGAGCGGCGGAGGGGCCGCCCGCCGGGCCCCGCGGGGCGAGCGAGGGGCCGCCTGTCCGGCCGTGCGCCCCCGGGCCGGGCCGGCCCCGCCGCGGCCTGGCGGGCCCTGCTGGCGCGGTGCGGTGCGGTGCGGGGCGGTGCGCACGGGCAGCCGGCGCCCACCCCGGGGGGCGCTTTCCTCCGTGCCGCTCCCCTGCCCCTTCCCTCCCTCCCACGGCGGAGTTTCTCCGCGCCTTCCTTGGTCTGCCGGGGATAAATAATTAATCCGGCTGTGTAACCGGGGGATTTCTGTCAGCTTCCCTGCTTACCGCCGTGACCCCTGAGGAGCGCCCTGATACGTGACTGCTTAGCGAAGGGAGGAGGGGAGGGGGCATTTAGGCGGTGAAAAACAAGGCAAACGTTTGTCTTCTCACCCGCAGCCTCTCGAAAATGACACGGATAACTTTCGCTCCCTCACGGAGGGAACGAACGTGACAGTGTGCCCAGCTCTGTGGCTCAGGTGCACCGCTCAAGTTAGGTGTGCAGTACTGGGTGCTCAAAAATCGCTCTGTCCTCCTGCTCTCTCCACAGCCAGAGCTGAGAGGGAAGATGTGTGCAAATGAGGGGTGACAATAGGTTGAATCCCTTTCTGCTAATGTTTTGAGATATGATGATAGCCACAAATATTCCATCTTCATGCTTCCTCATTAGGGTATTTAGACTGTAGTCCCATCAGCCTTTACTCAGGAAAGTAATCCTTCTCTGAGCAGGTAGTGGGTAGGGTTTGCCTCTTTGGTCACCAATTCTCTTTTTTTTCGTTGTAATCTAAATAAGCAATCGTGAATATACAGAGATCATATTCTTTCATTAGAACTGCCTGAAGTTCATTTTCATTGTACTGTAGTGTCAAAACATTGCAGAAGACTTTTCTACATCATTATAGTTTCTCTTTAAAAATAAAGTTTGCAAGGTGCATGGTGCAGAAGTCCAATATCAAATTTAAAGTGTGGCTGGCATTTGATGGGTACTTTTTCATTGAAAAAAAAATAAGTTTTCAGAAAACTATTGAAGGAAATGTGCTGCATGTCAATTCTTTGTATATTATACGGGAGCAGCTTTCAGGATATGAGTAAACTTCCATACACTCTATGAAAATATTTTTGTTTTGATGCTGGAAGAGATTTTGTCCTGGAAGATCCTTGCTAATCTCATGACAATTGCTGCTTAATATAGTTTGCATTTTACTGGACAGAGATGACAACAAGAGCAAATATCATAAAATACATTATCATACATTACAAATATTACAAATATCATACATTACTCATTGGGACAACTGTACTGCCACATCACCTGATAATAAATGTTAAGTGGCATCTCTTACAGAAATATTAATCTCCATAATACAGAAACTCCCTAAAGTGCTCCCTTTTTAAATCTTCCCTAGTTGATTGAGAGAAGTTGCTTCTTCTCTGTCAAGATTTATGAAGTGTGTGGATTACTGGATTACAGTGTAAGCTTCAACACAAGGCATTTAACTTTTTTTCCAGCATGGTTGTTAAAGCAGGTGTAGTGCAGTTATAACCAGAATTTAGGAACAAATTATGCTAAATCTCAGTGTAGAAATACATCCCTGTCCCAACATTCATGAAGAAATCTCAGTGCTTTGAGAACTTTTAGGTTTAGGAAAAAGTTTTTGCACTAATAATGATACGTCTTTACATATTTTTCAGTGTTTCAGCAACTTTCCCTTTTTTCCTTGCAGATTATGTTTATTTTGAAAATTCTTCCAGCAATCCATATCTCATTAGGAGAATTGAAGAACTCAACAAGGTACAAATATCTAAGATTCTTTCTTGACCTTTGATAGCAGTCAGTGTGCTTGTCAGAAACTGAGAATTATTTCCATCCCATAAGATTTCTCCTGTGGTAGGGTCTTCTGGTCGGGTTTTTTATTTATTTTTTATTTATTTTTTTTTAACTTCCTTGACATTCGCTATGTGTATGTTTCAGTTACTGAAAACTTGCTATGTGATATCCTGTAATTCTGTGCTGTTACCTAAGGAAACACCCAGCTGCTCATTCCTGGTGAACAGAATTACTCTGCTGCAAAAAATTTCAAACGAATTCTATGAATTCTTATGGAAATGAATGAATTTAATTCTCTGGCTGACGAGGACACTGTGAATCCATCTGGAATGACAGCCATCATGTAATGTGTCTGCTTTTAGATAGATGTGTAAAGAGCTGGAAGGTACCAGCGAGACTTTTCAGTGATCAAATAACAGAATATGTGACTTCTGTGGCTGTTCATTGCTCTGGCAGCTGTGAGTGAAGAATGGGCTTTTGAATACAGACTGTGTTCTCTGTCTTTATCCTGAGTGTATTTTCTTTAAAAATGGAGGCTCTATTAAATGTCATTTTGGGGAAAGCACGATTATTTCTCTTCACTCTTACACTACTAAGAATAGTGTGGCGTTTCTATATGTATTATTTTTTTTTTCTTACTTTTCCCTCAAGCAGTATTAAAACTTACTGATGCACTACATCAAAAGTTAATTGTCAAAATGCCCTTTATGGTATAAATAATGATTAAGATTTTTTTTTCCCAGTGGTTAGAATGTAGATTAAAAAATTGGTGACCTGCATGTGGTTTTCTTCTTATTAATGAAACATAGCACTACTCCATAGCAGACATCAGCCACATTAACTGTTAGTGCTGTCCAACACAACATCTTCTGAACCTGTGCATGGCAAATCATTTTGGACTTTTATAGGAGAAGAGTATTTTTTATTCACAGTAATTGACGTGATTCCAATCATGTTTTGAATGTAATGTTTATTATCTTTAAACTGCACTGCTGTAATTTAATCTTGCTCATGCAAGGTTAAACAGAGTCATGTATTGTTTTTTTTTCTTAAAGAGAGGTTGGAGGTTGTAGTCCTGACATCTTAAATGTGAATAGTTTGCTTTCAAGTGTTAAAGGTATAGAGCAAACATGGAGAAGTTATGTGGATGTGTAATAAAATGCTTTGATTATTGTTCTACCAGGGACAGTATTTTTTGGTAAGAAACTTAATTGAAACATTATACTTTTCAGTTTTAAATAAGTAACTCAAGGTAAAAAAGTACTTTTGTATCCTCCAAGAAGGAGGATATAGTTCTTCAAATATTAGTAAATTCTTTACATCATCAAGCTGAAGAGCATGGTCCCCATAATGAGTCATGAAAACAACATTGAACTAAATAGCTCTTTTATTTTAGGAGCTGTTGTGACTTTTCAAATAAACCTTTCAGAATTCTCTCAAGAAGACTTTTTCAATAAATGTTATATTCAATGGCATGCTGAAAAAATGCCAGAGTACTTTGAAATATACATTTCTGTCTAAAGCTGGTTTGCAAAGAAATGTTCACAAGGTTCTAAAATTTCTGAAGGATTCTTACATTAGCATGATACTGGCATTGCATCTCTGAACAGCTGAATAATGTAGAAATTCTGAGCACTAATTGTAGTTATTCCTCTTGTCTGGTCTGAAATTGGTACTGGCCTCTCTCAAGAAAATTTTATTTATTGGAGTAATTCCATTGATTTCAGCTTGACTGATCATGAGAGAACTACTGATAGAGGAACACTCCAAGCAGAGAGCATTTAATTTGTGTTACTCAGCTGAGGAGGGATACATTCTGACCTGATTTTATCTTTCTTTTGTAGACTGCCAATGGAAACGTGGAAGCAAAAGTGGTGTGTTTTTACAGGCGAAGAGATATTTCTAACAGCCTTATAATGCTTGCAGATAAGCATGCTAGTAAGTAGATGGTACAGGGCATTTTTTCTTACTAACACAGCCTGCTCAATTTCTGCAGCTGCTTAACTTTGCATTTTTTTTTGCCATGTGAAATATATATTTATGTTAGGCATTTATTAATATCCAGTTAGTTGCTCAGTATTATCTGATACTATCCTGCTCCTATCAGTTGCTTCTGGGAGTTAAGTTCAGCTGTATCCATGTGATTGAGGCTGTTCATCTGGGAAAAAAAAAAAAAAAAGAATGTATCTTTTCATCTGGGAGATACAGCTGGATTTCTTGTTTTTATGTCAAAAGTAATTCTTGGTTGTAAGTCAATTTAGGCTTAAGAGCTCTTGTAAATATCGTACATGACTTTTTGGATTTAGACATAAACATGTATTGCTTGACGTAAAGAATGAAATGTATCATTGAAGACTGAAAATCACTGGAGGTTGTAAAAGAGCTGTTATGTGCATTTATGCTAAATGTAGATATTAGTGAAAAAATAAGGGATTTGGGGTTTTTTTTCTTTTCCTTTTTTTTCCAGAAAAACAACAAGTGGTAATAGGTGAAAAAAGCCCCATTTTTCAACATGAACCTAACTTTTTTAGTATCTGCCATTTGGTATGCAAGTGAAATACAGTATTGTTCCATAACTTTTTGATGAAAAATATAATTCTGAAGAGAAAAAAATATGATTCTGAAAATATAATTCAGAACCTAAAAATCTGAGATGTTTGAGAAAACAGTAATTTGCAAAATACTGCAGTCATGTTTGTAAATAACTGGTGTGAAGTATGTCAACATCCCATAAATTTCTTGCCATATGCTATTAAGTACCATTTTGATTATATATGATGCTTGAGTTTTCAAAATTAATCCGTGAGTAAATTATGTAGGGGTTATAAATCTGTAATTTTTCAGGATGAATCTCTTGAAAGACATTACATAATGCCAACTTTTTAATGCAGATATATAATAGCATAATTAGGTGCTTTAAAAATACCCTGCAATTTGTTTAATGTACGGCTCTGGTAATTTTGCTCATCCCAGCATGGTTAGTGAAGAGAAACAGCCAACCCTTGGGTTTTGTTCTATTTTTTATTGGTCCTGGAGAAGGGGAGGTGATTTGAGTGCAGAGTATGAAGTACTTGCTTGGCTTTTATAGGAAGATGATACATCTCGTTTATGTATTAAGGGAATGATTTAATGTTTTTCTAATATAGTTGGGTACACTCTAGAGTTATTTGTGACCTATTTTTGGTCATGTTCATTAGCCCCCGCAATCATTACTCTTTTGAGTTCTTCCACCTGAAATGTACAGAAACGTAGAACTTAAGGTGAGCTTCACTAAACTTTTAGCACTTTTTTTTTTGTTTTTCTTTTCTAATGGAGGGGCAAGAAAGTATGAAAAGGATAACAATTTTACTGGAAATATTTTTTTATTTTAATTTGGCTTTTAAAACATGAATCTTGTAAATTTTTTTTTAGTTGGCTTATTTTTTAGAAAAGGGTATGTTAGTTCTGTGGGTATCATTCCATCTGGAAAAGTGAATAAGATTTTTCTATTTCCTGTGTGAGTTTTAGATTGCCATTTTGTCAGCACTTTGATATAAAGGATTTGTTGATGGCGTGTTGCTCTTCTCCTATATCATACTAGGGGTTTGTTGGTGTCACTAGAAGTGCCATAGAATCTTCCATCATGTTTTCTCTGTTGGGATCCCCTTGTGGGTTTGTAGTGAGAAAACAGAAATGTGATTTCCAGCTGGCTCAACAATCATCTTTAGAATGCCTGTGTCTCACAGGTTATGAGCCTTCTAACCCAGTGCTCTTATGAATGAGGTTTCTCTGGGAAGGTTTTCTCTGGACACAATGTTTCTGTTCTGACCAATCTCTGGACTCTGTAGTGCCACGTTCTTTTAGGAGATGTTTGTTACAGTTACAGGGGACAGCACACAGTGAAGGATTGCTCGGCTAGAGCTTCCTATAGCTCATAGAGCAGATGTAGTTAAATGTCAAATCACTTTAAAGGCTTTCGTTCTGGAATAACACAGTGTTCTGTTTAGAAATATGGTGTGTGTAAACAAAATATTTGTATATTTATGAATTGAATGTTTTGGAAATGTTTTATATAGCTAAACATGTTGGCACTTCAACACTTCTACCTGGTTTGGTATAATAGAAATGCTAAAAGATACAAGTTTCTTAAGGAATGGAAATTCAACTTCAGCCACTGATTTCTCCTGTGTACCTGTTTGGAGAAGTTTTTTAAATATAAGATCTACTTGATCTTTTCTAATGATATTTTGTATTGCTAGCATTGGGTTGTTTTTTTTTTTTTCCTTTTATGATTGAGAAAATGGATCTGAGTTATGTACTTCTTAAGATTTTGGCAGGTGGGGGTTGGTATTTTTTTGACTCAAGGTTATATTTTGAGATGTAGGCATGGTCCCATTTACTAAAAGAAGAAAACAGCTTTGCAAGAAAATATCTTGGAACTTTAAAAAAAATTTTGATCACTTGAAAAAGTTTCAGAATTATTCTAAAGAACGTTTGGTAAAATTGGAATAAAGCTGATCCATGACCCTATCACTAGTAAAGAATCAGTATATTGTTTTCCTAGGGTGGTTTTTTTTTTGTTGTTGTTGGGGGGTTTTTTTGTTTTTTGTTCAGTGGTTTTTTGGTTTGGTTTTTTTTTAAAATTTGGTTGGGGATTTTTTGCGCTTTTTTGTTTGTTTGTTTGTTTGCTTTTGTTTTAAGTTGTCTTCCAAAATGTTTCAAGATATTGTAACAAATTGAGGGAGGAAAATCAAGTTTTCCTTAGGCCCTTCTAAAATGCTCAGGTACAGAGGAGTTCCCTTGTTTTCAAAGAGTGTCACTAATCTGTGAGGAAATTGTATTGCCTTCTTTTTTTCTCTGGTATTCCAGGTGGAATTTAATTAAGGAAATTTTTATTTGTCTACCAGCATCATGTATGACATCAGTCTAGATCTGGGAATAGTTCTAGAAGCTGACTGTAGCCACTTAAATCCAGGAGTTTGGAATGTTTTATGGGCACTTGAGGACTTTTATGTTTTTTCACCTTTGATTTATGTTACTATAAAATAGAGTTTATGGTAAGGTCAACTTGAAATACAAACGAAAAGACATTCCAGGATCGGCTTCTTGATCCTGTGCAACCTCCTGAGCTTAGTAAGGGAGTTCTTTTGGGGTGCTAACACTCACCAGCACTTAGGTTATAGTCACCACCACAGGATCACTGTAAGGGGGTCATTCCTTTCTTGGCATGAAAGAAGTGACCAGCAGAGTAAGGCTTACTGTGAAGGGAAAAGAAGGAAGAGATGAGTAGAGGATGGCAGGCAGGACAAGAGCGATTGCAACAGGTACCCAAGTGCGTAAGCGAGTGAACTTGGAGAGATGGGACAGAAACACCCAGCTCATTAAAATGGGTGAAGCAAACATAGAGATGTTTGCTAACTAAATGGTGTGATTGAGAAATTGCCAGCTGAATCTATAAAATGTAGATGATTCTTTCTTAAGGAGAGCTAATCTAAGCATTTTAGGGCAAAGTTTTAATAGCTGTGGAGAGGAGACTGTATTAGCTTTGTACCAGCAGTTTTGGGGTTTTTGGTTTTGGGTTACGGTGAAGGGCTCAAGTTCTGTATTTCCTTCTTTTGCAATAGATTTATCATAGAATCATAGAATATTCTGTATTAGAAGGGACACATGAGGATAATTGGGTCCAACTCCTGCCCCTGCACAGGGACCATTCCAAGAACCATACAGTATTTGAGGTTTATTCACTACTACTTTCTTGAAGCTGAGTAGGGTGACCTAAGTGCCTGATGCCAGTTTTTGCAGTCCTTTACACTTTGAGTTCTTTATCTGATCGTGTGCTATCATGTAATACTGTGTCTGAAGTCATTCTCTTGTTGCAACTCCTCAGCCAGCTTTTGCCTAGTCAACCATCTGGTGAGGATATAAAAAAAATTACTGTTGTTGGAGTCCTTCATCTTCTGATTTATTAAGAGGGTTTGTTTCATTTAGGTGTGCTGAGATGCTGACTAAATGCCAAGAATATTTCTGGGCCTGTGATAAAGCCCATGCAGAATTTATTTTTTCTCATTAACACAATTGATATTCTTTGTGAATGAGACAGGACTTAGTTAAAAAAAAAATCTGAGATGCTGGTTTCATTGACTGAGATGAAAGATAAAATGAAATTTTTCTAGATTACAGAAGCTGGCATAAAAGAATATTTTTCAACCTCAATTCTTTTTAGAGATCACGTATTGGCTTTACTTCTTGTTGCACATTTTTTAGGACTTTTATTCTTTTGCTCTTGATCAGTCATGTTTCATGTCACATTGCTTTGTAAATGGTGTTTTCTGCTACAGAATTTTTGTACATGGTAGATATCTAGGAGGAAAGGAGTCCTGCTAGTGGTTCCTGGTTAGACAATCATTAGGGTTGGAAAAGACCTCCAAGATCCAGCCTTTGACTGAACACTGCCATGCCCACTAAACTTTATCATCAAATGCTGGAGTCTGTACTCAGTTCTGACCTTTGTATGACATTGGTGTGTTGCAATCAGAAACAAATCCAGTATTCTCTCTGTACTTTAGTTTATTTGCCTGTAAAGTAATGCTCCTATTAGAAGTTCTTATTAAAGTTGGGGAAAAATATTTAATATGCCAATACGTTTTTATAGTTGCTGTTAAAATACCTCAAAGCGCCTTACAAGCACTTGGAGATTATTTTCTGTATAATATCAAGAATGCTCCAGCATTCCTGGAAATGGCTTGATCTTGCAGAGGAGTTTAGCTGCTGCTGAGCCTTCTTACCTTCACTTAAAGGTGCTTTGTATTTGAGGGGAGGAATATTTTGCATATTGTCTATGTTAATTGCCAGCACTCCAGATGCATCCAAGAGAAATAAGCTGTTAATACTCCATCTGATTTTTGAGAAGCATTTTATTTCAGTAGAGCAGTAGGCTGGAAGGTATCATAGAAGATGTTAAGAAAATGAGCTTAGCTTGAGAAGTAGTGTTTAGTAGATTACTCACTGATGTTCCCAAATATACACAAAACTGAAATGTGAATTCTTTTCATGTGTTACCAGGTTTTTTAACATATGGTTGCATAGTGGTTTTCTTAATACTCACCTCCAGGAAAAACACAAGAATTTTTCCTGCCCTCTTCAACAATCAAAAAAATACAATTTAAAAACTTGTGTCAAAAAAATTATGGATGTGGAGACCCTTGGGGTTCAGGCAAGAGCTCAAGAGTAAAATGTCTGAAACACTGTGTTGTTCAGTGTTCTGTTATCTTAGTCACATATTTGACTCAGTATAATTCAAAACATTTATAAAATACTATAGCTGGACTATTTCTGTCCAATCAGATTGTAACACAACCAGAAACTTGGTGGATTTTTTTTTTTTTTTGGTTGTGGTTCTTTTTCATCATAGCAGTTCTTGTACATCAAACTAAACAGTTATTAATAAAGAATACAATGTTTCTTTAATCACAATCCCTTTTCTGAAAAATCACTTTAAGATGATTTTTCCTGTTACCTAATTCAAGTCACATAATGTCTTAGCATAAAAAGTATGTTTTGACTGGAGATTTTATTTGAAATCTTAAATTGTCTTTTTTTTGGTTCCAGTACTTCCCTTGATACCTGTTATCTTTGCAGCCTATGTTCAGAAGCACCTTCAGTAAAATGAACCCAAGAGACAAATATTAACTCTTGTACTGCATACAATCCATTTTCTCTATCTTGATAGTTTTGAATGTTGAAATAATTCATAGTTTCTTTAAAAAAAAATCCCAGACAACAAAAATCAACCCCCTGGTGAATGCTTATTTGTATCCTGTGTACAGCTTCCAGGAAATGAATTAAGATAGTTTATTTGCTTTACTGGTGGGCTTGTAGAGACTGGCATCCGTCCTGTAGAAAAGGATGCACTAAGGCATAGAGAGTTCTTAGTTACCCTTTCAAGGGAGTTAAAGTTTAAATAGCTGCCTATTTAGTAGGTGCTCTTTTGAGTGAAAAGACAGCATTGCATCAGTCTTGATACAAATAAAACAGAAACAAAACTCTTTTGGTCTTGCTTGTGGTCATGTGGATGCAAAAAACCAAAGCAAAATAAATCTTTAGAGCTCAAGAGCTCAATTGATTTGTGTCTCTTACAGTAGTGTAAGTAACATTTCCATGGAATTTTGTGGCTTTTGGAAAGTTTTCTGTTAGGTTACAGTTCATTTTTTGTAATTGTACTTGGTGAGAAGGCCTCTCTTGCTTGCTGCTAAGAAAAGAGATCTGTTGATATTACCCTGTGATGAAGGATACCATTTTTCCAGTTGGATAGGAGGGAAAGGAGCTAAGGCCTGGAAAGACAGAGCTGGGAATGAAAGGTAGGAGAATCTCTTGAAGTGTGTATAAGGAAGAAGGCTTGGCTGCTAGATATGCCTGAGGAGTGGGTGAGCAGACTTGTGTAACTGGTTCAGTGAGATACTGCCCTGTTAATCTCAAGGCTTCTGTAAATATAAACTTGTGTTTTGTTGGCAGCTCAGTGTCCCTGGCTCTGTCATCTCTGTCCACACACACACCAAGAATTAGGAGAAAGTTAGTTTCAACCTCACATAGTTGCCCTCTTTTCTTTGAGGACAAGAAAGGCTTTTCAGAAGTCCCTGTCTGTGAGCAACTCATCAGAAGGCTCTTGGGTTTGTTTTGAAGATGGGGTGCTGAACAGAGACAAAACCAAGTATTGGAAGCCAGGAAATTTAGGTGTATGGGTTCTGATGTTGCTTTTGTTGGAATTTTACATGTTAATACTTATTTACAGACATCTGATAGAGACATGTAAACTAAGCAGTAACAAATTCAGGTATGTTGTGTTGCTTCTGGGAATCCCGAAGTCTGTGATGTGGGAGAGACACACCCTAGGAGGACCATTTAAGGATGATACAGATAACAAATTCTTTAATCAGTGGCAGAGTAGCTTTTATGCTAAGGCTCTTATATTAGTGTAACTATCACTTTCACTGAAAATGAGCTTGGGGTTTTTTGTGAGGAAGACATGATCTCTGATCTCCTGAGACAAGGGAATATCAAGTTTTCCTTCATTTACCCAAGAGGATGCCATCAATTTTAATTTATTTGAAGAGGGGGGAAAAATTCAGAACTTGCTGAAATACAACAAGCCTTGTCAAAAACTACTTCCTTGTCACCAAGGAGAAACTTGTCTCAAGGCTCCCAATTATTCTTTTCAAGGGTGCTTGGGGTAGTCTCATAAATTATGTGTTTTCTTCATTTGATTTTTGTTCAAGAACTTGTGAGTATTTTTTCTCCTCAAGAGTAAAAGCAATAAAGAAGCAGTAATTAGTGTTTTCTTCTGACAATATCTGAGTCTTCTTTTCATGACTGACATTTTAGAATTAGTAGTTATATTGTCTTATTAACAAGTTTACTGTCAGCCCCAAGTATCTTGTAGAATTATTAACTTCTCTATCTGTTCAGGCTCCTCCTTTGGTGCAGAATGGCTTGTCAGGTTGTGAATGTTAATGATCTTCTCTTAATGGATGAATGGATTTACAACTAAGTTCATCATTTTAGGAGTTCCTAGATTTTATAGAAAACTTGCATAAAACTTGCCTAAAAAGGGGTTTTTTTCTCACCTGAGAATGTGTGATCTGCATTTGGATCATGCATGGATTCTTCACATATTAAAAATTGTCCACTCCATGCAATCTGTATAACTACATCTTAAGTTTTGCATGTTCTGTCCAGCTGTTAACTGCTAGCTTCATCTTTAGACCTCTGAAGTATAAACTTACAATTTGGGCAAGTGTGTGTAGATTAATTTTCTTTCAAATTCAAAAATCTTATTTTCTGAACACACAGTTTAAGAGGCTTGAATACATTGCTGCCAATTGCTCTGAACGTAAAAACAAACTAAACCTAAAATCTGGATTAATTTTAGTGAATTTGCTGTGAGGAGTGGAAAGCTGTAAAATATCAGGTCATATTTATGCTTAAAACTGTTTAATAGATATATGAAGCTCAGTTTTTATTTTTATTTTAAATACCAGAAGTATTTATTTAGTATGTTTCCTTGGTAAGAACTCAGTAGGGTACAAAAGGTGTCATTTTTTTGAGCTCTACTCCCAAAATAAATTTTTCACATTTGAGTCTTTAGAAGGAGACAGTATTCACAGAAAATTGCCAAAGCATTGTGCATTCCCCTATTTCCCTGTGTTCCTAAGGATTCATTTCCTCATGGTCAACTTTAAATACATGTGCCATTGTTACCGTACTTATTCAGGGATTCTTCTGATTTGTGGAAAACATGTAACTCTTTTCTCTCAGCTGCTTTCCTGCCTCTTTTGTGTTTCTTAATTGTGCAGGCAAGTGATCCTACACTGTTTTCTTGGTACCCCCAAAATACTTGTAGTATTTAAACTGATATTATTGATCATAACTTTTTGTCTCATGAAGATAAATAGGATGTTTCACACCTCCTAGATTTCCATAGTCTCAAATGGTTCTACTTCTTCATTTTTTTCCCTTGGCTCCTAATTTTAAGTGACTTTTCCCACTTTCTTCCCAGTGCACCCACACTGTACCAAAGCACCTGAGGCATAAATTTTAGACTACAAAAACATTGCTAGGTTATCTCTATCTGTAAAGCTCCAATTAGAGATGCATTTCACATCTTCAAAGAGTTCTCTGATAGTCTAATTGAATCAGTAGTTTATATAATTTATAAATCTGAATGATGTAAACTCACTATTAATATAGAAAGACTTTTTCCCATCATGCAGTGGCAGTTAAATATGTGATTTGGGAATCAGGTCTGAAGATTTACAGGCTTTCCAGCAGTAATTCTTGAATGTCTGTATTATGCAGTGGGATGAAATCTGCAATAGCTGCCCTTGGTAATACTCATGCATGCCTGTAACTGCACACATGCTGGTAGAGGTGGAGCTTTTTAGCTTGAGCAAGGCTCTGTGTGAGAATGGGTGTAGTGCTTCCTACCCAAGCTGATTCATGCAGTGCTGTGTGTATATATATCTATGATGTGAGGTATTATGGACTAGGTAGAAGTAGCAGATAAGATTAACGTGTAAAGTGGTTGTGTGGTTTGTCTCTTTCTGTGTGGTAAACTCTCTTTCTCTTAAATGTAGCCTGCACGAGTAACAGGACTCAAAGTTAGCAAATATGTTGAGTTTGTCATGTCCCAAACCACATGGAGTGGGTGGCCAGAATGGCTGTGCTATTTCACAGTGCTGTTTGTCTGTTTGATCAGTACTTTTTTTTTTACCTCAGCTGCTGTTTGTAACCCTCTCTGATCAAGCAAAGATTTGTAGTGTGAATCTGCTTTGCTTCTGGTTTTGATACGCAACACAAATGATTCTGTGATCCTTGCAGAGACATTGTTTTGTACTAATGCAGAATACAAAAAAAAGATTGAGTAGTAAAAAGCACAATTTTTTCAGTAAAAGCCTGTTCTACATTATCAAATTCCTAAAAGAGTTTGGGGAGCTAAGTAGTTCATTTTGGCTGTCACCTACTGCCTGAATCCAAAACCTGTTTGAAGATTTATCACAGTACATAAGATGCACAGTTGCTGGGCATTATGCCTTCATATATCTGGGGGTTATGTGAGTGCATGTGCCTTTTCTACTTGTACAACAGGTTAAACATCTATCCAAAACCAGCCCAACTAAATTAGCTAACTTCCCATTTTTGATATGCTGAATGATAGAATTAATTTTTAATTTGCCTGTTCTTGTTTTTGTGAAGGATTGTGATAGTGATATGCAATGCTGAAGGGAGTCATGTTTCAGTTTCCTGCATTAAAAGTGCAGCCTTGTTTTGGCTTAAACCAGGGTAGAAATAGTGTTGGCAGAGTCAGCGACCTGTAACCTAGACCTACAGAGTACTGTGGCCCTTGGCTGTGTGGCAGTTCCTTTAGGCAGATCCTTTGACTGGTGCTGCTGTCAGGAGTGAAATCCTGATGCAGTTATTCTCAGTAGGCCCTCAAGAGGCCAAGGACTTAGTTGCCAAGTATAATACAAGAAAAAAGGTTTTGATATATGGGCAGCTTTCATATTTATATTTTCCTTCAAATGGGGGCTAGCTTCATATACCTTCATAATGCTCTCCCCTTTCTTTTTGTTTTTAATTTTTGTTTTTAATGAGTGGAAAAAAAGCCAGAATCAGAATACTGAATATTTACCAAGTATGAGATGAATAAGTGAAGATTTTTGATATTTTACTTGCTGCAACAAAAATGGTATTTAAATGTATTGTCTACAAAGCAAAGTACTGAGAGTAGAAGAAAAACTTCATTGGTTTACTTGGGATTGGCATATGTTTTAAAATTTGACCAGTTAATACAAGGTGATGTTTATTCCTACACTGTTTTGTTTGTTTATTTTTCCTCCTGGCATCAGAATTAATGAATTAAAAGGCTTTAATAATTTAAAGTACTACATATATTTACACTTCTCTCAGTTCATATGTATAGTTCCTGTAAATTTTGATCGCATTATCTCTGTACACCAAGGATATAATGTATTCTGG
Source organism: Corvus cornix cornix (assembly GCF_000738735.6). Lineage (NCBI taxonomy): Eukaryota > Metazoa > Chordata > Aves > Passeriformes > Corvidae > Corvus > Corvus cornix. The sequence goes on from NC_047056.1 coordinate 24,414,788, forward strand.
GAGGTAAATCTCTAGCATGGTTGAAGATGGAAAAGAGATGGAAAAAAAATGATCCTTTAAGTCTTACACAGACCATCAGAGTGAATGAACTCCTCTTCCTGGTTGTCTTGTCAGGTCTATAGACAGAAAAGCTTTCTTACCATGTTGGCATCAAGCAGGCATTCTCTTGGAAAATATTGTTCTCGTTTCCTAATCCCACACATAGAGCCTTAATGTGTCTTTATTAAGTTTACCCAAGAGCAGGATATACAAATCCTTTTCTTTGTTTTTCTTTCCTTCTCATTCTTTTTATTTTCTCCCTAATTCTTATTTCCTTCCTGCAAAAAAATCCAACAAAATTCAGCCCTTCTGTAAGGAGATACTGTAGAAGATAAATAATTTGTGTTTTATAAGCAGAATCATATGCCATTCTGAGTAGGGGTAGGAGAGTGCTTGTACAATCTGTGCCTTTTCATCTCTGCCAACAAATTTTGAAAAGTTGTTTATCAGCTTTGAGGATGTGAACTGAATGTTAGAAAAGCAGTTTAGATCTCTGAAACTCTGTGGTTATTGTCACACAGTGGAAGAAAATGCCAGTGTAGATTTTAAACCTGGACTTTGGATTCTTACAGAAAACGTAAGAGATTTTTTGTGTGCTTAGTTCTTGTGCTACATTTATTATTTTTTATATATTTGCTCTGCAAGGAGAGACAACCATGCAGCTTGTAAACCATCTAGATCAAACAGACCTGTTGCCTATGCTAAAGGGAAGACGATCTTAACAAGATATGAGCAGGAGTTTCACATGGAAAGGGTGGCAATCTAAGAGATGGGAAAAATTATTAATAGCAGCTGTCTCAGGAAAATGAGAGATACAGACCTCCCTTTTCTTAAAGTCAGGTGTAATAATTATTTATGCAGGTTACATGGCAGTGTTGCAGGTAGCCTTTGGATTTCTTGAGCCAGATGATGGATTAAGAAAGTTTTTTCTTGGGCACTGTCAGATTCACCACATACACTTTTGCTTATGGTGGTCTGCCAGCCTGGATTTGAGGGTAGAACTAAAATTTCCTTTCTTTCCCACACAGCTCTAAACATATGTACACTTTGGAAAAACTACTAATTGACTTCTGATTCATCTGATGAGCTGGATACCAGTAATTGGATGTTCATCGTGTTGCAAATAGCAGTGTCCATGGCACAGCTTTGAGTCTGCTGCTTGCTGCTACTAATGAGCTGCTTAAAGAAACGCCATACAGGACTGTGGCTTCACACATCCTGCAGCAGCTTGCTGCAGTTCATACAGATGTACACGTGACCAAGCACACCTTGAGCCCTGTAACAGGATATTTTCTCATTTGGAAGAATTTGCATTTGAATAGGTGGTACAGAAGTCAGGTAAAAGGGGGAAAACCTAGTTGAGGTTTATCATATAGAATGCCCAGCTCTTTCAGCACTGCTGGCATATTATTGTTCTCATGAAGGTCTGTGGGACCCTTCTGTTCTGTAGTGTTGTTACAAACTAGCTTGAAGCGCTGAAAAATGGTTAAAGAACTATTGTGCTTGCTCTTGCATTTATTCATGTTATATTTAATTTATTAGGATCTATTTATTAATGTAGCACATCATGATTCATACTACTTATGGAGGTAATCCTTCCTTGCTTTCCACCCACAAGCTCCTTGCTCTCAAAAATCTGCAGAACCAGTTATCAAAAAACCACCACCCATCAAGTTTTGGAAGGTGAACTTTTCTGCTAATGAAAGATGTGATGGTTTCCATAAAATATTTTGCTACAGGCCTGTGATAAACATGATATAATTGCCCAATTGCTTGTGGCTGACTATTATCCTGGAAATTGTTATTATCGTAATATGCTACTTGGAAGTACATAAAAAACCATTTTGCATTATTTTGGAAATAATTTTTATTGTTTGAGAGTAGGTGTGGCATATTAGTTCTTAATGGCTGTACAGTAGTTATTACTTTGTTTTGTGACCTCCTTTAGAAATATAATGATGAGGTAGTGTGGGAGGATCACCTTGGATAATTGTGTAGGAAAACTGGATAATCCCTTAGAGGCCACATGTATGTCCATGCTATCCAGCAGGAATTAAAAGCAGACCTGTTCCCTGTAAACACAAGTGATCACATTTTTTACCTGCCTGCAAAAGTGCTCAGATTCATACTTTCAATAGTAATATTCTATTTAAATGACTTGTAATCCGTACAAACTGTGCTTTGGATTTCTTATCCTATTTGAAAGTAATAGCAAATATCAAATTGATGTTAGATATTCTAACACTCATCTGAACGTTGCCACAGATGTGGTATAAGTAAAGCTAATTAATTCAGCTTTGGGAAATGCTTCCTTAGGCAAATTGACAGTGCATAGTCTAGCTCACAAAGTTAATTAAGTGGCCTTACTACAGCTTTAGGGGTTAAATATCACAACTAAGTTAGTACAGTGAAACATGTGGCAAGAAGCCTCATGCAAATGAGCAAATTGGCCAACTGCTAACTTAAGAGAGCTCTTCATTCACAGTCTGAATAAAGTTGTTCAGATGGTGAGACTTACTGTTTTTCTTTTGTATGAAATTTGGCAGTAATTAGATTTACTCCCTCTCCCCCAAAATCTGTATTTGTAATTGTTGCTGCTGTAGCATCTAACTGCCAAATGTGCACTTGAAGTTGTTGCCGCAACCATCTAAGCTTAGAGAGACTTATGCACAGCCACCTTTCCTTTGATGTGTGTGGTAAACTCGCTGCTCTTCGGCATTCTCAGCTTTTTATCTGTAGGTTTGAAAATATGTTGTTGATACCGGGTATGTGTATAATTTTTGGGCTGAGTGTAGAAGAAAAAGGTATACAGGAAAGGAAGAAAGTTTGGAAAGGTTTCTGAAAGTGATACTTTCTTTGAATTGAAATTCTGTTCTAATACTGGTCTAATACAATTTTAAAAGTATTTTAGCAAACAGTGAAACGGCTGTAGCTCCACAAATGGTGGTGGTGATTTGAATCTCTGCATTTAGGCTTGCATAAGCCAGATGTAGCTAAGCTGAGGTATGGTTTCAACAGTAGAAGCAATTAAGTTTAAGAGGTAGAAAGTTAATGCACTGTAGCTTTGGGTACTCTGCCGTTTTAATTCAGCGTTGGTCTGTCCTGCTGTTGAAAGGAGTAGTCTTGTTTTTTCCCATTATGTCTTTCCAGTCTCCTAGTTCTGCTTTTTTCTCTTTCTCTTGTTCTTTATTTTCTTTTCTTGGTAGATCCACTAGGCCAAGCAATTGGAATTGACCTGGGACATCTGGGTGAATAAAAAACTAATTGCATGGTCTGACTCAGAGGGTGGTGGTGAAGCATCCAGACTGTGTGTGGAGTCCCATGGGAATCTCTGTGGGGACCTGTCTTTACCAGTGACTGGAGCAGGCAATGTGGTGCACTCTTATCATGTTTGCAGGTGACACAAGAATGGGGGGATGACCCGGGGGTGGCTTGAGGGAAGGGCTGGTATTCAGAGATTCCTAGAAAGCAGGAGGAGTGGTATGTCAAGAACATGAAGATGGTCAGCAGGGACAAATGCCAAGTCTTGCACCTGGGAAGGAAGAGCTCCTGGTAGGGATATCAGCTGGGGCTTGGGGGAGCAGCTCTGCAGGAAAGGCCCTGAGGCTGCCGGCAGACAATAACTTCCTGACAATGAAGGGAGTTGGCCAAGAGCATCCTGGGCAGTACTACCAGGCACAGAGCCAACAGATCGAGGCAAGAGATTATCCTCCCTTTGCATCTCATCGAGGGATATCGCATCCAGTTTTAGGTTCCTGATAAAGGAAAGTTGCTGATAAATTGGAATGCATTCAGCAAAAACCACCATGATGGACACTTGCCCTTCTAGGAGAGTCAGCTGGAATTGAACTTGCTCGGCTTGGAGAAGATGTGGACTCCCAGTGCCTTTGGGGAGGTTATAGACCAGAAGATGGAGCTGGACTCTTGGCGGTGACTAAATTGAAATGGGAGTGATTCAGATTAGATATGGGTAGAAGCTTTTCACCATTACTGGGTGATGGAGAGGTTGTGTAGTCTCTTGTCTTCAGAGATTTTCAGTTGCTGAGTTAACATGGGCTGACCTCACAGCTGAGCCTACTTGGAAGAGTAGCTTGTGCTAGAGACCTCCTGAGACCCTTTTCAGCCTGTTGTCATGATTTTTGATTGAATGTCCAGATCTGAACTCTAGCTGGAAAGAATGCTGCCAGCATTTTGGTGGCAGTAGAGGGAGAACTTTCTCCTTTCTTTTAATATTGAAGATTTACTCCTCCTCCCTGAAGATAGTCTTCAATGTTTAAACAAATCTCTCTTACTCTCTTCTGCAATACACAAAGGGAGCACATGGGGGGTTATTTTGATTTAGTTAAAGAAGAGTAGCGTGTCTGAGGAATTTACCTTGTTTTGCTAGCTGATGATTAACTGTACAGTTGTTTGAGCTGCATTTAAACCTTTAAATGTCTTTCAGGACATTTAAAAAGTTGTTTTAAAAGAAATTTTTAACTAAATAGGAGTATTGTATTTCTAGAGACTTGCCCTCAGTTTATTTTTATTTTAGTTGCAAAAACAAGCAATTCTTCCTCATAGCAAGCTTCACTCATCACATAACTATAAGCAAAGACACTGTATTCAAAATTTAGGTGGCACAGACAGCTCTCTCTTCTTCTCAGGCTCACTAACACCACCATTTTCTAACAGTGCATCCTACAAATTAAGTGGAAGAGGGAAAAAAAGAGAGTGTTCATCATGTTTTGAAAAGTGGTGATGCATATGTAAAAAGAATGAGGATTACCATTTCTTTCCAGTATCCATTGCTTGACTGAGTCAGTTAAGTCTCATTTACATCAGATGGGAAAGGGAAAGTTGCACGCAGTCCATGAAAGTATCACCAGATCACTCTGGTTTTCAGGATCACAGTAATTATTTACCATTGATGATTAGAAAACCCACATGTAATAAATAGACCACAAGTTTTAAAAGCTCACTGAAGATGCCTGCTTTTGCTCACCAGGACTTTTCTTTTAAATAATGAAATATTTCTTGTAAACCAGGAAAAATACTAAAAAACAACATTCTCTTAAATTTTGCCCAAGGCCTAAAGGGGATTGTGTGATTTTTTTCAAAAAGTGATTGTATTCATCTTTGGAGTCATACCTAAGAGTTTCAATATAATATTTAGCTGAGCAATTTTAAATTTATTTTTTTGTCTCTCTAATCATGGAACAATGAGGTCTGTGTATGTCATCGCCATAATCCTGCATAAAAATGTTTGCTTGCTCTGAGCTGTTGCCTCTCTTCCCTTGCTGAATGGTGAAATGTGCGTATCTTGGTGGGTACTTTATGATTTCCTGTAGGTACCTTCTATTTCACTCCTTTTGATAGAAATAATCTCTCCTTGGATGGCAAATGAAATTCACATGTGCTGTAAATCAAGTCAAAAATGTGACAAGATCTCTAAGAGTTCTGCAAGGTTGTTACCACTTTCCTTCTAATGGGTGTTAAGGCCAGATCATTGCAAAAACCTGCTTCAAAAGCAGCTCTCTGAAGGTTTCTTCAGATGCAGAATTCTTTGTATTGCCATCAAGCAAATTTAGCTTTCTCCCTTCTTTATGCTATCCAGTTTCCTTTCCTGGTATAGGTTTGTGTGACTGCTGGGACAAGCTATTACCTGTTTTACAAAATCCTACTGTTAGCATTGGTTTTATATTTTAAAGCTGAAGCAGGAAATTGTAAAATTATCCCAATGGTAAATTGTGTTGAGTGGATGGAACTGTTCTGTGTCTGGCTGTGGTTTCCTCTACTTAGTACTGAGTTGCCAGATCATCATGTGTAAAACATCTGTTTTATTTCTAAAAATACAAGAGAAAAAGTTACATTGTTTCATGTTTAGGTTTGGAGTGTTTTAAGAGATCGGTCTAAGAGACATTTGGTTTAAGCTTCAGGCTCTTGGATCAGCATTTTCATGTCTTATGTAAGATTAGTGCAATAAATTTGATTCAAGGTGGTGGGTTTTCTTCTTGATTTTTTAATTTAAATTCTTACTTGAGGAAGATATTGAGATGAGTGTAGCTGTCTAAAGCTGTTTTAAACTCTGGAATATCAGCCCATATTGTCCTGTGTTTTGTGCCTTATCTACAGTCAAATGCTTTTTTATATGTTGACCAAACTTGGGTTTGGATGCCTGAATTACTTAGAAAAAAACCCCAAACACAAGGTAACTAAAAGAAACATTAACGCTTGAAATTGGAAATCAAAATGTATCTTGCAATGGTCACTTATTGTAATAAACAGTTGTAGAAATTAGTTGCTGGAAACATTGGTGTGGTTTAACCCCAACCAGCAGCAAAACGCCACACAGCTGTTGGCTCACTTCCCCCAGGTGGGATGGGGGAGAGAATTGGAATTAGTAAACAAAGTAAAACAAGGAATTATTCACTGCTTCCCACGGGCAGGGAGGTGTTCATCCATCCCCAGGACAGCCGGGGTCTGTGACACACAGCAGTGAGTTGGGAAGGCAAAACATCATCACTCTGAATGTCCCCACTTCCCTCTTCTTTCCCCCACCTTTATATGCTGCTCATGATGCCATGTGGTGTGGGACATCCCTTTGGTCAGTCGGGGTCAGGTGTCCCCTCCCAGCTCCTTGTGCCCCTCCAGTGTCCTTGTTGGTGGGGTGCTATGAGGAGCAGAAAAGGCCTTGGCTCTGGGTAACCTGTGCTCAGCAATAACAAAAACATCCCTGTGTTATCAGCACTGTTTCCAGCAAAAATCCATAACACAGCCCTACACTAGCCACTGTGAAGAAAATTAACTGTATCCCAGCCAAAACCAGCAAAACATGAACCTTTTAACACAAATTTATATTTTTTAAAATAATTACTTGCCTAATTAAAAAATGCTTTGCCTTGGCATAGATTTTTGTAAAGATTTATTCATCATCAGTATTATAGATGCCAAAATAATTCAAAATTGAGTTATAGTCTGGCTTGAACCTGTCCATGTGTCGGTGAAGTTGTGGGTTGTCAGGTGAGATGGGCGAAATTCTTGTTTTCATTTTTGTTCTCTTGTTCTCTCTCTCCACAAAATATGCCAAAACAAGGAAGGGGGTGGGGTTGTCTACAGCAAGATAGACCTAAAGTAGAATTGGGTTTGAAGAAGTTGGTTATATCAGGGTGTGTTGTTATATCACTTTTATGAAAAGAACTGTTAGAAGTGGAATTGACTACACACAGGCATGATTAAAAAAAGTAGTAGTGTTGCATTTGGAGAGAACTGTGGTTGCTATGAGGGTTCAGGCAGGCTTCATTTTGAAATAGTGTCTGTAGGTTGGTTGTAAAAATGGTTATTATTAGTAGAGAGGGTGAGGTCCTCTGTTGTAGGTAGTTACGTGAAATACTATCTCATGCTGAGGTTCTGTTGTTGAGTTTCTGAGAAATATTTTGTAAACTACACCTGGTTTTTTAGGTGATTGATAATTTACCAGGCAGAAAAGTTAGAGAAGTTATTAAAAGGTCTGTATTTTTGCATCCCTTATTCAGAGAGACTTTTTGCCCTTTTTGGGATGCTAGAGGAAGTCCAGATTCAGGTTCCACATGTCTCAAAAATCCACTAGGAAGGCAGATTTCAGCCATCAAGATCCCAGGATAGGTCTTTTGGAGAGCGTGCCATTGTGTTACATGTTAGCAAGCACTGGGAACATTGCCCTTCAACTCTATATGTGGTTCTATCTAGTATCTGCTTTTATTTCTTCCTGTCTTGCTTAAAAGAGAAATAACTTTAAATCTTATTTAAATATGCAAATTTAACACACTGCGTTTGTTGTCAGTATCTAAGAAGGTAATGGAATAATAGAAGACACTAGGCTTTTTCAGTTTTCTTAGACTGATTTTCCAGTCTTAGACTGCAATTATGTGTAGTAAATTTCAGTTCATAGAAAGTGTGCTTTCCTCCAGGACTTCTGTAAAAGTTTTAGTAGTAGTAATACTGGCAAGAGAAAGTCAAACCCAAAACTGGTCAACAAGCAAGAGAAAAAAACAGAGGAAAGAAGATGAAAAAAGAATGAGTAATGTTGACAGGATTGTTCTTAAACTGTGTGAAAGACATCAATGCGTAGTACAGTAGGAGAGGAGCATAATTTTTTTAAAGAGTTGAAGTAGAAGTGTATAATTCAAAATACTTAACATTCTGTCAAGTTACATAAACTGTAGTCTTGTTAAACTCATCTTTTCTTTGAAATACTAAAGGAGGTTGCTAAGGGGTGGGGGGGATGTCAAATGAAATGGTTGCAATGATGTTATGCAACAGAGTTAATTTCGACCTACGCTCTGCTTCTCTGCAGAAGAAGTTGAAGAAGAGTCTGAAACTACAATTGAGGTTGATTTGACTGATAAACAGAAACATCAGCTGAAGCACAGAGAGCTTTTCCTTTCTCGCCAGTATGAGTCCCTACCAGCAACGCATATCAGGTAAGAAGTAGTAAATACAATTTCTCTGTGTGTTCTGCTGGGTGGATTGCCTGCCAGTAGCCCACCTGCTTGAATGCTTCAGCCTTGCAAAAGGGCGCCGTTGGTCTTGGCTGAGTTGGTCCAGGTTGTCCCATGAACTGCTTTGGAAGCGCCTTTGTTTTTTCCTTCTGTTACTTGATGTTTGAGCCTTGACCATTTTGTCTGGCCAGGGAAACAGCAGATGGGTTTGGAAAGGAGGCAGTGGCTCAGTGGTCAGATCTGCAGTTTAGGGCTGCATGCATGTAAAATTAAAATTGCCCCAACTTCAGAATGTGAAGAAGCCATGACTTGAGTTTGGCTAAATGTTGCAGAAACATTTCAAGTATTGTTTTAAATTGCCTTTAATATTAATGTAGGGAAGAAGCTTGCTAAAGCTCGAAAAGTGTTTGTTGATTTCTTTCTGTAAATGACCTAGGTGCTCATGTCATCATCTATTTAGCAGTCAAGAAAGCTTTTTTTTGTGTTGGGAAGAGTGGATGATAAATCTAGAAATGGAAAAGAAACAGCACAGTGATGGGGGGAGTCTAGTTTAGGGTGAAACAATGCATTCTCACATTGCATTCTTAACGAATTTTCATTTTCTCATTACATCCCGCTGCCCCCAGCTATTTCAGACCATAAATGTCTAAAGGCTACCAAAAAAAAGTAGATATTGTCCAACAGCAGAAACACTTTGTATGTGCATATTTATTTTCTCTCTTACTGGCAAATCACATAATCACGGAATATTCAAATCACATAAACACTGAATATGTTGGAATGGACCCACAAGCACCACTGAGTCCAGCTCCTGGCCCTGCACAGGACCATCCCCAAGAGTCACACAGTGTGCCTGAGAGCATAGTCCAAACGCTTCTTGAGCTCTGCCAGGCTGCCTGGTGCTGTGACCACTTCCCTGGGGAGCCTCTTCCAGTGCCCAACCACCCTCTGGGTGAAGAACCTTCTCCTGATATCCAACCTAAACCTCCCCTGACAGCTTCAGGCCACTCCCTTGGGTCCTGTCACTGGTCACCACAGAGATGTTGCTTCTCTCTCTCACTGACAACACAAAAACTGGAAGTTGGAAAATTTTGTATTAATTTTCTGTGCTTGATTCAGCTACTTGTTCTGAGTTTGAGAAAGTCATTTAACTGTCAATTTTCTGCTGCTCCAACTATAGCATGGAGATAATAATCCTGTGCAGTTTCTTTTACTTACTTTGACATTTAGGTATTGAAATAAGGTATTCTCCTTGCAGAGGGAAGATTACATAGAAGAAGTATTGTAAATGTCTTCTCACCTTACAACTCGGGGAGCAAATACAATAGAGGTTCTCCAGTGCATAGTTCACAAAGAAGGCAGAAAAACACGTGAATTCATAGTGCATGCCACACAGCACAGCAGGCAAAAGCAGAGTGATGACTTGCATCTACTTTTCAGAACAGATGAATGTTGTAGGACTGTGCTGTCACGTGTTACTAAGACCTTTACCAAACAAATTCTGGAACAAGCTTGATGTAGATAATGACGTTTCAGCAACCTTAACTCTGTTTTAAAAAGAAACAAGAAGGCAAATACACTATAAAATATGCCTTATTTAGCTTTTTAACTTACTGTGTTCACATTCTGTGATTCTCAGTAGTTTTCTTAACTTTTAGTAATTAGCTCATCCTGTAAAGATAATAGAAATACTGAGAAGGTGGTACTCCTCTAACTTTCTTCCATCATTTTTTCACTCCAGAATACTCAAGGATGCAGATATCACAGCCTCTCTGGGTGTCTGTTTCAGTGTTTGATGACTGTTGTGAATTTTTTTTCCCTGTCATCTGTTTGGGATTTCACTTGCTGAAATTTAGTGTCTACTGCCTTGTGTCCTATCACCGTACTTCTCCAAAAGGAGCCTGGCTCCATCTTAGTTATCTATCTTTTCATTAGCTAATTGAACAAAGCAGTAGAATTTCTCCCTTTAATTGTCATACCTTAAGAGTGAACAAATCCAGTTTAATATCGTCTGCAGACTTGTTGAAAGTGTATTCAGGTTAATAAAGATATTAAACTGTTTGCTCCAGGGTCAGCAATTGGGGAATGCCCCCAGTAACCAGGTGCCAGCTGGACTTTGTATCACTCACCACAGCCTTTTCAGTCTGATGGCTTTTTCCAAGCTTAATTGTCTACTTATCTAGTCCATGTGTTTCCAATCTGCTTGAAGGACACTGGAACACTGCAGGCCTTGCTCAAGTCAGGTTCAATGACATTCTCTTTTGTCACTGGTCTACCAAGCCGGTTGCCTCCATATAGAAAGCGAGGGGATATTTGTGCAATAAAAAAGCCAGGGTAGCTCCATGATGTGGGCCTTTGCTCTAAGCACCTGCAGTTTAGCCCTGAGATAGGAAAAACTGGATTTACAGGAATAAATGACACTGTGGTATGGAGTGGAGATTGGAGGTTGGAGATCAGTTCTCTCAAGAGTAAGAACACAAAACCTCAACCCCTCTGGAAGGGACAGGAGAAAGTTTTAAGTCAATTTTAAGAGAATGGAGGAGGTTTTTGGCAGCTACAGATCTTGAACTTTTCATGACATCTTCAGCCAAGAAGAGTATCTGAGTGTAATTGCCTTTTTGTTGTCATTTAAGGAATAAAAGAATTTTACCTAGTACGTTTTTATTTAGTTTTTGCTAATATGGTTTTGCTGCTTTTGTTTTGTCTTCTTAACTTTATCCTTTTTACATTTTTCAAACTGAGTGGCAGAGGAAATTATACCTCCTCCCCTCTGAAAAATCCTCTCACTAAGGTTACTTTTATTCTAGTTCACAATTCCAAATACAGTGATGTCTCATTTATACACCTGTTGCTGTTACTTTGTAGTTGAGTTACCTTGCAGTTACTTTAGTGGGTTAGATTTCTTTTATGTGCATGTCTAATTCTGAAGCTCTTTGGTCTGCAACGGTGGGTTTTGAATAATTCTGATGCCATTTGTTTGCTCTTGTATTAGTGAAATACAGTTTCATTCCTTATTCTGATATTTTTATTTTATTGTATATACATTATATGTAACTTTTATTATGTGTAATTTGTTTTGTTAGAAATGCTGGGATTTTTTAGACTTCATCTTGTCTCCCCTTTAAATTAGGTGTCACTATGCCATTTCAGTAGCTTTAGGGAGCAGTATAAGTTTTGGCATAAAAAGCACCCAAAGAGCCAGATTTAGAAAATAATTAGTAGTAGGTATTGTAGTAGTAATCAAACATGGCAGTGCTGCCTTGTGGACAGAGTTCTTGCAGTGGAATGTATTTCAGAAGGTGGAATTGCCTAGCTGGGTGCAGCACTGTTCTGGAGTCATGGTGTGTGGTACAGTACAAGTTCATGCATCAGTCTGGGGATCAAAGACAAGGCTTGTTACCTTCATGCCCACTTGTCAAGTTACAAGTGAAATTATTGCCTCCCCTGTCTGCTCAAATGTGTGCAGTCAGTAACACCCCTCCAGTGGATTATCTCTTTCTTTCATAATCCCTGCATATTACAGGTGCAGTTTTGCCAGACTCTGTAATCCCACGTCTTTGTCACAGCTGTCCTGCCAGCTGGACTCCCTGAGCCACCCTCCTTGATTAATGTCACGCAGTGAATGCACCCAGGATTGGTGCAGGTGGCTCCTATAAGCAGTGCCATCCCAGAGAGGGGCTGAGTTGAGCCAGTGCTGTGTACATGGGGTTTCAGAGGTTTGAGCATTATCAAATACAGCATTTTGGAAAGGCATGAAAAGTTATGGGGGGAAAAATGGTGAAAGTTGTCAGGAAGTTGAAATTGTTTGCCAGTGTTGTAAAATTCATCGTAAAACTTAGCATGTAGTGAGAGTGGGTCCTTGTATAAAAATCTGCAAATGGTTATCTTTTTGGAGATGCACTGGGTTGTCTGACTTGTGATTTGGGCTTTATATTTATTTTTCACTCTTAAGCTCTCAAGAGTTAATAGGTATTAAACATGTTTAGAGTGTTGTAAAAGATTGCATTAGCTTCTAAGTTAATTTGTAATTGCTCTAAAGTTTAATATTTCTTATGAATAGTGAAGCAGCATTTATTTATACATCAAGGTTCATCTTACCATTTCAATACCTTTGCTTATTTCTTGTTTGCTTATATGGTGTTTTAGTCTTGGGGTCGTGGGGTTTTTTTTTAGGTAAGATGGTGATGACGATTATATTTTAAGTGTTTGGAAAGCATACATAAGTCAAGCACTCTCAGATGTCATAAGAAAATCAGGGGTGAATCTTTTGGGCTGCTTTATACTGCAATAACAACCCCCACCCCCTTCAGAAAAAAAAAACCAACTTGCATTATTTTACATGTGCAGGATATCTGTGCATTATGTAGATGTTTGTCATTATGGGGTTTGTTCAAAAACTAGTAAATTTGCACTGTAATCTTTAATAGGGAGTGTTTATTCAATCTGCAATTGGATGAACTAAGTGTTTCTTGTGCTTTTTAGAGGATCATATTTGTTGCTTGACATAAACAGCAAATTCAAGTTTTCTGTGCACCTACGGCCTTTAACTCAGAAACACTTTCTGAGCTTTGATTCTGAAATCTTTTGACACATACCCTGTATTTTAAAAACTGACAAACAAAAGACAAAACCAAGAAAAGAACCCTCCAAACTATCTTAAGATGTTCTAGGCTTGGTTTATTGCTTCTGTTCCAAGACAGAAAGGACTTCATGAGCCTTTTAAAAATTGTGATTGCATAAGATAGTTATATTAAAAGCTGATTAATATGATTGGGGAGAATGTGAGTATTTTTGCAGAATGACTGTGCATTTGTGACATTAAAGAGCATCCAAATAGTCAGATCATGAGAAGAGTTCTCCAACTTTGATTAAGAAATTTGGACCTTCTGCATATTTTTATATGCAAGCATACAAAAAAGTGTACTTGAACTTCTAAAATATTAATCTATAAGGGCCTTGGTTTCCCTCTTTTGACATTATTCTGATCAGTAATGCAGTCCAGAACACAGTGTTAATTTTTTTTTTTAGTTTCGTGTTTTGTTTGTTTTAATTGTTTGGTGATGGTGGTTTTGTGTTATTTTGTTGGTTGTGTTTTTGGCTGTTGTTAAATGGTACCCTTGCTCTTGGGCAGACTAAAGGAACTTTGATTGGTACCACTTCGTAGGCATAGCAGAAAAAGCAGCTTAAGAATGTGCAGTTTATAAGAACATGCCATGCTTACAAACTGTATCAGTGTGACACTTTTTAGATGTGTTATAAATGACTCAGTTGTTTGAAGTATCAATATTAGTGAGTCCTGATGAGATCATGAAGAAGAAAGAACAGCAAAAAAGAAAGTTGGGTGATAAAACTGAGATTTAGAGAAATACTTTTCTTCTGAATGTGGGATTCCTTCATTCAAAACACAACAAATGATCTGAAGCTCAAGATAGATACGGCAGGTCATTTTATAGTGTTGCTTTTCAAGACAGGCCACTTTAGAATTTAGTGGTATTACCGCAGGATTTCTAGGTTTGGCATTCCTGGCAAACTAGACGTTTCTGCATACAGGGTGTGTGGGTATATATACAAATTTTAGCTACTTTTTAAAAGCTTACTATGAGCCTTATAAGCCTGATTATTTTCTGGCATAAATCAGACTGGATAAGGAATGAATTTGTTTTGCATAGGTATATGCTTACCTGATCATTTGGATTGTTGAGCAAAGTATTCTTCCTTTCTGGATTGAGTTTATTTGGAGGAAAGGGACCTTTGAAGCATGTCTGACTCTTTTTTTTTTTTTTTTTTTTTTTTCCCCCCAATAGGATTCAAAATATTCTTACTTGAATTAAAATGAAAATTCAGTCTAGGAGAGAATTCTGTTTTCAGATGTGGTCAATAGCCAGTACTAGTAACAGTGTAAGAAAAAGTATATTTATCAGTGGAAAACTGTCACTTAAATATCTGAAAATCAGTACATATTTCCCTGTAGTGATACAATTACAAAGTAGGAGCCTTTCATATGGTGTAAAACTTTTATGCTCAGTTGCATGGAGTGATGTGTGTTGCTTCCGAGCTGGGCAACTTGTAATGGACTTGATGATCTTAAAAGTGTTTTCCAACCTAAATAGTTTCATGATTGTATGAAAAATCATTCCTAACCAGCCTCCTGTGGTTTTGTTCAATTCATGTGCATCACTGCTGCTGTGCTAAAAGGGAACAATTTTTTTTACTTTTAAGCATGAATTAGTCCCTAGAGAAAATATATCAATGACTTGAGTTTGCAACAATGCAGTTTCCAGTTTACAGCAAGTACATCTACAGTTATGCTTGTTTTGAGATATCAAAATATGTAGTTTTACTATGGCTGCATTAAGAAAATATTTACCTTTTAATTACTTTTAAATCCATGTCAGCTGGGCACGATTGCTCTGTAAATGTTACCAATTTCAAGTGGTCAAAATTAGCACTCTAGCTCTAATTAAAACTGAATTTTTTGACTAAAAGCCACACTCAGTATAAAAATCCTGGGCCATGCATATGATCTGTGCATGTGTTCAGATGCCAGGCATTTACTAGTTCATTTAGATGTGCATAAATCAGTTTGCCATGCATTCTATTTTTAATTTTATTTGATCAAGCATGTATTAGTCAGATAATATCAAGTTTATTGATTTATCTTTTGGCCACAGATACACAATTTTGTACTCTTCAGAAGATTGGCATTATTTTGTCAGAGGCGCAGATCCCAGTAGTAGTCACCTAGCGAATACTTTTGGTTTTCGTTTGGGTTTTCTTCTTCATGTTTGAGATGGCTCTGTAAATGAACAGAGACAAACTTGAGCCAATTCATTATGAATCAATACAATGCAGAAAATTTTTTTTGTCAATTCCAAATTTTGATTGAATATTTTAAAAGTCAAAATGTAGTTAGGGATCTATTGTAGGTTTAAATCACTATGATGATGGGGTTTTTTTTTGTTTTTAGTGTTAAGCAATAGCTTGCTCTCCAGTTAATCTCTTTGCAGTCTTGTGAACTTGAAATTTGCTATAAAGACATTGGTATGTGTCTGTCAGCATCATTCTGTGCCCCTTAAACTGTGCTTCAAAGTAAAATGCACAGGTACTCTTAATATTGGCTTCCAGTGACTGGGGAATCAATTTCATATAATTAGTAGAAGCTCTTTGAGCTCCACAGTTCCCACTCTGTGGTTTGGTGATCATCATTGCAATTTAGGCTGCTTGTAAGGGATCGTGACTTGCTCAAACTGGATGTTTCATTGGAAATCTTCAGGACACTTTCTCATTTAAGAGAGTTCAGGAAAAAAAGTACTGTTATTTCAGGTAGCTCTCTCTTTCTTTACTTAGTATCTGTACCTTTCCCACTCCTCCTTTTCTCCCTTTATGCTGGATATGAGAAAGATTACTCTTGAGTTCTACTCCTGCACTTGCTCCTTTCTACCCCTCTTCATTATGCACCTTCATTTTAGTTTAATCTCTGATTGTCACTGAAGTAACAGCATATGTTAAAATCAAATCAGATTTTTCTCACAAGCATAATATTTCCTAATATTCTTTCCTGTTATTTTATTTTCAGACTGTCTAGCTAGTGACTCATGCTTCTGTGTTCCAAATGTCTACCAAGACACTAACATTTCTTGATGCAGATCATCAAGATACAATTGGTATATATCTGTACAAAATCATCCAACATAATTCTGTCATATTCAGGAGAGCAATTAATAATTGTTATTTCCAAGTCTCTGGGGTCATGCCTGCATGTGTTTTTTTTCTTTCTGCCGCTTGTATCTGAATTAGCAATGCATTTAAAGTTTCATTGACTTGGTGGGAACCCAGAGCAATGAGTTCTGAGAGTTCTTGCACTGTGTCATTGTCATAGGCTACATCTTCATTCCAATAGGAGATTTCATTGGCATGGTACTGAACCCATGAGGTTGCCTTTCTCTACTCCTATCATTCATGCTGGTTAGCAGGCAGCAGGTGTTTTGTTTCTTGTCATTTCTTTCTGTATTTTTTTTTTTTTGCATACCTCCTGTTCCAAGAAATCCTTGTTTTAAAAAAATTAGTATCTCATGGGCTGTCTTACTCATCTGGTGAAAATGTGAAGAAATAGCCTGCAAGAACAGCAGAACGGGAATTGTAGAGGCTTTCCACTGGTGTGCTGATGATGCCTTTTCCTGGTCTTAAAATCAAGAGTCATACACAGTTAAAAGGGAAAAAGGGATTTTACCTTGGTATTTATTTTAAGGATCCTTAGGTGCACATGTCCAGGTCAAATGCACCGAAATGCACACTCCCAAAAGATCTGGTATAACATTATGGGTTTTACTAATTAGCATATCTATCAAAAATTCCCCAATGAGACGCTTGAATGAGCCCCCCTCCCCAAGGAGCTTTCCCCTGGATGGTTCTATCTTAGTTTACAGAATGTGTTCTGGAGAGGACCTTGGAGTCTGGTCCCCTACCTACGAAGCTTCTAAAATGTTTAGTCTCTCAGCTTGACAAACAAGTCCAAGAATGTAGGCAAAAAGCACTAAGAATACAGAAGTTGTAAAAAGGTATAACAGGGGTATAAAAGAAAAGGCAAAAAAATCTTCATGGCATCACTGAAACCAACAGGGACTGTAAAAAAATGAAGAAGTTGCTGTTGATTTCGATTCATTTTGATAGTTTTAAAATAGAAATGTTTGCATCAGCTTTTTAAAAATGTAGGTAGAGATTTTAATCTATATTTTTGAGTACTTTGAGAAAAAGGTCTTTAAAGAACAATTACCCAGACAGTGCAAACAAGAAGGCATTTAAGTGTATCTTCTGGGCAGTTTGGTGTTTTGCTCTAGGTTGTTTAACCAGACTATACTGAAGTCTTTTCATAACATTGTCTGGTGTAATTCTTGAGCTGGTTATCATCATCTTTTGCCTTCATTGTAACAGCTTAGTAAGGGCAGTCTTGTCCTTTTCTCATCTAAATATTGATGTCAGAATCTTGTCTAAAGTATGTTCCCACATTTTTCATTCCTCTATTTGGTCTCACTGAAATATGGTACTTTTTTGTCTTTAGTTTTCAAGATCTCTTAGGTCTTAGCTTACTCTCTGTGAAGTCTCTACTTCAGGACTGGCATGGTAACTGACATCTCATGTAGAATGTTGATTTTCATTAGGTCCTTATTGAAACTCAAAAAGTCTCACAAAGCTGTCATTTATTTGCTAGAATTTAATTCTCCTTTTCTTTGTTCCGCAGTAAACAGTCCCCCACCCATCCAAGGTAATATAGTTCCCTAAAACAGGGAGGGGAAGAAAACAAATCCTTATGTTCCCCACAATGAGACTTCTATCTAACATGATGACTAGTATTTCTTACCATTTCCTTTTAATCCTCACTAGTGTCTCTGTGCTTTGAGGTTTCAGCTGTAGATGGTTAGAGGTTTGGTTTTGGGACTGTATGGTCCTAGCTTTCGGCTGTTGAAGAAATCCTTTCCTACAAAATCATTAAGGCACTTTTTCTATAGTATGATTTTTGTGAAGAGAGAGAGTGAGTCTCATTTCTATATTGTAACAGAAGGGCTTCCCTGGGGTATGGAAGTAGGTTGTATGTATGGAAAAATAGCTTGTCAGGCATCCCTTAGCTGATGGGTGTAAATGATCAGGAATCGTCAACCCACTGGTGAAGTCACCTGGGACATACAAAAAAAACTTACAAGCAGACAAAAGCTTCTAACAAATGAGAGTGAAGAAAGGTGTTGCATGTGAAAAGAGCTTTCACATGATTAATGCTTTAAAGAAAAAAGTTATGAGTTGTGGCTCTGGCTACTAGGACAGGTGAAGAAATTCAATCCTAAGTGTTTTATATGATAGAAGCTGGCAAATACCATGAGCACATATATACAGTCAAGTTTTATTGTCTCCTTTTACTGCAAGACCTCTAAATTACTTTTTGTTGCTGTCTGATTTAATAATATAATAAGTTTTGTTGACATAGTTGTCAGCTCAATGGAACAACTCTTTATTTATGACCAGTTTAAATATGAAGTACATCTAAGAGCAGAAAGAATTCTGGAGGCACAACTTAATCTCATCAAAATTAAATTGTAATGAAGACATAAAAGCTAACTTACTTTTTTGTTTGCTGTTTGTGTATTGCTGAGGTTGCTGAAACTTTCCCTCAACATTCCTACAAGATAAATTTTGCCTAATTCTGTAGGAAATAAAAACAAATTTTCTGAATATTTTTAATTTGAGAAAAAGGACCAAACCAGATATGTCATCTTAACATCAAGACCTTCTGATGCTGTTAACTAATAATTCACCTTGGTGATACCAGTTAAGTCAAGAATGCTGCTTGTTGGAGGAATACAGCTTAGATCAGACAATCAGAGTCACATAAGAGGAGGAAGGTTTCATACGTGAAAAAACAGTAGACAACTCTTCATTTATTTATTTAATTATTTTTTTAAAGCCAGCTCTTTGTAGTTTTTACCTGAGTTTTGTTCAGTTTAGTGACAGATTTCAGGCAGGAGACTCCAATAGAACAATGAAACTGTGGCATTGTATGCCTTCAGTCTAAGTAATACTCAAATTGCACAAACAGTAGGATTTCTGAAAGAAGAGAGTGTAATTTTATTTTGGTGTGTGACTGATTTCATAATCTGGTAAATGCAGCGTACACGCTCTTTCATTTGTTTTTGTAGGTAGCTAGCTCCCCCTTTCTTTTCTCTGTCTAGTTTAGAATAGTCAGATTTTATCCTGTTATATTGATTATTTATTTGATATGGCTCTTTCTGTCCCAATTTTCTGAAATTATTTACAAACATTAAGGAATGAAGCTCCAGAACTCTGTAAGGAGGAAAATATTGTTTTTAAATCCAGAGAAGCTATGGGTTTTCAGAAACATCCCTTAAAGAAATTACTCCCAAGTCGCCTTGTAATGTGGTTTAAATGACATTAACTTTTTCTCCAGGGCTTTTTGATTATTAGTATTGAAGAAAGGGTGAAAAGTGCAGTGGTGGTAGGAGAATATTAAGGGGCATATTACTGCAAATCAATATTCACTTAAGTTATTTCCTTAGCATCCGTGACTGAGGGGTGCTGGAAACAATACAATTAACTAGATGCTTGGTTCAACCCAGCAGGGCATTTGCAGCTAGACAGAGAAGCTTTTCCTCCGATGGGAAAGAAAGAGAGGAGTTACATAAACAGAAGCTTTTATAAGTTTGGTAAAGATTCTAAATCACTTATATTAAGTATTGCAGGTTTCTAGATTACAGAAATGGGTAACTGTAATATAGAGAGTCAAAATTAGAAAAAAATCTGTGATTTACCTGTTTTCAAATGTGAGTTTTGTTGTTTTTTTATTTTTATTTTAGTGTCTGCTGCAGTTCTAGTACTGTCTTTATTGAGACACAAGTCCCTGCAGTAAAGAGGTCATATATGCATACAAAACATTACCTCTGTAACCTCTGTGGCTCCAGCCGTTAGATGGTTAAAGTGCTGTACAAAGAAATGTAACATCCAACAGAAATTCACTCACTTAGAAGACATGCTGCAGGGACTAATCTTGTGTCTTAATGAAATAAAATGAATTTTTTAACGGACCAGCAATAAAAGATGAGGTCGGTCAATAAAATACTCTTGCAGTCGCGATGGCAGTGAAGCAGTGAATGCCTCTGTGGTAATTGGAGTTAAAGAAGGGCAGGCTGTAGTGGAGAGAGAGAGCATACTAGACCTCTATGGAATAGAAGCAGACTGGAAAGGTATACTCCTGGTTAGCCTTTTACATTAAAAACCCCAATAAAATATTAAAATAAAGTTGGAAAACTGACTTCGTGCTACAGCATAATTAATTTTTAGAAGTGAAGGCTCTGGAATTATCAAGGCCAAAGGTTTCAAAAGCACCGTCAAGGAAATGGGGTATCGAGGAGGTTTTCTACTTCTCCACTGCAGGAGGCTTTTCCTCTGCTGTTTATTGTGCTCAGACTTTCTTTCTCCTCTTCCCATCATTTCTCTTTGTTGATGTGGTTCTCCTGACAGGTATGACAATGAGGAGGAATTCCGGAGGTAATGTGTGGCTTATCCCCCTTTCCCAGGATGTGCAGTGGCAGTGATTAAGGCATTAGCTGGCTATGTTCACTTAATGATCGGCCATTAGCAATCGGCTTCTAATGCCTCTGGTTGAGCTTAGAGTCAGCATTCCCTGACTTGAACGACAGGTTTTTACAATACCTGCTTTGGTGTTATCTTAAAATGAAGATGGTGTTCTTCAAACAATTACTTTTTCTCTATTTGTATTCTGGTCTGTTCCCTGAGGGAAGATGGGAGATGGTTGTTGGGGCATAGTTCCTGTAACTGTATGTATAAGGGCACAGGAACCTCCTGGCAAATACCAACTAAACTGAGTAAAATTTAGGTGCATGAAATACGAGGTGCTGTATGTAAGGGGTAACAAATATATCTTCATATATATACACACATACGTACATACATATATATGTATAAAATGGTCGTTCAGTTGTAAATGGTAACATAAAAATGCGAGTTGTTACCAAGACGATTCAGCACACTTTAAATTTTTCATCCACATCCATGAGTGTTTCTTTAAAATACCATTTGTTAAAAATAATTCTGCAGGTTATTCTGAAGAGAAGCTGGAGACAGAGGAATTTGAGGCAAGGCAATGCTGGGGGAGATGGGGATGAGAAGGGGGTGAGGGCGGTGGGGTCAAACTCCCATTGCCTTGACTACTTGTGTTACACATGGGCAGGTCTGTACCACTGCTGAGCAACAGGAGGCTGCACAGAAACGCGGTTGTTAGCACTTTAATGTGGGCGTAGAAGAAACTAATAGAATTCCATGATTCATTATTAAAAATAGTTCCATTCAAAAGAGAAAGGTGCTTTGTTTTTACAGCCTCAAAGGTAAAACCTTATGTTCTTTCCAGTTTGGGTTGTTTGTTTTCAGATTATATACTAAAAATACTGGAGATAAGTCACTTGGACTGGTGTTTCTTTAATCCAGGCCTTTTTATTAATTATATGTGTATGTATTGTTTGCCATTGTACCTCTTCTCTTTCTTTGCTTCTCCATTACTGAAACTATATCCCAGTTTGTATGTATTTGAATGCTTGGGTCAATACAGCCATTTATTTTGATGCTTTGATGTTAATTTTGGTATTTTTAAAGTATGGCAATGCTTATTTTTATATTTTATAATATTTTTATATTTTTAGTGTAGAAGATTAAGGTATATCTGGATTGTTTTCTTATAAAAAACTCTTTACTTGAAATTTGAACTTTTTACTAAGCAGCTGTTCTTGCTTGTCTTTCTGTAGGGGAAAATGCAGTGTTGCACTTCTGAATGAGACAGAATCTGTGCTGTCATACCTGGAGAAAGAGGTAATTGTGGTTTCTATTAAATATTAGGATGGGTTTAATTTTCTTTTACAGCTGCATTTTTAATAAATGGACAAACAACACTTTGAAGATCTTATTTTGAAAAATAGCTTAGAAAAATTAGTTGCTCAAAACACTGATTTTAAAATGTTATTGGATAAAAAATTAATTGACACTCTTAAATGATAGGTTTCTTATGAATATGTTTGTATTTAGAAAATAATTAATTTAAAGTAATTCAATGCGGCATCTTACAGAAGAAAAATATAGAGATGTTTTCCTGTAGTCGATACTGAAGGGAGAATTCACATGGTGCTTTTTTTTCCTCCTTAATCTTTCCTTTTTTTTTCCTTTTATTGTATGGAAAGTATCTCCTCACCTTCCTCTAGAAGGTACTTAGGATGCTGAGCTTTACCAGAGAGAAAGAAATTTCCCCAAGAATTTGAAAGATAACTGTATTGCAAAATGCCTTCAAAATAAACATATTTTTCTTTGGAATGTCTTAATATAACATCAGGAAGACAGTGGTTTGTAACTGAAATTAACATGCCTTTATTTTTAAATTCCTACACCAAACCACTGATAATCAGTAAAAATATTTCTGAGAGCAGGACTTGGCCTATACTTATGTGATTGTTCCACATTTGCCAGTACTGTTTTAGTGCCTGAAAAGGATTTACACAGGCAGTGTTTTGTTTTTGTTTTCGTTTTTTTTTTTTTTTTGAGACTAATTTATAATGGGAAGTCAGTATGGTAGAGATACTTATGAGTGGAAACATGTTAAATTCAGAAAGCTGTTAACATTAATTCTCTTCAAATCCATTGATATATTTTTGTGTATGACTCTTTTCATTATTGCTCTGTTCTGAAGTAAGTCCTATCAATGAGAGAAGTTTCAATTAGCTTTTAAAGGTACTCATGAAACATCTGTATTATGTAAAATAAAGATTTATGTACCAAATCTGTGTTCTGTCAAGTGTGCAAATTTCCAAATGGGAGGTGTTACAAGTTAACAAACCTAATTTTAAAAATTATTATGCTGTTGCAAATGTGTCTTTTTTTTTTAGGATACTTTTTTTTATTCATTGGTGTATGATCCATCATTGAAAACGCTTTTAGCAGACAAGGGAGAAATCAGAGTGGGGCCCAGATATCAAGCAGATGTGCCAGACATGCTTGTGGAAGGTAAATATATGATCTTTGATTAGTGAAAAGAATAAAAGTCCTCATATTGCATTATTGCTCATGCTGACTTTCTGAACTAAATTAATACATAGAGGCAGTCAAAGTAAGATGGTAGGTCTGAGAAAATTTATGAATGCCAGTAGATATGGAAAAAGAAAGGGCTCTTGAATAGCTGTTAAAAATATGTCCGTTTCCAGTCTGTGCATAGGCATTCAATATTTGTTTGTTTAATTATATGGTCTGGTTAGTTACTTAACATAGGCTGCATTGAGAGAAGATGTTAAGAACCAACCCATTTTGTAAAATAATAACACTGTAGTAAAACAAGTGAAAAATATATTTCTTCTTTCCCTTTTAAAATGAAGAATGCATAGAGAATGTATGTCTTTGTTTCTTCTTATTTTAACATATTGTCTTTCTTTAAAGCCTCTTGTCTGTTTTGTAGCAGGATTGAAACAACTATTTCTAGCCTTGGCATTGCTTTAAAATCACTAATATTTTTAAAATTTTATTTATTTATAATCTAGCACAACTACCTATGCCTTAGTGTTTTGCTATGTACAAACTATTCTTTTAAACAAAATTGCAAGTAAAATATTTATTTCATGTTTGTATGGCATTTAAGAAGTATGAATAGCCATGTCTTGTTGTACTTGCAATTGTATTTGCCCATTAAATTAAAAAAAAAAAAAGTTTCCTCAGAAGTATCTAGCTGTAGATACTATTTTCAAGAATCATGGTAGTTACTCTTTAAAAAGAAAGGATTATGTGAGAAGAACATCACTTGCAGTAAGTCCAAGGAGTTCTGAATGCCCCAAATATACATATTTGTAACCTTAAATGTTGTGTTTTCTACTCACCATGATCTGCTTTTTTTTTGCTGCTGTACTTTTTCTTTTGCACAAAATCCCCCATTATTTCTGATTTCTACAGAGCTTATTTAATAAATGTATAAAACAAGAATAATTTGGTTTCCTGGCAAGTGGCAGATTATTTTACAATGAATGTTGTTTAATAGATCATCTGCATTATTATTCTGACTCGTCTTTTAATAACCAGAAATAAACTCTAGGAAGTCACTTCCAGGTTTGTTTACAAGGTGTACAGACCTGTTTCAGAACATGTTTATGAATAGACTGTGATCCACTGCTATTCTTGCTGTAAAATGTACCTGCCATAGGGAAAAAATAGTCCTGTAGGCATTCATATGCTCAGGAGGAAAGCTTGCCAGAGGGCTAGTGTGGAAATGGCTGTCTCAATGTGTGTGAGAGGTAACTGGGAAGTACTGATCTGATTCCCAAGTACCTGGTTGAACTGTAGGTAGTTTTCAGGATAACTGGGGTTGTCTGCCAGACAGGAAATCTTTTCCTACTGAATTTTTCTTACTTAAATTACTAAAGACAGAGGCTAATTATGAGATAGTGAACATTACATATAAATATTTTCCTGTTCAAATTTTACTTACTTGGTTTTTTTCTAAAATTAAATTCCATATTCATTTAAACTAAAGTTACCAAGTTCTTCTGGAGCTTAACATTCTGAGTTAAATACTTGATTTAGTTAACATGAGTAGATGATCTCTTTCTCATATCATGGAGATAGGATTTCACTGTGTGTTACTGTCTTCTTTTTCTCACACCCCACTAACCCCCAAAATGCAATGAGTGGTGCAGTCTTCTTGCTGCCTTTAGTAGGAAGTAATAATCCATCAAAGCTAAGAAGCACGAAACTGCCCACAAACCAAGGATCTGTTGGTACATGGAGCACTTGAGCAGTTTAGTTGGATCAATCTGCACTTATTTCAAGTGGCTGGTGGAAAAAAAGAGTTTGGTTTTGGGAGGATAAAAATATCT
Organism: Corvus cornix cornix; assembly: GCF_000738735.6. NCBI lineage: Eukaryota > Metazoa > Chordata > Aves > Passeriformes > Corvidae > Corvus > Corvus cornix. The sequence goes on from NC_047056.1 coordinate 24,439,707, forward strand.
GAATTATGGTAGTTTGGGCTGATTTTTTTCTAAATGTTTCCATAGCCCTCTGACCTCCAAGGAAAAACAAAAGATGATTCAGCTGTTGCTGTGTCTATGTAAGCTGACAGCCTGGAAGTTAATCCATTCACTGTCAAGCCTTTTCTTTCATGAAAACAAATCTAAGCAATGTTAAAAATTGTTAGAAGAGTTATATTTGGAAAATATGGATTCTGTGAAGATATTTAATCTTTATGTAAATTTTCAGCCTGTATTGTTAAAAGTGGCTAGTGATCTGTATCTCCAAATTGTTATGCTCTAATATGTAACTCTTAAGTCTAGAGCCATCACCTGAAATTAAAAGACAGAATTTAGACAACATCCTGTCAGTTTGGAAAAATCAGATTTTATATCATCTAATAATAATATTGCGAAATAAAATTCAAAGCATTGCTGAATTTGTTCACACATAAAAGTTGTCCTGTAATATAAAGGAAGACTACCTTTTTGAAGGTGGTTGGTAGGCATATTTTATATTTACAGAAAATCCCCAGAACCATTAAAAAAAAGTTTAGACAAATCAAAGATTCAGACACCATCAGTTGTTTTATTTTCAAAGTTACTGGCATATAAATCCAATTCAAATGACCAAAGACAGTTCAGATTAGCTTTCAGAAGACCAGTCACAACATGGCAGAAAAGGGAAAAAATGCTCTATAAACGTGAAATTAATTTGTTGAAAATACACAGATGAATTCTAGTAGATGAAATATTCCAGTTCTATCTGAATAGACTATAGTGTTTTTGTTTTGGATTTTTTGGTGTTTATTGGAGAACTCTGTGTGTTTTTTGTAGGAATAGATTTTTTTTTTCCTTGCATTGATGTTGCCATTTTTGCATCCTTGAGTAAAACGTACTGCAAAAGCAGGTGTTTAGGTCAAACTTTGGATAATGCAGCATACCTGTTTCTCCCTGCCCCAGGGGTGTTTTATAAATTTATATTTCTCTTTAATTTTTGAAATGAAAAGAACGCCTACTTTCAAAAGACTAAAAGGTTTATTAAAAACAAGATGTGTAATAAAGTATTCCGGATTCAACTGTTTTCTGTTTTCCCACTTTAAGTTATATTGGGTCATAAATCCTTTACACAATTGCGGTAAACAAATGTAAACAAAGTTTAAATTTGGTTGAAAAGCGTAAACCTTGTAAATCTATGCCACTTTTGTTTGTAATGGTGTAGCTAAATTGCTTAGATCACACATTTAGTGAAGACTGTAACTTTGGAGAAAGACCAGAGCAGATTTCTTTCCACAGTCTCTTCCGACTTTTGTTATCACCATTCTTGGGAGTAAAACTTGGGGGTAAAAGTTGTCAGATTTGAATGATGATATGGTTGTGTGATGTCTTCCATCCCCCCAGTGCCAAGCGTTACAGTCTGTCTACATTCTAGTTTGAAGATTTTTAGGGTCTTTTTAGTTGCTCCTGAAGGCAGGAGACTGTTCTACAGCATTGACTCAAATTCTGGCTAGCAGGATACAGAAGAAGGTCCTTTCTTTTTTTTAACAACACATTCTCTAGTGGCTTGCTTGGTGGATGTAGCAGTTTATTTTCACATCTGTATCCAGCATGGGGCAACATTCTTCTCCTCTGTGCACAGCAAGAATAAAAAGATTTATCTCTGAGAATCAAGAGCATGAATTTGGACAAGTAGTATCTTGTTTTGAGCATCCCTACTGCACAGTACAGGAGCAAGGTATGTGGTTCTCTGCATGTGTGATGGCCAGAAGCTGCTGTCTGGTGCACTCACCTGCTGTATTTGATCAACAGCTTATAGGTGACTAGTAACTTCAGTAAACAAAGCTAAAGACCCTAAACAAGCAAGAACAAAACCCTATACAGTGTTGGTCTGGGCAAGGCATTATTATTATTGTTACTTAGTAACAAGACACTTTTATAGGTTGTTCTGAATATGATCAAATTTTTGTCACCTTTAACAGATTGTATTTAGTCATGTTTTGTGTACAGGGAGATTGCACCCAGGCAAACTAGTTTAGATACTTGGTAGACTTTTATATGACATTGATTCTTACTTGTCTCACAGCTTTAAAGTCCAAATGTTTTTAAATTCTGGCATTTCAACCAGTGTGTCTCAGGCAGTGGAACAACTGATGCAGTGACAGGTTGTTTTACATGGTTGGCTAAAAAGCAGAGAAAGAGAGAGAGAAAAGTGCTGGCATGTCATTAGGGATCTGGTTTATGAAGTAGGATAATGGTTAAGTATGGGAGAAACAGGAAAGTTTCTTTGCTCTGTAGGAGTTCATCTAATGCATTATTGTTTCTGTCACATGCCTGCACTGCTCTTTTTGCCTCATGCATGCCATCACAGGTCTAACTGCAGCTGTCACACAATGTAAATGCGTTGTCACAAAGTAAAATGCATGACAGCTTAGCTGAACAAATACAATTGTAGTCATGTTGCAAATAGGGAAGCCAATTGTTTACTGTAATCTCATTGGCCAAATAAGTAATTTCTTAAGTAATGCTTATTTTCATTCATTGATGGTGTTGTGAATCAAGTGGAAAGGCTGCAACCAAGTCAGAAAAGGTCCATAATTGTTCTTCTGTCCATCAAAGCTCTATTAAAACTTCTGAAGCAAAGGATATTTTCTAAACAAATTAACAAAATATTTTTTCATGACTGCATTCTGGGCATGGTATGTAAGTCTGGTGAAACTGTCTGTAGTAATTCTCTGCCAAAAAATATCCCAACCGAACAATTGTATTTTCAAGAAAATTATAACAATTTGAAATAACAATTTCCTATGGGGTTTTTTTAAAGTAATTTATCAAAATAGATTTTCTTATGTTACATTTGATTTCATGTACCAGGATGTGGTAGAACAGTGCAGTGCTAGGTAATGTAACATGTTTAAGTGTTGAAATCAGCATTTTCAAGAAAGCAGCCCAGCAGTGTAGGAAGGACCATGCTGAGTCAGACCATCAGCTGTTTATCCATGCAGGAGATCTTGTCGTTTGTGGTTTCTTAGTTTTCTTAAAACTTGTTTAAAGCCTACTAGAAATCCAATAGGCTGTCATCTTGAGCTTCCTTATGTCCCTCTATGATCTTTTTGCAGCACTTCAGGAATTACGTGAGGTGGGATTTTTCTTTATAAAAGGCCTATTGACCACTGTGGCGTTGTTGCAATTTTGACTAGTTTGGCTAGTATAGCTGTGAGCCTTGACTATGCTTAGTTGCCCACATTTTTTCTTTAGCTCACACTCCCTCCTTCACGCCCTTGGTATAACACAACTGGATTTGAGCTCATGTGTCTCGATTAGTAGCTGTTGTATTCCTGAGACCCTGTAGAAATCTGGAGAGGATTCTTGTCCAAACTCAAATAACTTGTTACTGTTCCTAGTGTATAATTTTTCTGTTACTTCTCCTACAAATGCTTCATTTTAAGATGTATCTTTTAGGTCTTTCATGATGCACATGAACATCTCCACTTCTGTCCAGTCATCACAAATGCAGAAAATTAATTTGATTTCTCTTCCAACAATTAATTTAAATTTATCTTATTTGCTTCCTTTTTGAATAGATCATGTTGTCAAGGTCTTGGACTCTTTGGTAGTTTATAGACCTTTTGACTCTACTGATGGTCTGAGAAGACCTTAGCCGTTTTAATGCCATCTGAAATTTGGACTATGTTGTAGCAAATAGGAGGATAAAAGAAGAGTGACAAGAAAAAAATTAATCCCACATCTAGTAATGTGTCTTAATCACAAAGATGGTTTTCTCCCTCTGTGATGTGAGATGTCCTTAATTTTTGTCTAGCTGAAGGGAAAATTATAGCGTATGAAGTTACCCGTACTCATATATTTCATAAATGTATGAAATTTATTTGGGTATGAAGGAGGGGCAGCTCTGTGGGAAAGGCCCTGCGGTGCTGGCAGACAGCGAGGGGCTCTTGTGTTATCCTGGGCAGCATCCCAGTGGCAACTGTCCCCAGCCACGGTTATCTGAGCAGGGGGAAGTGTCTGCTAAGAATGTTTACTGTGAGTTAATTGTCTGTGTGCAGCAGCTCCTTTCAGCTCATCCAGCTCTCCCCATCGTTAAAGATTCTGAGTACATAGCAAGTCAGGTAGAGCCAGACATCACTGGGCAAAATGGAGACATGCCAGAGAGGGACATGCGATGATGGATGCAGGAAGGCTTAGTTTGATTTGGGAAGTGAGTTTTCCGTTTCCATGCAGAGGTATATGGAAGGAGAGAGGCAGCAAGACATTGACAAGTACGATGTGGAATGATTAGGTTTAAAGGTTTATCTGGAGAAGTGGCTGCTAGTCCTGATTGAATGCCCACATCAGCAATGCCAGACTGTTTGGAAGTTCCTGTTTTAATGGCCTGGAGGGATGATCTTAAGTCACATGCTAATGGTCCCCTCCCAGCTGCAGTCCTGTTCCCTGCCCAGCACTGCATATCTCTTGCATCTGGGTTTAAAAGGAGACCCTAGGGAATTCTTTATGGAGCAGGCATCTGACACAATTGGGTTCTCTCTGGCCATTTAAAGCAATACAAAGAGTGTGAAGTGGGTAAGGAACAGGAGTACCCCCTACTAAGACATACAGAAGAGGAATAAGAGTCTGAAATGGAGGAAGAAGCAGCCTGTAGGAAAGATGTTCTGTTTGAAGCTTTTTTTTCTTCTCGTAAATAAAATTACAAACTAAAAGCTGGAGTCCCTCTTGCACACCTGAAAATACCCAGTGAGTGCCTAGAAATAGTACTTGCTGTGCAGTTTATTTAGTTTTTGAAGCCAAGGCATTTTAGAATTAATGCAGTTCAAGTAACTGAGTGCTTAGTAGGAAGAAAGGGAGCAGTTGGACAAATTTAAGCAAAATTTGGATGATGTACAGAGAAACTGTATTTAAAGTTTCTAAAATTTTTCTGTTTTGAAAAAGAATAAATTAATTACTTTAAGGGTGGTTTCTAAAGTCTTCACTGTTTTTGTGCTTCTTACTGCAACTCAGTTGTAAGAGCATGTTGTTTTTAATAGACCAGACATACCAAATGGAAACTTCTAAACTCAGAGTTCAAACCTTTTAATGTTTGGGAATATTGGTATTTTAGGATTTTGAGTTTAAACATAGTTACAAGTAAAGAGACAGATGAGAAACTCATCTACAATCTGTTTGGATTTTTAAAATAGTGAAAGTTCAAGATGCTTAGACTTGGTGTATTGTATTTTCTGGTTCTACAAATGCTTCCCATATAACTAAATCTTTTTTTCATGTAATAAATGAAAAATATGCCTTAGAATAGTGAAACTCAAATGTAATCTCATGAGGAGGGATCTGTTCTGTTACTTTGTGGTACATAATGCTGATTATGTGAACATAATGCTTCATTATATGAACCACTGCTGAGTTTGAAAATCATAAAGCCAGAGACCTACAGCAGTAATTTGAATGGTGCATCTGATTCTGTTGTCAGAAGTCTGTGTGCTGGATTATTTCTGTTAGTGTTGATGTAGTTGCCATGATTTAATTCTGTTGTGAGAAGATAATAATCAGTCCCTTTTAAAAACCCTTGATATGAAATATTTTTAGAAGGTTCTGTATTCAAATATTTCAGTTAAAAATTGGACAGGCAGATACTCTGAAGACAGACAGTGCACGTCTGTGGGAAATATCTGACAGGATAAACAAATATTGTGTCTTCATGTCCTATCGATTTCCAGAAAATATGGTCTGTAATTTGTGCTAAGTGATCACTTTTTTGCTGGATATGAACTGGACACATTAATACAATAGGTAGTTCTTAGAAAATAAAATTCGTAAAATATTGCCTCTTTTTCTCCTGAGTTCAATGTTTCAAGAATTATCCATCTAACCTTTTGTGTTTAACTGGCTTTAAAAAATCGTGAGGGCTGATGATTCTGATTTTAGTGTTTCCTTTGTGAGTGAAACAAATTGCCATTTCAAGAATAAGTTAGTGGGTTTAATGTAAACCCAGTTGCTTAGGTATGATCAAAGGAAGAGCTGCTTTTCTTGTGCACTCACAGAAGGTGGCAACGGCAGCACCTTTAGGCTCTTCGATGAGCAGTGGGTGAGGGGAAGAATTACGTGGAAAAAGCTGTCAACCATAAAGTTATTTTTGGATGGGATTGAGGAGCTAGTGTGTCTACCTGCTTGCCTACCTCCCTTGTCCTACATACAGTAATTTGGGAGTTCACAGTCAGTGTCTAAAACCAGGTTTCCTGTCAATTCAAGGTGACCTCACTGGGACCCAGAGAGCAGAAAGCAAAGCTCAAAGTCTGAAATAAAAAATACCTTTAGGGGCAAGTACAAAAGGAGATGGTTATGCCTAACTCAGGTTTGCTTCTAGATGCCTTGGAATCTTGTAAAAATTTATTTCACCAAGTTCAGTGTGAAATTCATTGAAATTTTATATTTGACAGAAAAACTGGTAAATTAGCAGCAAAATAAATTATAACTTCAAAATATTGGTTAGAAAATGGCAGAAGTAGAACAGTCTTTGTTCAACTATAAGATGGTGGCTTTCTATTTCAATGGATTTTTCAGAAGAAGTGCATGGAACAAAGATATAACAAGCAGATCTAGGAGTTCCTATTTATGGAAGCTGCAATAGAACACCAGACATAACAGGTGTGATGGTGCTAACCCAGTAAGACTTACCTTTATGGTCAGAATAGAAGGAGTTGCTGAGCCTTGATTCATCTCAGCTGAAAATGAATATCTAAAATAGATCAGATATTTAGATGAGATGAATCCCAGCAAATAATAAAATTCCTGGTTATATATGCTCAAATATATTTTGTTCTCAAATAGGGTTTCTGTTGGTTGCACTTTTGACTTTGAGTTAACATGAAATTTTTTCTACAATATCTTCTATAAGTAAGAGCTGTTTCTTGAGGGTTAACCAATTTAAACATGGTAGTCCTTTGCTAGATTTGAATATTTTTTTGTTATTAAGCTCATACAATAAATTTTGCTTAATTAACTGTCAAATGCTTGATCATCACGAACAGTAAAATACACTTTACAATGTTGTTCATGCCAAATTTTAATAGGATTATAATATCCTTTACATCAGTTTTGACCATCTTGCTTCTAGGGAGCTGAGTTAGTGATTTTTGTGCTGGGCAATTAAAAGCATGTTTATAGAATTTTATCAGTTTTACTAGAAATTAAGCAAAACACATGTAACTGGCCTGTTGATGCCTGTTTTCAGTAAAACTTTGCTTCTGATTAATCATGCATTTGCAAGGAAAATCTGTAGTTTAGGGCTGTGGCCACATGTACTAGAGAAGCTCAATTAGGTATTTGAAGCTTTGCAATGTAAACCATAGTGTTTTCTGAAGTGTTTTCAGTGATGTTATTTAAAAATACTTGTTGCCTTGTGGTACAATTTGTTGAGGTATTAACTGCATGTATAATTTTGATCAAAGAGACCAAGTATGGTCATGGAAATTTCTGAGCTTCAGTTCTCAGATCATCCACAACTTCTATGTTAACAGTCAAGGATAAGTTAGAAGAGTTGGAAATTGTGCTGTTATCAATTAGATTTTTTAAAAGCTGTGCAACAGTTGAGGTGAGCTATGCAGGTTGTCCTGCTTGGGGATAGTTGGAGTGGGTTTTTTCTGTGGTTGTTTGGTTTCTTGTTTGTTGGTTGCACCAAATTGTAAAAGCATGTCTGCCTTTGTCAAGTGTGATTTATGCTTGAGGTGAAGTCCGTCAAAGTTTTGGTCTTTGTAAAAAAAGAGCCATGATACCCTGCTGCCTTTAGCTCCTTGAGGGGACTTAGGCTTCTGTTATCAGTGTTCTGTTTGTTATGAACCTCTGGTTTTTCTACAACTTGAAGGAAATGGTTAAAGTAGCCATCTTATTTTGGCCCTCTGGTTGCAGTGCAGCATGAATGGTTTGTGCTGCAGACCGTCGTTGGTGTGGAAGGTTGTGCATGATAGCTGTCATAGAGATTTTGTTGTTAATGATAGCTGTAGAGCCTTGGCTGAGGTTGTTCAAATCCTAAATGAGTTCTGTCGGGTAGTCAGTCTTAGGATGGATACAGTTATTTATGGTGTGCTGTGTATGTGCTTACTATCCCCGTGAGCACTCAAATCACTTTTCAAGCAGCAATGAGTTTGCTGGTATTTTCTACCTCAGTAACTTCACCTAAAAGGACTCATTGTAAGTTCAGATTTTTGTTTCTTTGCTGTTTTACTGCAAGTCGGATTTTTCTTCTAAATTTATTCTGTAGGAGATGAAAAACAAATAGCAGATGCAGATGAAATATGGTTTTTTACATTTGAGTAAGTCAAAATATATTTTATCCTAAACAAAAAGTTCTCCTTTAAATTTTTTGTTTACATTTATTCACATGAGAAGTCTTATTTTTCTTTAGAATCCTTAAGTCACAGGGAATTTGCATATTTTTAACATTAAGGTTTTTAAAAAAAACCAAACCAACCTGAAACTGAAGTACCACAGTTTCATTTTAATTTAGTCAGGGTTTGATTTTGGTGTGTGTTTGTTTCATTAGGTTTTTGTTGTTGGGGTTTTTTTATTTGTTTGTTTTGGTTTTGGTTTTTTGTTTGGTTTGGTTTTGTTTTGGTTTTTTTGTTTGTTTTGGTTTGGTTTTTGTTTTGGTTTTTTTTTTTGAGAATGCAATGTCTCTGCATTGTGGCATCCCTTTTTCGAAAGCAAGTATTTTAAATACTACTAATATTCATATGTAGTACAGTACTGCTATTATTAACACTCAGAATCATTTTCACTATGCTTTCCTGAAAACTCTATTGCCTCATGTGTTTCAGGAATTTCAGAAAAACTGAGAACAGTTCTGCAGGGTTTTGAGAAAGAGGCAGCCTCATTTGTTCCTTCCTTCCAGCACTGGGTATTTCCATAAGCCAACCATTCTCGATGCAGCATTATGTAGGAGTTGGTCATTAATACATGGTTATAGTTCAGTTTATTCTGAGCTCAAGTGTAATTATTTCTGTTAATTTCTAGGAATTTAGAACACGATGAATTAAAGCTTTTTTGAGTGTTTTGCGAGCTCTTGTCTTTTGATCATCAGTGATTAAATTATAAGTACTGCAAAGCTGAACACTGAGAGAACTTCAGGTCACAGGAGGCAGTTTTATTTCAAAAGGGATTTTTCAAGTGAAGAATGGTTAAATGTTTTTTATAAACTCAAGCTCTAGAGGATAGGTGGTGATTGGACTATGCATGTTTTATTCGCTTTAAAAATGCCCAATAGCAGTTTAAATACTTGTAGACAAGTAACAGGCCTATATTACATTATATCTTTCACTTGTAGTCTCTATACGTAGCCTGTTTTTCATTTCTGGTCCATATACATGTCTTACATTAATAAATTTTTACTATGACATTTGTGTAAGCATGTAACTGCTTATCTGAATAATTGAAATCTGAATACACATCTGTCAGGCAAGCTAAGGCAGAGGGGAGATTGTTTTGAAATTGAAAGGTAAACTGATAATTTTTCTTTTGCCTACACTTTTCATCTAAGCTTTCTCATGTTACTGTGATCAGAGAAGTTATTTGCATGTGACTCCATTATATTTTTTGAAGAGGTAAGTATAAACTTTTGAACTTTTTATCTGGATTATTTTTTATTATCTGTACTGGTGAGAATTGCAAATGATAAAAAAAATTAAATAAAAATGACTAATAAGAATTTTATGCAGAATGAATATGCTGACTGTTTTAGTGAGGAACTAATGTACTTTTTGTCCAAGGAGAAAGATCAGATGTCACATTAGACAGACAGGCTTAATGTTTGGAAATTCATTCACATACAGTACAAGAAAATTCATTGTGAGTCTATTTTTCTCCTCTGCAAGTTAGAGAAAATGTTTGCAGACTGTCTAAATAGCAGCATGAGAATGTGGTTCATGAACTGAAACCTCATTTTCACTGACTAGTTGCCTATTTTTACAGTAATGGCACACAAACGACACATGAAACTATGTTCTAAAAACCATTTAGGATTACCTGCAGATAGCATACTCCCAAGGAGTTCAGGCAAAAACCTGCTAAAAGCTTTATCTGCTAAATCCATATTTCAGTGAAAGAAATTTCGTTGTGTTGCATGCTCAACTCATCTAGGGGAGGATAAGAACCAACAAGTACCTCTCTTCACATCCTTGCAATGTTAGCTAAGAGCTATTCTTGTTTCACAAGTACAAAACCGACACACAGAGATGAAGACGCTGAATTGAATTCTTAAATATGTGCTAAGCATTAAGAATATGAGCCTCTACCACTGCCTTCACATTTATCTGCTTAGATGTCTGGTGAGTCTGAGGAATTAACACATGCATCAAAACTGGCTGATTTCAGGAGGTTGTATGAATAAATGAATTTGCTTACTAGGAGGAGCTCTCTGGTTGAAATTCTTGGTCTGGTCCATGGATACAATTCTGTCCATGGATACATCTGCTGTCTCACAATGAGCAAAACCCCACAGCTACAGGTTTTCTGTCCCCTGTAATTAAGGATCCAGCATCTGGTATCTCTGTTTTGCATATCCTGAAAGGTGGATTCATTCAGAAAGCTGAGCACTACAGGTGTTTAGTTTGCATGTTTGGATTGAATTGACAGCTAAATTACTTTTTTGAGAAGGAGAGTAAAAAAGTATCTTGAAAAATAGTGCAGATCATGCAATACACAAAAATAAGACTTTATACATCATAACTGTCTTTAAAATCAGATACCTCATCAACTGTTTGTCATTAGAAGTGGAATTTGCATTGTTTCATTGAAAACCATTTTTAAAATAAAACTTAACGTATAGATTCATCTTTCAGTTTCTTAATAGCATATGACATTGCAGTATTGTTATGTATTTATTAAATTAAAAGAATTTCACTCTAAGAAGCTGCTCATAGTTTATATTGCAAGTTATTTTCTTTTAGTTGGATACAAGAAGAACATAGGATCATACTGAATCTGATATCTTTGGGGTATTTGTCTGCAAGAAGTGAAATCTAAAAGACTAAGTAGATCTTTAATTTCTTGTACCTCATCTTAAATGCATTTGGTTTACTTTTTATTTGTAAATTTTTTCTTCCATTTTTTGTTCAGAGGGGCATATCATGCTTTCATTTGTTTAGAAGGACTGACTGAAATACAAAACATTTTTACTTCTTTTTTAGAGAAAAAAATAACTTATGTTTTTATTAGAAGAGAGCCATGAGAAATAAGGAATTGAATGATTGATGAAGAGTAAACCAGACATATTTCTGACCATCTACTAATGTTTTCCAATAAAATTAGTCATCAGGGTTAGACTGGCTATAACAAAATTATAAGCAGTGATTAGAATAAGTTGGATCTACTGGTATGTCATACCAGCTATTAAAAAAAATTGCCTGGCACTTCTCAGAAGCTGGTGGTAAGGGAGGGTGACACACTTAAAACTGAACTTCTCAGATGCATTGCAAATGTTGAAAGTAAAACTCCCCCATTTCTTTGTGACCTGGGTTTTGCAATATAGTGAATTAATACTATGACAACTTTATTATCTGTTCAGTTTGAATGTCTTATACTTTGGCATCAAATTCAACCCTGTAAAAGAGAAATGTTGCCGTGCTAACAGAAAAGTTGCATCTTAGTTTTAAAGTGGTCTTCTCCATTAAAAATCCTATAGGATGTGGCACAGGCACGATCTGCTAAGGACTGACAGCTCAAGTAAAACACAGAGGGTTTATGATTATTATTTGAAAGACCTGTTTGTCTTATGTGATCCTCCTATACTGATGCTCTCAGCACAGGCAAAGGAAGTTAACAAAAAACTTATTCCTGAAATGAACTTTGCAAAGATTTCTACAGCACTTTTTGACTGCCTCCATGGTTTGGTCTGTTTGGGTTACTTTCCCTGTTTAAGTGATTATATCGTGCCATGTAAGTGGAAAATCGGGAATTAAGTAGCTTTTTAAAGTGCAGTTTGGCAGACTCCACTTATTTTCTGGAAACCTTTGCCTACCATTGTTGCAGTGATATTTAATATTGCAATTATTATATGTGTTTAGATTATTTTGGTATAGATATTCCATTGCTTGTATCCTATTTATGTCTACTGCCATTGCAAAATACTGCTTGGCAAAGTTTCAGATTCACCTTCATCAAGAGTTACAGCACTTTATGGTAGCAATTGCTTGATTACCTCTAATTGAAGTAAGAATTGTAGTATTGCAATTTTTTTGTTCTTTTTGCAGACTTGATTCAGGAGATAGACATGTTTTGATTGAATACTGGTGCTGTGTTTGTATGATCTTTTATCTTTGTGAGAAGTGTAATCTACCTGAGTGTTGTTATGATATCCAGAATATGTCCTGAAACAGTTAACTAACATTAAAGATATTTAAAAACTATATATTAACAGACTGAAATGAAGTGCTCAGAGAATATTTATAAAGTGTAGAACATCACCCACAATGTGTCTGTCACAGATGGAAGAAATGAATGTATTGACAGGTGTGCAATCGATACAATAAGTTGATAGACCTAAAATCGTATCCAAGATGCCAGAAATCAAGTTTCTCTCCAGTACTGGATGTCAATTAGCTTGAACAGAAGCTGAAGTCCCATTAGGCAGCCAATCCTTTATTGCCTGTGTATTGGAAGAAAGTAATTTACTGTGTTTTTCTGAGAATGTGACTGTGAAATTTGTTCCTGAAACATTAGCCTGACAGCATGGTGCAGTTCTAACTTGTGTGTTTGCTAGGGATAAATATATACCACATTTTAATTTCTTTCCAGAATCAATGTGCTAGAGAACTCACAATATATAATATGATTTCAGAAGAGCCAGTGCTTGGTTTGCTGTCTGCTTCCAGACTCTTAAGTGTACAGGTTGTTTCATGTCTTGATGATACTGCGCATGATTAGACTGGCTGTTTTCATAAAGTCAGAAGAAATAGCACAGACTAAAGTGATCTTCTGTGTGATCAGAGAGGTGCCCACACAGCCTAGATTTTCAAAGGGAGTGGAGTGGCTGTATCTGACAACAGGTTTTCATTCTTGTAGGAGCGTGTAGAAGTCACAGACAAGTACTGGCAACCAGCTAAACATTAGTGGTTTTCACATGTTCGCTGAGGGAAGAGCACCCTCCTATTCTAAAACAGTAGGGAAAGACAATGATTCTGACTTACTGTTGTCATCTCTTGTGGCCACAAATGTGTTGGCTACATCCCACAGGTAAATCTTTTCATACTGGTAGAATCTGTGGTGCTTCCTCCATCAGCCTCTGACATGTTTCTTACTTTACAGGAGAAGTTATTGGTGTAGTAGGCAAGACAAGATCAAGGCTTTCTTATGAACGTGAATCCTTGTACCAAATTCACACTTCTCTGTTCTTCTGTGCAGTACAAATGCCATACTCTTGTAACAATGAATATAGGGCAAATTAAATTTTGGGACCCACCCCCATTGTTACAGCCATGTCCGTGTACACAAATTGTTCTGTTCAACCAAATGAAGATGGGAAATGCTGATGTAGTATATAGTAACTTTGTTGTGGTGCAGCCTTACGTATTTGTTTGTAAGAGGCTAGAACTACTCAATGTACTCAGAAATTTTAATAGTATGGTTTATTTTAAAATTACAGATAATGTAGTGGCTGAAGAGGTAACAAAATGCCTAAATATAATAGACAGCATTTTTGCATAATGATTTTTTTTTTGGGGGGCAGAATACAAATTGGATAGAATTTAATCGCTAAAGCTGGTTAAGTATAAAATTAATTTTAGTATGGCTTAAGTGAAACAGTAACTTTGATACAGTAGACAAGCAATTTAAAGAAGTCACTGGTTACTTAGGTAATGGTTTCAAGTTTATAATAACATTTTATTAAGGTTTGTTGATATTATGCTTCCTAACAATGTCTCCTTAAATTGAAATGCTGATGTTAAGGGAAGATATTTATTTTGGTGGTGTTGCATTATGGAATTTAAATGGATAACTGCTGATTGTTAAGTACTCCGTGTGTATGTGTATATGTTTAAAAATGTACAATGTCTCTTTTAAACATAGTGCATGAACTACACAAAGAAAAACATTGTGAGTAATAAGTGTTTTGTCCCATCTACCTTTTGACAGGAGAATTAGATGACAGAGAACAGGCAAAGCTGGAAGTAAAAGTGTGGGATCCAGATAGCCCCCTTACTGACCGTCAGATTGACCAGTTTTTAGTTGTAGCACGGTAAGATTAAAATCCTCTCATAAAAAAATCCTTTTCCTTTTCCTACTGACTATTTATTCCCCTATATCGTGTTACTCATCCTGTTTGCCATTTTGTAATCCGTTCTCCTTCCCAGAGTTAGCTAAAAGAGAAAAGCAGACCATGACCCTTTGTATATTTATTGAAGCTACCAGTACAGGAGAGAGAAAAAGAGAGTGAGTTTTGGAATAATGCTACACTCCCTGTATTTCAGGTTATAGTCAAATTTGATACTTTGAATGTAGATGTCAGTTTGCTTTCCCAGAGTAAATAATTTCAGTGCTAATAATAATTCAGTTTTGTGTTGCAGTGCTTGGAATTTCATGGCATAAAATAGAAGTTAAAGAGTAGAAATAAAAAAAATGTTAACAAATGGAATGGGTGCAGAACTTGCCACACGTGCATGTAAGCTGAATAATAGACGGTACAATTATTTTGGATGAATGTTGAAATAAAGTTTTGAAGTGATGTATTTTATTAGTGAAAAAAATCAGGTCAGTTCAATTTTATAAATTAACATGATTATGCAGATTTATGAAGGGAACATCAAAGTGCTTCGAATTAATAAATACCTTTAAAAATTATTTCTCTACTTAAAAAAACCCTCAAAAACAAACCTTCAAAAATTTGTAGGTTTCTTACTGAAGAACAATTCTACATTCATGGGATACAGCAGGTTTTGCCTGTCCTCTAATTCATACTTACAAAGGTACTGTTCTAATGATAACAGAGAACACAGTTTACATATGGATTTTATCCTGAATAAATCCATCTCCTGTGTTTTCTGTAACCTGCTTGCAGAGTGTAATATCAAATCTTCTTAGGCAAATAATCCTTTTACATGGTTTCTAGGTTTTGGTTTTTTTTCTTTCTTTTGAATAAAACATTTCAGGAAGGAAAAAAAAAAAGTTGCTCTATATTTTCCACCTTATGTGTATGGTGATATGGGATGCTGATTTACTGGTTGACAGTTCAGGTGCTGATCCTTTTGGTTTTTTCCTTACTCTCCCCACCTGGAGTGTTGTATCCTTTCTATACAGTACTAAATTTTTTTTTTTTTTGCTTGCCCTTGTTGAATTTTCAAGCAAGGCAGAGGGGTTTAGGTGTTAACAGGTGTCCAGAAGGTCACAGGGTCTGGTAGATGTCCCACAGAAACCAGGACTCGGAACTACTTTTTCCACAGGCAGTATAATACATGACGATGTATGGCCAGTCTGTTATGGTGTGCCCTAAAAAACATTTGCATAAAGATTGTGAATTTTGGAAGAGTTCATTCATTGCTTTAAAATTCCTCTGCTTGCTGTTTTTCAGCCACTCTGGGGAACTGAAGTAGTATTCTGTGGAGGCAAAAATGTTCCCAGAGGAGTGTAGCAGTAATCAGCCTGCTGGGAAGTAAAAGGAAATAATTAAATACATAAAGAAGAATATACTTTTCCTGTTATTTAAGACATCCTTTGCAATGCTGTGCCCTGACCAAGACTGAATTTTTTTTACAGTTGATACGTTTCTGTAAAGATGGTTTCTGTTACAGTGGATCATGGCTGATTAATTGTAACTATCCAAGGTCTTGTGGTAGGCGAATGGCCATCTGGAATCAGGTGTTACTCAGGTGCAACTTTGTGGATGTTCTTCCACAGAACTCCACTCATCTTTGGAAGCTGCTTTTCAACTGACAGAAACTGTTCCCAAGCTCCCATATACTTGTGTTCACAGAATGCAGTAAGTGGCTTCTGAGACAGATTTTTATGAATTTCTGGAAAAATAATTCTGTGATGATTTAGTGGCAGCTGTCAATTCGCTATGTTGCGTGCTTGCAGGATTTATACTGGACCATTATATAGGACCATTAAAAGCTGCTTGAGTAACAGTGGAGAGCTGGTATGATCTGGTGAACAGTGCTTACAGACAGCTCTGCTGTGGCCTAACTGCACTAGGCATTGGCTGTGCCTGCTGGATTTCCAGTTGGAATGGTCTTTCTCTGGTTACGTTCAGTTCTGCAAATTTGAAAATATGACAAGAAAAATTTTTTCTTGAATACCTTCCCATGTGTGATTTTCGTTAACTATGTGTATGCTATTATGTTTGACATTTTAAAAGCATTTTCAAGTGATCTTTTTTAGATGCTGCATCGAAGGAATTGAGTATTTATTCTAATTTTTTTTCAGTCTGATCTGGTTGAAAGAAGACTTGCTTTTGTCCTGAAATGCTTTAGCTTTTTCAATCACACAAGCAGCTTTGTTGGTTTTTTAGAAAGTGTTTAAATACTTTTTTATTTGTGTTGCCCGTTTACAAGTATATTTATAGTTTACCTTGGGCACATAGCTTTCCCAGTCTTACAAGTTTTGTTTGCTGTCTCAGGAAGGAGAGGCCTTTTTTTCTAGATTTATATGCATGGTCAGTCTGGGCATCTCACTAAGCCCTAGTATTTAATAATTTCCTGGATAGAAAGGTAGAAGAATATGCCTATCCTGTGCAGAAATTAGAGGTAACAGTGCCAAAAAAATGGCGTGGATTTGGAAAAAAGTGGAAGGATTCATAACCTTGGCCTCCCCAAACAGTCTTGCTTGCCATACAAATCTTGAAAGTATCTTATTACTGCTACTGAAGCATAATTTGGGTAACGGCTCTTGCTTGAAATAGCAAAAGCATCTTTTATGAGAAGCTTGAGGCATCAGACTAATGTATTCTGAATTTGAGTTCTCTTTTGGGTAATGTTTGTGCTGTGGCAAGGAAAAGTCCAACAGCATTTTTTACTCCATTCAAATAAGATACAATTTCATCAACCAGTTTTGCTTCTGTCCTATATATTGGCCATGTTTCTTTTGTGTCTACCAGCTTCAAAGGACAGGAGTTTGAGAAGCTGCAACAGCCATTTCTATCTGTTAGCAAATAATTTAGTACAGTAAAAATGGAATATTTGGTGATGAGGGCCTAGTGTCCACACTATGCATTTTGAGCAGTTTTATTTTTAGTGATAACTCTAGCCAGATCCTGTGGACTAAATATCTACAAGTATGTGGAACTGCTTTTAGCAGAAAGCCAGTTTGTATGCTATGAGATACTTCTTGTTGTTGGTTAAAGAGCAGTAGATAAAAACGCTGGGGACAGGGGCTTTGAAACTCCGTTGCTAATTTGAACTGATACAGATACAGCCCATTTCCTCCAGTCGTCAGTCTGTTATCATTTCTGATATACAAGGAGTACTTCATTTCATTGCCAGATCTTATGTTCTGTTTCTAATTCTGTCCCAAGTTGCACAGTGTTAGGAAATAAAAGCTTTCCTATTGTCCGTATCACGTAATAGTCCTGCGTTTTTTTGGTTTGTCAGAGTCAAAAATTATCCTGCCCAGTCTCAATTGCACTAGGAGGTGTGAGCTCTGGTCTGGACAGATGCTGAGAGCTCAAGAAATGACCCTTTTTTTTTTTTTTTTTTTTAAATTTTCTTTCTGTCTGCTAATTTGGGCTATAATTCATTACATGATACATTTTTGGTACGTTGTAGTTCTCTTTATGTGCTTTATGATTCAGTGAAACCATTAAGAACATAGTTCTTTCATTCTGCTTCATCTAACTACATTATCAACATAGTCTTCTGGAAGGAATATATCTCTAAATGAAGCAATTTTACAGACATTTGTGGTCCCGGCTTATTTCCAACTAAACCGAAGTTTTGAAATCTAATTAAAAGAGCCTTGAAGCATTGCATCTCTACCTTAAAATCTTGTGCTTGGATTTCTATGACATTAAAATGGCTTTACATACCTCTATCTGACATATTTCTCTTTATTTGAATGCCACTTATTTTTTGATGTAAAATCATAGAAGAATGGAAAATTACTTGTTAGTCATGTGAAATTAGATCTTGATCCTTCCTGTGTTGTTCCCACTTTTCCATTTGCTCTAGGGCAGTGATTATATTAATTTTCTGTTGGTTACTATTGATTTAGTTATAAGTGGTCACAGTATGCTGGTGTATTTGGAGATGTTCTATGATTGTATGTGTATTTGTTACATTAATTTATAGTAAGGAAGGGAACACAATGCAGCTTCAACTGACAAGATATCTTTCATTATACTGAGGAAAATAATACACTCATTAACTTAGAATGATAAATAAAGACATTTACAGGTGTGATCAAACAATAATGCTCTGTTCTTGTGAAATAATTCATTGTAGTCAGTGGCCGTAGACAAGATTCCCAAAGCTCATAAATGAAAATAAATACATAAAAGACATCAGTTTGTATTACTGCGCTTCTGGATTCTCTGGAGGTGGTGAGAAGTAAAAGGAATTGAAGTTCATTAAAGAGGTAATTAAATTTAATGGCAGAATTGCAACATAAAATTATGCAGCAAAAATGGTGAAAACTCTTGATGCCAGTGCTGCGCTCACAAAACTGGATGTTTGCTAGCAAGGTGAATTACAGCATCTAATGGTAGGCAGATGGTTTGGCAATAAAAAAGGAAAAATATGTTCACATCAAGTTTACTAGGCATATCAAAAGTTCTATGTTTCTGCCTGTCTGTCATGCCTGGCTAGTATATGCACATTCCCTTGTGCATTTTGTATTACTGTACTTCTTGACTCAAATTCATTTGAAAAGGACTAATTCAGACTTGGAGCTGAATTTCTTTTTGTGTCCTTTTTTTTAATGAATTTTGATCTATTGCAGTATAAAGAATAAATTTCTGTAGCAGAGTTTTCATGGACCTGCTTTTAGGGGGCTGTACATTTCCTCCTCTGTGACTGAAATTGCAGGATGGCATACAGATGATGCCTTAAATAACATCCTGTGAATTTAACTACTTTTATCTATCAGATTCTTTTTCTGTTGAAGAAGAAAGATTTCACATATGTTTCATTTCTATTCATCTAGTAAGGAATGTGAAGGTTGGTCGTAGCACACACATTTATATATCATGCCACACTTACTCTGAGAGTCTTTCAGCAAAAGAATAGTTGCAGGTGACTTTTCACGTTTATCATGTAATCTCCCTTTGTGCTGTAAATACCTGAAGTGATAATAATGAAGCATAGCGCTGTACAGGCAGTTGCTCAGAAATGCCAAGAAAATGTCTTTTGTGACAGCATCATTTTACTTTGAATATGTTCTGCAGGTCAGATTTTGCAAAATTGGGTTGTGAAAATCTCGGGTGTATTTTCAGTTTTAAATTAATATTTTGTTGCTTACATGTGTCTTCACCGAAGATGTATTTTTTTTCTTCTTTCCAGTATTTTAAGTATCACGATATTTTCTTAAAGAACAAGCAGATATTAATTTGCTGTTTGTAAAGTTCAGAGCAGTCTCAAAGGTCACTCTTTAGGACTGTTTCCAATTTACAGTGGAGAGGAACACTGGAGTAAAAAGAAGGAAAACAAAAAGCTTCCCTAATATGTAGAAAACAACCAAAGATCACTTAATCGTTTTCCTCAAAAATATTAGCTCAGAGGTGAGGCAAAGGTCTCATTCATTAGTTTGCAAGTATCTGTGGAGAATTGTGGATTTGGAGATTCATGTATGCACAGATGTGGTTCACTTCCAACAGCTTTGCCCAGAGTATACCCACTACTTCTCTGGTATCACTGAAACAGACAAACAGTGTAGAAAAGTGAACAGTTTTGAAACAAGCATCCTCAGACTGAGAAGGATGTATGTCTCAGCTGCATTTTCAAGAATATGAGGTAGAAGAAAATTGGGAGTTGCTGGCCTGGATCCAGAACCTTCTGGATCTGTTTTGGTGCCAGACCACTGTTGCTACTGGGAGAAGCAGAGGCTGTTTGTATCCTGGTGTGTAATTGCAGTGGTTCCAGATTTTCTTTGGTAAATAACAGCGTTTTTCAGAACTAGTTACTGATGAGCCACTGAAACTTTGGAAGCTTGTTAGGACAGTCTCTTGTGTTTGTTGCTTCTTAATTTCATTGCCTACCACTAATATTAATCTTATGCAAAAATTTGAACAATTATTTCCTTTACTGTCTTAGACTTGAGCTATAAGAAATTTGGAGCAATGTATTTTCTATGTTCAAAATCTAATCTGAAATTTTGCTTAAAGGTAGGGCCCACAGGCATAGCAACTGCAGCGATCTCTCCAAAGTTTTTTGGACATAGACGTTGTTGAGTTTCGCTGAATTTGTGGATTTATTCCATAATCTTAGATCCTGGCACTGGACTGCATCAATTTCTTTTGTTTGTATGGTTGTCAGGTGCAATCTGTTAAAAATCCTTGAGAGAACGTTCTTGGTTCTGCTCTTTAAGATAATTAAACCAAGGAAAACCTAATTAAGATAACACTGGATCATTTGGTCTAACCCTTAAAGCTCTTATACCTGCTTGCTGATGCAGGCTGTGCAGAGAGTGATCTCCCTGCTGATAATACCAATTGTTTTGTCTTGTCCGTCTTTCTGCCACCTGTGTAATTCACTGTCTGTGTGACTTTTGGCTTTAGCTTATTTTGGAAAATGTGGGGAGTGTTGGTTTCTATTTGAAGTCTAAGTATTTTAATTACATGTTCAATAATTCATAAGTAGCTTGCTGAGCACCGTTTTTTGGGTTGTCAGTTTATTATTGTTATTATTGAATTAAATATAATTTCAGTTAACTATTTGCAATTCTTTGAATTCTACAAGCTTAACAAGACATTAATATTGAAAGTTTGTTAAGAAAAATGAGTGGTTAGGGTGTGACTGTTTAGCTTGCATTGGCTTAATACTGAGTTTTATTTTAGGTAGGTAAAGACAATAGTGTGTCTTCTGAAAATGGCATTGGTTAGTTACTGATTTTGTTCCTTTTCTAAAACAATTATTGAATGGTGGAATTAGAAAAAAATCATGCAAGGACAAATGACAAATACAGTTTTTGACCTTTGCATCAATATGTTCCTCGTGTATGTATTTTTAATTGAAAAACATAAAAATTAAGGTATTTTAGTGATTTCTAAAATTAGTATTGAATTTAGATCTGAATTGCATAGCTAGATTATACAGAACACTGTATATCTCTGTTTAATTTTGAACCTAGTTACTATTTAACAGCCAAATGCTCTAGAATTCCTACACTTATTTGGAAATTCACTGTTTTTCACAAGTTTTGAGGGGAAAGGAGAACTGAAAGTTACTTTGATTTCAAGAGAGCCACTGACATGCACACACCTCACACTTCCACACCCCCCATTTGTGTCCTGTACCATCCCCATCCCCTGTCCTGTCCCCAATGGCACACTGCTTGCATTTTCTTATTTATTATTTATTTGTGTTGTTCTTATTATCATATTTGTTCTGTTACATTTTATGCTATTTTTTATTATTATCTTCTATTGTTTTATTTATTTTATTTTGTCTTTATGTGTTTTATTTATTATTAATTTGTTTTGCACTCATATACTCCAAACTCCCACACAGCATTCTGATGGTTGCAATCCTCTCCTACTCAGTACAGCACTGGAAGCAATGTCCACTGGTGCATCAGTTCTTACCTCTTTATCACTTATTCAGAATAAACCTAGCTTTATATTGTGTCTTAGTTATGACTTTACATTCTGGGCAGCAAAATACTCTTGGGCTCTGAAGTCAGCCTCAAAAGTTTGATCTGCCAGAGAGTGACTGTGAGAATGTTCTTGTAATGTTCATAGCATACTCAGACTTTATTTTAGAAATGTGGTCCAAAGAAAATCATTTCAGTTATGCCAAAGGAAGATAAGAAGCTGGTAGGTAGCAGCAGAAGGGGAATGCAGTCATGCCACATTCACTGGTTTGAACAGTAGGGACAGAAGGATCACAGGAAAGACTGCTTAGCTACAACCCTTACCAATGCCAACATGTTGAAAGGGGTTGACAGACTATCAGGAAATGTGTTCACAATAGAGCCTTATTCTTGGGAGTGATTTGTGGACAAATAGTGTTTTATGTACTGCCAAGCTTTAAAAAAAAAAAAAAAAGTATAGAATGTGTGTGTGTGTTCTTGTCCCATAGTTGCCATCTCCGCAAAGAAGGAGCAAAGGTCATGGAAAAACATTTGAATATCACTTACGTATTCCACAGCCTTTAGAAACCTAAGCAGTTAATACCAGGGGTCTGAATCACTGCTGTTGAATCTTAACTTGTAAGACTGTGGCAGCAAGTACTGAGACATGTATTCAGTATTAAATATTTTGAGATTCAAGACAAAATTGCAGTAACATACATTATTATCAGTTTCTCCATGATCATTTATAACTTCAGTGAGTTTAAGTCTCAGTGCACATTATTTCATGGTTGAATATCAGATTTATAGGATACAGCAATGTGTGTTGATCTGTCAGTGACATTCACCATTGGTGTAATTCTGCACTTGTAAGTTGTGTGGGGTGTAATTGCTGAGTGAGGCTTGAGTCCCTACACCAGAGCCTTGCACTGCATTACATCTGTTTTGTAACTGGGTCTTTGAATTTAGAAGGGCTTATGTCATAACTGCAACAAATGGGACTTTTCTGATATCAATGTGACACAATGCACTTCGTCGTTATACAACTGCTGGTGCTGGACAAACTTCTCATCTGTTAAGTGATAATGTTCTGTGTCACTGCATCTTTGCTCGTTTCCCGGATGATATGCTGGGCCCAGTCAAATTTTCTATGCATTTTTCCCTTCCCTGTGCATGATACTTAGATGTACTTCCAAGAAATGTTTACTGCTCTCCAAGAAATGTTTACAGTTTAGAACAGTCTAAGTATAATAGATGCCATGTACAATTCATCAACTAAAGTGGAAAAAAACCAAAGTTTTGGAAAAAATATTTTCATTTCAATAATGGAATGCTTTTATTGAGTCGATTGAGAGATCCATTGTTTTCATTATTGCTTAAACCCTGTGACAAAAACAGGGTTTTGGCAGTACCTTAGACTAGGCTAATAAGCTTTTTTTGGCTCACTAATGGAAGTAGTAGACATGGACTACTGAAGTGAATAAAGTGTTTTCATTTCCTCGTGGGGACATGGTGAACCCCCTTTTTCATTTGAATTATAATTTTTAAGCACTCTTATAGCATTTTAATTTTAGAAATAATAGTCTCGATTGTAAACTCCAGACTGTGGAGAACATTTGACTTTGCAATTAATTGAAAAATCGATACATTAAGAGGTTGGTACATGAGAATTCTGTGAGTACCTTCTGTTTCTGAGCTGCTGTTCTTACATGTCCGTCATTACTTTTGGGGGCAGAAGGTCAGCATATTTGCTGCAGTGTTTAGTGGTTTGTCTTTATCAAGTTGTTCTTTGTTAGCAGAGACCTGAAATCTTAACAGTAACAGTATGTGACTTCCATGTTTAAAAGGACACTTTTATAGAGATGATGTAATCTGATATAAGGGATTGCACCTTTCTGTGTATTTACTGTCACTCCTGTTCCTCTGTTGCAGTGCGGTTGGCACGTTTGCTCGAGCCTTGGACTGCAGTAGTTCTGTCAGGCAACCCAGTTTACACATGAGTGCAGCTGCTGCTTCCCGAGACATCACACTGGTAGGTGGCTTCTTAAACTTCCTACAACATCTATATCTGTGAATTCAACACTTTCTGTTACTCCAAAGTCCCCCTTCTCTGCCTGTTGTCCTTTAGATACCTGCATGCAAGGGGGTGTATGTGGGTGTGGGTGTGTGTTAGAAAATCCTGTGTGTTTTCTCTAAGCTTCTCAGTGCTGCCCTTGTAATCACACTGTACAACACTTGGCTTTAGTTGTGGATCATCCACAGCTGTGGATACCCACAGCAGAATGGATAATACACATATTAGAGGGATTCATTCGGTACAGTTCAACAGTGTCATTTAAAGTATGTCGGTAATAAAGCTGATTGAAAATTGTGTGGGTAATACTTTGCACTTACTGGATATATATGTCATCACATTTTATAAAGGATAAGCAATCTGACTTTGTAAGCATATTTTTTAAGAACATTTTAATTAGCATGTTCTTACTATGTTTCCTTAGTATGCTGTTCACTGTTAATGTAAGCACCTGCATCTTTTAGAGAAAGTGAAAAATATATTGATTAGAGGTTTGTTTCTGTATAATCATACTAGCTGAGATGAGAAGGTGTTCTACAGTAAATAAAGTATGCCAGGAACACTATGTGAGAACAAAAAATATTACTGTTTCATAGAATCAAGTTTGACTTATATATCCAAAGGCATCAACTGTTGTTTTATTATTTTAGGTGTTTTTGTACCTAAACATTGTCACATAGTTTAGGCTAAAGAAGACCTGCTATTTACCAGATGCTGGAGTATTGGAATTAGAGGAAACTCAATAAAACTAACAGATCAGTTAAAATAGTTAAGGGGCTGCCATATAGAATGAATAGATACTCCCTGGAATTCAGTTGCACAAAATTTTGTGGGAATGGGCAATACCAGCAGGCTAAAAAATAGTTAGAAAAATTATGTACCATAGGACATAAATTAATACTGAGGAGAATAGGGAAAGGCGTACATTCTAAACATCCTAATTCTCAAGCTTTGTAGATGCTGGTCAATGAAATGGTCTAACCTCAGACTGTGGTTAGACTTACCTGAATATTTTGTCTAACATTCTTTGGTGCTACTGTGAGAGACACAATGCTTAGTTAGATGGGTGATTGGTCTGATTCACTGGGACAATTCTTGTATTCCAGATAAATTCATTATTACGGTGAGAAAAATTCTTAATTTATTACCTTTTGCAGTGTACTCAAAGGCTATTGAACAGGAAACTGATTTAGTCTGGATTATGATAGTATCATAAAGGTAGGGGTAAAATGTAATGTTTTCAGTAATACTCAAAATTAATTTTCTGTTTCACAATTGCTAATATGAATTTTACAAACACAATTCTGTTCACATTAAATACTTTATTTAGTTCATCAGAATAGTTCTTTAATATTTTTCATTTTATTATTTCATTTAATTAAGAATTTTGAATAAATTTCACATATTGCATCTACCTTCTTTATTTGCATACTGTATTCAGTGTAGAATGGATTTATCCTTATGGCAATTTCTCATTTGAAAGTATATGTGCAATGCTGCTAATAAAGGGATACTTTGTTTGCCATGTTAATGTTTCTTCATTGCAAATGGTCCATTAACTTCCATTACACTTAATGAAAGGCATATCTTGTAATGAGGCATCAGAGGAGCCACCCTAGACTTAATTATTGTGTCTGTCTCTTCTCATTTTTCTACCCCCTCAGCTTTTTAAAAACCTACTTTTTGCTTTTTGGCAACATACTTCCTTCTAAGTTAAGAAAAGACATATTTGTCATTATAATAGTTACTTTTTCAGACATTTCCATGTTAATTGGAGCATATTTTCAGCAGCAGTTAAAGTTAGTAGAGACATTTGCAGAACTTGTGGTGTGTCTCATTTATACTTTGGATATAGGTGCATAACACTAAGAAAATTATACCATCTATCTTCTTAATGCAAGGCAGATAACCCTTGCACCTGAGGTACTATTAATGGGATTTCTGTATGCCACACCTGTGGCTTTCCATTATTCCTAATTAGTTGTTTTAATCAGGCATAACTGTAAACAGGCTGATATTAAAAAAAAAAAAAAAGCCTAGATTATAAACATGGATAAATCCAGGGTTTATGTACACATTTCTTGCAGGAGAATAACAACTGAGAGGCTGCTTTCAAGCTCCTTTATTTTGAAAATATCGGGAAAGTAATGAGACGAGATAGGAAACCCCCTGCTTTTAGCAAACCCTACTGAAGACATGAAACAATGTGTTTACCTTCTTAGATGATAAAAAATGTGCTTCTCTTACAGTGGTAAAGACTTGAGACAACCAACTAAAACTTGCATTTCTGGCCTTCCCAAAGGCAGTGTTTTATTTTATAATGAAAATTGATCTCTAAGAAGAGAAAGAGACTGGGAAGACCCTCTGTTTCAGATTCCTAAATATTTCATAGTACATATACTGATCATGAGAGCCATTTAAAGCAAAGCAGGTTGATGGAATCACTTGCTCCTTGTAGTGGGTTTGTTCAGAAGATCTTATGTGACTTTATTGTAGGGACCTCAATCTGATATTGGATGTCTCTTCAAAATTAAAAGGATGAACAGTCTTTTCCTTTGCATTTTGGATGGTGTCTTTTTAATGATTTTTATTAGACTTCCATATATGTGGCTCCTAAGATAAACACACTTAAAATATTGAATTGGAGAATCCACACTCAGTTTCCAGTTTGAGTGCTTTGTTGGAGGCAGTTCAGTCTGAAATTGCAGCTGGTTTTGGAGCTGTGTTGTGTGGCTGGTTTGCAGGATGCCCTCTCAGGCCCTTTCTTTCAGTTCCATGCAACCCTTCCTTAGCTTTTGGTGGAAAGTCTCTTCCTTTGCTTGCTTATATTTGGATTTGAAGTTGCCTCTTGCGTGTGTGGCTAACACTTTTCCTCTGCTGGGCCCCCTTGTTGGTGCTGGACAGCATGCTCTGGGCAAATGTTCTTAGGGAAGGTTCTTACTCTGTCCTTCAGGCTTCTGTTTGGGAGAGGCAATGCCCGGTCTCCAAGCCTCCTGCTTCTTAGGGTAAAGCAGATAAAAAGAAGATACTCCAGGACTTTTTCTCTCAGCCTCTACGAATGCCTTCAGGCTTCTTGTGCTTTTGCTACCACAATTTGCACTGCAGTGGGGAAATTGGATGCAGGTGAGGGCTGACAAACCTGTAGAAGGCAGAGTTTTTATCAGAGGACTTGTCAGTGGTCTTCTGTCACAGGACAGCTCAGCAAAGACAGCACTTATCCACAGACTTCAGTATGAATCTTTACTATTATCAAAAAAAGTGTTATGGAGTCAGATGTTTATTATAGATGAAAAACAAACATAAAGCAAGAGCAAGATTCTGATTTATTCACTTCTGTTGTCATTTTTGAGAAAGTTGGGATCAGTGATATATAGATCTGGATTCAGCAGCTGCTTGGAAGATGGCCTGTGTGTACTGCTTTTCCATGAGGGCTGCAATTTAAAAAATGATTTAAACCTCAGTGACACATCTGCTGTAGGAGTTCAATTTTTAGTCCTGGTTTACTCATTGCCTGAATGGTAAGCAATAAACCAGTGATTTCAATGTACATTCTTTAATATGAAGCTGATGGATTTTAGACATTATGTTGCATATTTCCATATTAGAATACCTGATTTTAACAATGGCTTTTCTCCAGGCTGGTGAATTTGATTGAACCATAAGTAAAATGATATATTGCAGGATAATAGTGACATTGCTTCTTGGAGACAAAACAGTTCCAGAATCTTGCGCTTGATAGCACTCAAAGACTTTATGGTGAACACTGGAGAGAGACAATAGTCATTCATAGAAGATGGCAAAAGAGAAGCAAAATCCATTATTTGCAGTAGATTTGTATGCAGAAGTTCAGCTGGAATTGCTATACTGGCACATAACACAGGAATGTTCCTTCCTTGAAAGGTTTTCTCTTAGCTGGGTTTGTGGCCGTGTGAGAGTTTGCACGCTACCCTTGGAGCTCAGCACTGTGGTGGGACACACTGGAAGGAGACTGATACAGAGTCACAAACATTATTACACTTCTAACTCTGATACCTCCTTCAGCACAGCCAGTTGTATTGTGGTGATGGGCTCTTTTGGGACACTGGGTCAGAAATGCTTCTTGTGTGTTGCTCATTTTCCCGACGGGTGGATTTGTTTACTCTTCATATTCCCCATCATTGGTTAGCAGTGGGAGCATTCAGTGTTACCTACAGTGGGAAGATTGTTTTCACTTGTTTGTTTTCTGTTTTTCTCTATAACAGAAAGGGAATCAACCAAAGAAACCTTATTTACCAATCTGTGACAACAGGGTTTAGCAAGGGACAAAAATCTTGCTGTTCTTTCAGTATGATGATAATGAAAACAATAAGTGTCTTCCTTCACCAGCAATGAGAAAATATTGAGCTCATAGATGTCCGAGCAGCTGTTTAGTTACTATTTAAAGCTTCTGTTAATTGAAAATGGCCCCTGCAGTCAATATATGCCACTGTCTTTATTGGGTTTCTTGGAACCAATTTCTACCAACTAAAGATTCTTTATAAGTGTTTGCTAGTAATTTGCGGGAACTAATAAACTAATGTCATTTTTGGTAAACGTTTTATCAAGGTATTTCCTTTCCCAGATTAAGTAATAAACCATTTATTTTCCTCATATTCCGCAGCAGAAAATGATGATATCGAGACAGATTCTAAATTTAGTATCAATTGAGGCTCCTGGCTTGGCTTATAGAGAATAATACATTGAATTTGCATTAACTGAAATGGACTACTGTCTATTTAAACACATCTTTATTCTCTCCTTGTCCCTGCCAGTTTCACGCAATGGACACACTGCATAAACACAACTATGATTTGAGCAGTGCCATCAGTGTTCTAGTGCCACTGGGAGGGCCTGTCCTATGCAGAGATGAAATGGAAGAGTGGTCAGCATCAGAAGCTAGTTTATTTGAAGAGGCTTTGGAAAAGTATGGCAAGGACTTCAATGACATTCGACAAGACTTTGTAAGTATGAAAGTGGTGCCCTTTCCTGTAGCTGTGTGTTGCCATGGTTGAGCATAACTGCTTTCTGTAGGTTTGGAAGGTTTAGCTAGGGGAGAAATCTGTGTAACAAGTACATGTGATTAACATAGGTATGCATTTTATCTGGCTGAAAGTCAATGTGCTTTCTTTGTTTGGAATGATGGTGACACAAGATAATCTGTTTAGTGGTTTAATACCACGTAGGATGTTTCATGCTGAGACATTCTGAGAAGAATTTTTACAAGGATTTTACAAGCATCTGAAAAAGGTCCGGGAACTTTGCAGAGTGTTTCCACAATTTCCAGTGAAATTCATTAGCAGCTACATGGCTGACTCCCCTGGGTGTTTTTGGAAAGCTGGGGTTTCCTACTATGGTTAGCAGAGAGAAATTTATATTCAGATAGGTTTTAAAATGTACTACAGGGAGTTATTTTGATATATTAGATGTTTTGGCAGTTCTGAAAAGTGAAAGAAATGTTTTCCAATATGTTCTAACTACACTGGTTTTGGTACTGAAGTATCAGACTAGAGAGCAGTAAACCTTTAATTTGCTAATTCTAATGCAGAGTAATGAAATTAAATAGATTCTAACACTGATTGCTGGAATTGCTAGTAATTTGCTGCGAATTTTTTTACACATTTTATGGAGAGCCTTTTTCTTTCAAGGAAAAACATTTCCTCTGTTGTACCAAGTTCAGGTTGGGCTCTATGGAGAGGTTAAGATTTGAGCCAAAGGAATTCCATTAAGACTGAAGTTGATTGAAACATTTTCACATTAATCCCATCCTGCTTGACTCCGAGAGCTCAGATTTTTTTTATTTTCTTTGCAGAAGTTTATTAATGATCTTTGTGAGGGGGAAAAAAAGGTACTGTATGGCAAATGTAGAAGTCCTTCCAAGGTAGAGTGTGGGACAGTGGGAGGAGGCTTGGCAATGAGCTAAGCTGTCTTTCCTTCATTTTCACAGATTTGAAATGGAACAGGTAATTGAATGAAGGTGGGAAGGGAAGGCTATTGTTTTTCTAGTGAACTGACATTTTAATAGGTGTATTATATCTGCATGCTTAATTTTGAGATTCCCAAGGGAGAAAATGTTCACTGCATTCATGACATAAGGTTGAAAGTTGCATCATGGATGAAACAGCTCTTGTAAGTTCAAGAAAATATTATTGAAAAATAATATTTTATAGATTTTTAGAACTGAAATCGTAATGTAAACTACATTCCATATTATTTCTCATACAGACAAATAGTTCTCAGCTGTAATTGTACAATAATTCAGGAGCTATGTCTTCTAATTAAATGGTTCCTAATATATAATATTTGGCTTTTAAAAATGCCTTAAGCATGTAACATATTTTATTGGCTGTTTATGAGTTGTGTCCTAACACAATTTGGGAATAACTATGCAGAAGGTTTGTCTCTGGTATTTATGTAGTATTTTTATTTTCTGTAAAATTTCTGTGTTACCTACTACTACATTAAAGTGATACAGAATAGCAATGCATTGCAAGAATTGCCTCCGCATTTGTAATATTCAAATGATAGGTATTTGAATGATTCTATTAGAAGCTGTTTGCAATATTCAAATTTTGTCTCAGATAGATTCCTGATACCCTCCCTCTTTCACTGAATCTTCCTTCCCAAAATGCAGATACTTTCCCATGGTCTCCTCTTGAAGCAGGAGACACACACAGGTGATAGCGTTGCGTAGCCTACTGAGGGCACCTTAACCATGAGTCAGAGTGCAGCACAAATGGATGTGGAGCACTAATTAATTATAGCTTCATTTAGTTAGAACAGGGATATTATATACTCCTAGTCACTTTTTTTAATCTTTGGAAAAGTGTCATTTTAAAAAATCCTTAGAAGAACATCTATTTTATATCTCAATTTATATGGTACTAATAACAGTGCACAGTCTTTATTTAATTCTAATTTGAAATCTTTCAATTATGCTAATCATTGTGTAGTCTTGGGATATCTTAATTTCTCTAGTGTAAAATATATGTGTTCTCACTTCCTATGTAGCATTCTAAAAGTACAGGGATTTGAAAACACACATTTGCTTTTTAAGTAATCATCGAAAATAGTGCTTCGAGATTTAGATCATGGATATGTGAAAAGTTTCTGCAAGGTGAGGTAGGTATAAATATGTAGCACTTAAGCAGCGATTTTCCATGATAATACTTTTATCTATTGTCATCTCTCTCTCCAGTGGAGAGCCATTGATAAGTTTAAGGACTCGTAGATGTGTTTTTAGAGCAAGGGCAAATGAACTGATAGTGTGTGTGTGAACTTGTTAGACACCCACGTAGGATCTAGTGATAAAATTAAATCTGCAGTGCCTGAGATTAAATTCAAACCTGAGCAGTCAAGCAGTGGTGCCACAGGACAGGCAAGAAAGTCACGTTGCATGGCAGGAGGTGGTTGGTAGCAGTCTCCTGAAGCAGAAGGATGATGTAGTACCTGCCTGAGTCATTACATCCCAGAGGAGTTGCCTCTTCTGAGTCGGCCCAGCTTTGCAAGGCACAGCAGCTGCAATTGCAGCCCTTACATGATAGTTCTGTAAAGGGCAGATTCATTTACTTTTCCAGCAATTGCTATGAACTGCCACTGTCTGATGTTAGATGTGCAGCTCAAGTATTAAGCTACAAACACTAAATATTAGTAAACAAGATTATTATAAATTAAATGATGTAAAGGACTTTACCTTTTTTTCATACATAAGAGATGCTCATTTGTAATCAAGTTACCAGTCTAGCCTTTGAATAATAATTTTCATCAATTGTTGACTGACTTTTATAGGAGAGGTTCTTCTATCTTTAAGACTCTGTGTGAATCCTAATCAACCTAAACCTTGTAAGCTAATTCAATTTACTTGATGTGCTTGAATTATTTCACATCCCAGGGTGGTAGAATGGAAAAAGAATGAATATTTTAAGTTCTCCAACTGTAACTTTTCCTAACAGTAAGACAAAGCTGTTATACTTCTTAAGTTTTTCATTATCAACAGTTTTCACTAATACATAACTATTACATCTCAGATATGGCAGGAAAGGCCTTGGTAATCAAGACTTGGAACTGTTTGTAGAAAGCAGGAGCAACAGTTTTCCAGCTTTAGAAAATTGTGAAAACATGCCTTAAAATTACCATGTTCATTTTAGGATGATTTATAATCCTAAACTTTTCTTGCTGATCTGATTAGACTGGTTTATTTTTACCCTGGAGAATAACTAAAGAAACTTAAAATTCCCCTCTCTCTGTTTTTGTAGAGCTGATAGCTTTTGCTAATTTCCTCCTGAAAAAATGTTATGCAGATGAGCATATTTACTTCTTTCAAGAACAGAATTTGCTAATGACAATATGTTATTCTATGGCTGTTGACAGCTTCACTGGCAGTTCAGTGCATTAAGTGCATAGGTAAATGGAATACAGGTTATCCATACTCAATCTGTCAAACAGGTTTTCCAAGTTTTGAATCAAAGTGCAAAAGGATTGCAGTTATTTGGTCCATGCATCTTAATCATCTTTACTTGTAGATGCCTACTGAGTGAATGAACATACTGGTGTCACAGTCATAGTTAAAATAGATTAAAGTATTTTCTAGAGAAATGGCAAACATTTGGACCATGAACATGTCAGTAAGTATTCAGGAAGGAAAATAAATGTGAATATGCTAAAATAAACTAATTGACAATGGCAGGAGGTTGGGGTGACAGCATTTCACCTGGATGCCAGGAGGAAGGTGGACCTGGAGACTGACAATCATTTCATCTGTCACCTCACACCAAACATATCTTCATGTCACTGGACTTTCTGGGGGAAGATTTCTTTCAAGACACAAATGGCCTGAGATAGCAAAAGGTTTTTAAGAACCTGAAGTGTGTTACTGCTTATTGGGACATCAGCATATGCATTTCATACACTGCTACATTTGAATCAAATGCAAATGTTTGGGGATTTATACACTTTGGTACACTTCTAACTCTGACCCTGAATCAAGCAGCTCAAAAAACTAGTGAGCTTCTGCATGCAGGGAGAGGCACTTTGAGAAGGTGTTCCGCTGGTGTTTTAGGAATTTAAAGTTGCAGAAAACTATTCTTTTGACTTAAGGCATGCAGAAAGCTGCCTAATGGGGTCAGTAAGGTTGGAAAGATCGGTTTCCACACCTGTATTTTCTGGAATCTCCTAAACATCATCCTCATTTCTAGAAAGCAGATAATACTTGCATTAATGCATGCCTCTAGAAAATATAGCAGACAAATTAGTAACGTTCCAAGTTATGAAGAAAAATTGCATGAATTTTGGATGAGACATTGTAATTTAAATTACAGGAAGACCTTGTGGAGTTTAATAGGTTATTTGGTGATAATTAAAAATGGTTGCTTAATTTTCTTCCCTAGACTTAGGTTAATACATTTTTATTTTACCGATGAATGTGGGCACCCAAAATAATTGTCATTATCAAATGTACCTTGTTTGTACAGAGAATTTTGTGAAAAATTTATTGTCAGTATCACTCTTGTTGCTCAGGGTAACATTTGTCCCTCACATCCTTTTGTTTCTTGATAATGGTTGAGAGCATGTGGGAGTTTATGCAAAACTAGTGGTAATGTATGAGCAGCTGAGTTGTTATGGGACATGAAAAATCTGCATCCTTTGTGTTTTTTAAGAGCAAAATTATCATGAGACTCGAGCACAGTCTTGTCAAGATGATTTCTTTTAGTCCTAATGTTATTCTCCATCTGACACACTTTATAATAGAGATATTACCTTCTGTGTTTCCTGATGGAAATCTGCATTCTGTTTTGATCATTTTGTTTAACCATATGGCTTAAATAGAATAAATTACATTTAGATTTGGATGTGTGATAATGTAATTCTGCATACTGTAAGGAAAGGTTGTGTATTATTACTTGCAATGTGTTTGTTTACATATGGATTCTAATGTAATTTAATACGTTAATACAGGTTTTAGTATTTGTCTCAACTATACTTGATTTCACAAGAAGTGGATGTTGCAGTTTCTTGGGACCACTTTAACTTGTAACAAATGTTTTTCAGCTCCCTTGGAAGTCACTGACTAGCATCATTGAGTATTACTACATGTGGAAAACCACTGACAGATATGTGCAGCAGGTAATTTAATGACTATTTCAGAATGAACCAGTCTGAGACATTCTTAAAAAAATGTGATCTTGTTAAAGCATAAAAATCTGTTTGTCTTCTTGAAAAGATACACGATGGGAGGCCTAAGGTAATATTTTGGGGTATAAACCAATGGTTCTGTGCTGTTTCAGGCTGCATTGTCAAATCCTCTGATGTCTGCTGTACATCCCATAGCTGTGAGGAGCTTTTTAAGCCATTTGTATTGTATGCTGGTTTGAAGCAATGGGATTCCTGGTTCCTACTTCAGTAGCGGATCAGAAGGAAATGGACTGTAGAGCAAATGCTTTAGGCTGGGAAGCTGCTGTGGGACTGAAGGAAATTCATTGTGTTAAAGTGGCTGCTGGTGTTATGAACCTTTTATTGGTACTCCTGAACAAAACATTACTTTGGCATTACCAGCATTTCAAAATTGAGACCTTGTGTTCATCCTTCTGATTGAATGTTCAACTGTTTGGGTTGCTCTGGAGCAAAAACATGTTAAGATTATATTGGGTACCAATACTGGGATATTTTTAGCAGGTTTAGGCAAAATTTCAGTGTTGGTGTTTTTTATATCTTGTACTCTTTATCTATTTACTCCTTGGTTTAGACATAAAATACTTTGAAATACTCTATTTTCATTTTTGATTTAATGTTTAAACTGTAGCTCCTTTGCTTGCCACATAATTGATGGTGATGTTATGGACAGCATATTGAAAATAATTTTTTTTGCTGTAGTAACTACAGTTGTAGTTAGATGGATCTTTAGACATTTTTCAGATTAAATGTATCAGAAGAATAATTGCTTCAGGTTGTTCTGGTTTATTTGAAATTGTTTCTACATCATCTGGTTAGAGTATGGAAAATAAGGGAACGGTCTTTTACCACATAGTAGAATCTTGGACTATCACTAGGGCTTTTTAGTTCTATGGATAATACAAATATAATACAATATGTTCCATATAAAGGCATGTTTTTCTAGGTTTGTCACCATTCTTTTCACTTTTAACACTTTTTTTCACTGTTAATTTTTATCCTAGAACGGTGCTGCCAACAGAGATTTGCTGTGCATCTTGTCAACTCTTAATGATTGGGCAAGATTATCTTTAAGAATCAGATAAAAATGTGACTTTTTTCTGAAATGCTTGCTCTGGAGTGGCTGGTGAAAGGCTAAGATTCCTTTTGTAGTTTTCTAGAGCTCTATTATGATTCTGTTGCTACAAAGATCAAGATGTGTGGTGTTTAAGATTACATGTCCTTCCATAGGATTAGGGTTTTTACAAGAAAAACACATAGGCTTTATGGTTATCTGTGATTTGAATGCTTTTGTAATGCCTGTGTTTTACTTGTAACTAAATAAACTTACCACATCTTACTCAGACTGTGGCAGTACACTCAGGATTGAATGCTTTAGATGTCTTCTTTCAGGGTCATGTATGTGATCATCAATAACAAAGCTAGTGTAGACCAAATGCCTAATTTTTATCCTGGTTAACATTTCTGTAATCCTTCCTAAGAAGGGATTAGAACTTCATCATGCCCTTGTTTAGTTTTTGTGGAATGGTAAAAATTAATACAGTTCAGTAAAAAAAGTATCTGTAGGAATTGTTGAAAAAGAACAAGCAGTGATAATGGAATGCATTTCAGGGAGAAAATGCATTCAGTAAGGAAGTGGCAATTTCAGAGTCATTCTCCTCAAAATCTCATGCTCGAGGGCTAGGGGAACTGGTGGGAAAGGGAAGATGAAAAAGGTCAATGCACATTCTTGAATTTTAAAATACAGAACCTGAGTTCTAGATTTGGGTGATTTAATATAAAAATTTGCTTTTAATTCTCTTTATTTCTTTGTGTGAATTAGATGTATTGTGTCAGCCATAAGAAAGGTTTCTTTATCATAATTGTTACTAAATGTTGTTCTTGCTAGGTTATAAATATGGTGATTTAATGGCAGTGGAGGTACTGCTACCACCTTGCTTTGAGAACATCTTCCCTTCAAGTCAAAGAGAAGGGAAGATATGTTAAAGTTCTCTGAACTTGTCTAGCAAAATTAATTCAGGCCTTGGGTAATGATTCTTGGTGATATGGCACTTCTCATGACCACTACATTATATATAGCATTTGAGGAAGGCCAGGTTTTGATTGATTGATTCTACTGAATGAAAGGTTGTTTGTGGTGTTCTCCTTAAAAGTCTGATTCAATGCAAAAAAGACTTTACTGAGACTTCATAAGAGGAGAAGAGAGAACATATTAAATGGTAGCTAAATTGCTCTACTGAAACGGTAAATTATATTTGCCTCTCAGTTATTTATTTCCACGGTTGAAAACAGTACTAATTTAGGGAAATATTCATTTCTTGGGATATTTGTAAGTTGATATTCATAGCAAATATCCTTAAACCCCACAAACATTCAGTTTCAATGCTAGTTCATTTAAAGCAATAGACCCCAGGTGAAGTTAGTGTACTTTGACCTCCCCTGCAATGCAGTCTGTAAGACCTGTTTGAAACACTGTTTAAGATGTAAATTTTTTTCCAGGTAAAGCATCAGCTCTCTTTGTTGCATTGCTCTAGGGATTTATTACAAACTGGTGCTTTGTTTCTTGTCTAAATATTTTCAGTTTCAGCTTCCAGTTTTTACCAGTTCTGTCTCTAAATTTCAACAGGCAGAGGTTTCATCTTAGAAAATGCAACTATTGGTAGTTTTTTTTCTGCATCCTTTCCTCTCTCTTGGTAGTTAAAAGTTAGTATGT
This sequence comes from Corvus cornix cornix, assembly GCF_000738735.6. Lineage (NCBI taxonomy): Eukaryota > Metazoa > Chordata > Aves > Passeriformes > Corvidae > Corvus > Corvus cornix. The sequence continues at coordinate 24,476,381 of NC_047056.1, forward strand.
CAGTGTGAATTCAAGCTGTGACATGTTCTGTTGCTTTTAGAGAGCAATGTTAGCCATAGTTTTAAGGTATACAAATATAGCTTATACTGAAATGGTATTGCATGGTTATTTTTTTAGAAGGCAGTGTATCATTCACTTTAGTAAATAAAGGAGGGAAGCAATTGTTAAATTGCATTCCTTACAACCCCCCGTGCCAGTACTAAAATTTAATTAATGTGTCTATAGTCACTTCTCACTGACACTGCCATCAGGGCTTAATAAAGCTTCCTACACATGCCTTTACATTCTGACAGTGCTTCAGGGCTACTTTCCTCATTTCTTGCCCTTTTTTGTATTTTCTCTTTTGCTCATGGTAGCTGTGCAGTGAGATTTACTCGATGCTTTTGTAGAACAGAGCCAGTTTGGTTGGAAGCTCTGTGGAATGTGTGTCACCTGTTGACTGGTGGTATCACACGCTTTTTTCAGGCTGAAAACAAATTCTGTGTTGTTGGATATAATATGGAAAGGAAAGAGAGACAGTTGTGGAAAACCTGTGTCCTGCTGTTAAGCAGGGGGAGTTCACCATTGAGAGCTCCTCTGCTGGGGCTGTAAAATGTTCTCAGATTAAAAACTACCAGTTTATGAGGCTTGGAGCATGGTGCTGCTGCTGTTCTTTCTCCTTCCTTTTGTAAAAATTGATCCAAGCAGGCAGAGCAGACAATGTTTGCATTTTTCTATGGGCCTGCTGAAAGCAGAGCAGTGTTGCCAAGCCTGCACTGGGGAAAGATTGCAACTGTACCAGTAGTGTCAATGGGATTCGCTTCTGTAGCTCCAAACATAACTGGGCATCTGTGAACAGCAAAGGACTGTAAGAAAAAAGAAGCCTGTTTTGGAGAAAAACGGAAAAGAACTCGCATATTGCATGGAAATTAATTGATGGTGGCATGGACTGATTATAAGTCTATTTGTTATACATTGCTCCTTAAAGATGCAAATTTATAAGTAGGAGTTTTATAAATGGACAACACAGAGGCAACTTTATGAAGTGGAAAAGAACAACAGTTTACGGCAGGAGGTTTATTTAGACTTCTGGGCCAGTAAAGCTGAATAACCCTGTAACTCACCTCATGACTCAGGCAAGGGACTCTCAGAGCAGTCATCTAATAATAGTTTTCTCAAGGTGGGAAATATTTTCCTGGATTATAAGCCTTGGAAAGGTTGGATATCAAAAAATAGGAGTATAGCAGAGAGGAGAATTGGCTGGTGTAAGAGAAATGGAGGACTGAATTTTAAGCACCTGATAAAAGAAAGACAGGTAGTACTGATTTATTATTGCTGGATATAAAGGTGTCCCCTCATTTTTTTTCATCCTCTGTAATGAAATTGACCATGTTTCAACTCTTTTTCTCTCTTGTCTTTTTTGGTTTTTTCTCTTAAGTGAGCAGAAGTAATGTTTTGAGTACAGAAATTGCAGAGAAATAATGTTTTCTTCATCTTTTACATACAAATGTTTTGGATAACCTGTAGACATCTGAATGCTGTATTTCTTGTGTCACTGCTGAAAAAACTGTTGTCTTAGTTACTTGCATAATATATGGTAATACCTAAAACTTCTCAACATTACAGAAATGCAAAAGGGTTTGAGTTTGTTGCAAGTATGAAGAAAGCAGCGATTTAGTAAATTCAGACTATCGTGACAATAGTATAGCTGTCCTGTTACCGTGATGTTCCTGAGCCACGCTTGTGATGGCATTTAATGCTAGTAGGTGTTTAGTTATTTCTGAGAGTCAGTGGACTTTACTGCTCCTTGTACTGTGTTATAAAATCCCAGCCTCAGGCTGGACAGAGAGCACACAAGAAGTTTTGTTACATGACTGATGTTCCTACACAATTTCATTCATTTAGTTTCTACTTAATTCTGCAATGAGAGGTAGCCACGATGTTGTACATGTTTATATAGATGTAATTCATGTACACCGTAATTGTTATTTTTTCAGTTTTGTTATCATATTTGAGGCCTGTGGGTTTTACTGGGAAGGACAGTATATTATGATTTCAAACTAATAGTAAAAATGGAGAACTTGTTTTTCATGGTTTTCATCTTGAAGATTTCAACACTTGTTTTGGAGGCTCTTGTGAAATCACAAAATAGAAATAATTTAAAGATGGATTGTTTGCAGTTTTACAAAATCTCATGCCTTAATATAATAAAATATTTTAATGTGTTTAATTTTCAACTAGAAACGTCTGAAAGCGGCTGAAGCAGAAAGTAAATTGAAGCAAGTATACATCCCCACCTAGTGAGTATAACAACAAAGTCATTTTTTTGAGTCATATACAGGTAAAACTGAAACAGTAACATGCAATTACATGCATGATGTTTTCCTACTCATCTTTTTAATGGTTATTTCACAGGATTTGTTATATGCAGAGATATAACTGGAAAATGCTAGAAACTCTTAAGTGAAACCTTCATGCTCAACTGATCCCTTTGTCTTTGACCTGCAATCTTTTTGTCTGGAATGAGAAGTTTTACAAAAGCTGATCAGGTGCTACGTGTTGACTGTTCACATGCAAGAAGAGCCTTATCATTTAAAAAGTAGTTTTTCCAAAATAATCTCTTCCAAATCCCTGTAGCACAACACTTCATATTTGTGTAAATGCAATATTTCAAAACAGAAGCAGTTCTTAATTTAGTTACATAAAATAAGATAATTTCCCATTACAGTTTTATCTGGCTGATAATATCTGTTCTTCATCTAGGGACAAGAGAGGTTCTGGCTGTAAATTAAAGACAGCACACAGCCCCAGATCTTCTATCTTTGACCAAGTCCTATTAATGCAACCTTGTTTATTTCTGAGGGTTTATGATCTGTATTTTCTTTAGATTTAAACTCAATGCTATATCTGCTTCTGTTAACATGTGGTTTGCAGAAAAAAAAGATAAAATCCCTCCTTCATATTCATAATTTCCTCAATATTATGACAAGAGAAAGGATTACAAATCACTTTTTTCTAAGCTTTCTGTGGGTATATTCAGTTTACATATATATGGACTTCCCATTGTCATGAGTGTTTGTATAACAGAAGAATGTAATACCAAAGGAAGTACTTTGCAAAGATTTTTGATGACTTGTATAAATTACATACAATAGAATTTCATTTCCATATTTCATCCTGACTTTTCTCTCTTAAACCGCTGTAACAATGAAAGCAGCAGACTGTTAAATTAATTATTTTAATCTTACCTCTGAACAAATTTTGCGAGTTTTGAAGCTCACATCTCTAATAATGTTTAAAAAAAAGCTAAAAACTCTAGGATGAGGTTTCCCTAACCTTCTCAGAGAAGTGGCTGCTTTAGGAAAACCATAAGGTGCTCAGTCTTTACATTATGCTTTTTCAATTAATTTCCTTGGTCCATGTGGACAATTTTAGATTTTCAATATGTTCTCAGTAGGGACCAGCTGTATTGGATGACAAATGTGTTTCAAAATGTGGGATTTTTTGCATTTTTATCTTACTGCCTGTCTTTTGCTTCCATTTCAAGACAAAATCCCTAGTCAATAGTAAGGGGATGGTAGGACTTCTCAAGTCTTTGATACCTGTCCAATCTGGGGTGGTCATGGGGAAGTGGATTGCTAAATGCTGTGCTTCAAGACTAATTGACTGAGTTTGAAATCTGAGTAGAATTGATTCTCAGAGCTGAGTACCTTTTTGAAGTTGATCATTAGGTATTTCCTTTAAATGCAAGGTTCTGTCCTTAATACCAGAGAGTGCCTTTTAATTAATGGCTTTTCTGGAAGGTAACTAAACAACATATCATAATGTGGAAGACCTAATTGTCTCTCAATCTCTCCTCTTGTACCTTGGGCCCAAGATAAAGAATACGTGGAAATTGTAAAATTGTCTCTTGCTGGATATAGTGAAAAAGGAAAAGACAGGAGAAAGGCTTGTTGGCACTTGAAATAGAGACTTGAAACAGCAAAGGTTTCTTCAACTCTCATTTTAACTTTTCTTCAATGTATTTTATGCTACCTAAAGTAACAAATAATCATCTTAGGAATAAATGCATCCAGCCTTGCATTGTATTGAGGGTAATTAAGGCTTACAAAGTTGAAACTCTGGAAATAATGCACTTAACCTAATGAGGAGTATATTAATGCTCTCTGAATTAATTGACCTGTAAAGTCCTACTTCACTGAAGTATCAGTAGTTGCAATAATCACAAGAATGATATAGTATAATAATATTAAAAAAGCCAAACAGAAATATCCAAAAACAGTTATTCAGCCTTCTCAGAGAGGAAGTAGTTTAGAAGAGAACCTAGACAGAACAACCTGATATTATAAGGGTGAGTTTTGCCAGGGTTATATGACATTTGCATTACTGTAGTTGGTGGGAAGGTGTGTACGTTTTCAGACAGGAGACTGTTTGACCCTTTCCTAGGGTGAACAACCTTGTAGTATTACAGGCACTGTTACTACTCTTACTTGTTATACTTCACCCAAAGTCCAGCCTCGACTTGTAAACTTCTTAAATTCTGTGCTGTGTCAGATTTTTGTTAATGATTTGACCCTGAGACTTGGTCTTTTATGAGCTTGCCAAGTAGCTTAGACCATGTGAGCACACTAAAGAGCTGTAAATTGGAGTATCACAGCAGCGCTTTACATAGCAATTCTCTTACAGTGCTGAAAATAATAGAGTACAAAAATTAGTCTTGTTGTTTAGAGAAGATTTTATAGATATTGTCAGCACACATCAGCATTCCAGAATTAGATTTTTTGTGTTCATGTTTACCAATTAGTAAAACCACTTTTTTTTCAACTTTTGTTTTAAATTTATTTAAAGCAATAAACCAAATCCCAATCAAATATCCAGCAATAATGGGAAACCTGCTGCAGTCAATGGAGCAATGGGAGCCTCTTACCAGGCACAAGCCACAGTAATAGGTCGGGCTTGTGAAAGCTGCTATAGTAAGTAAATATATATTTTTTTTAATGACTGAAGAGTTTAGGTTAATCTTAATATGTGGTGTTTTAAAAAAAAAAGGTGTATGTACTTTTGTTTGCATGTGGTAGAGGATAATTTGCAATACTTTTGTCGCAGAAATAACTTTAAAGTTAGAGCTGCCTTCAGTATATTAATTAAAGCATTCAAATTACTTTGTAATTTATTTTCTAGCAATTTATAAAGTACAGAAAGTTTAAGGAGTATAATATGATGGCATTGATATATTATTCCTTCAGAATAATTGATATATCATTGATATATTTGCCTTCAGAATGCTAAATTCAAATTTGTTTTTGCTTTTCCTTTAAGGCTGCAGGGTTTTTGAGCTGGTTTTTTTTTTGTTTGAATGATTTTGGGGTGTTTTTCCTCCCCTCTGTTGTTGTTGGGGAACAGGGCGAGGGCTGTTGTTTCTTTCTAGTATTTTGTATGTTTCTGATAATTTTTATTGGATTTCTTGAAATAGCAGCCCTCAACAGAGGTTATATGAGAGTAGATATAAAATCCAATTTAATAAGCCTGTCTTCCAGTGTGAGATTAGAAATAGTGTTGGGTTTGTTTTTTTTTTCTGGTAGTCCTCTGGAAGAAAATCTCTTCCTGACAATACAAAGTCCCTGGTTTGAAATTTATTATAAAAGCACTTTCAAAATTTCCATTTGGAGTTGACTGCTGTGGTACTTTTGTAAAAAAAATAAAGCAACTAACAATTCAAGTTCTTACTGTCTGTGTCAAATATATTAAATATTTATCCATACAATGCTCTGATACTGCCATATATTATGGGCATATATAGCACACAGCATTTGGATTTACTGTAGTGAATGTAGCCTGCACCAGTTCACCTGTGTTGTTTTCTCCTCCTTAGCTCCACAGTCTCACCAATGGTATTCTTGGGGCCCTCCCAATATGCAATGTAGGTTGTGTGCATCTTGCTGGATTTATTGGAAGAAATATGGTGGCCTGAAAATGCCCACACAGACAGATGAAGATAAACTGTCTTCCAGCCAACCTACAGAGGTAGGATTGTGCAGATAAACTTTTCAAAAAGAAAACATGGTGCTTTCACAAGACTGCTGTGATTTGATTGTTTAATGGAATGGGGTTTTATGTATGTGTTCAACTTTAGTATTACAAAACTCAGTTTATTAATCCTTTTCCTGTGTTAAGTAGAACTGTACAGTGCTCAGGCCTTGCCATATCTTTATTTGACTACATCCTGGATAAACAAACATGCACTTCCTGCATTTTTGGTGTACAAAAGTAATTTTGTCAGTCAAATGGCGTGTTATCTGTGAAATGTTAAATTGACTATAAAATATCTCATTTAGAATAGCATTATAGATCCATTCTCAACAGAGTTCTCTGCTCTGTGGCTTAGAGCTTCCTGCACAGGCCTGGTTTTTGTCTAGCACTCAGACATCCCGTTTGACTGTTCTTGCCGGCGTGTCCAACTTGGGGCAGTTTGGGTGCTGTGCGCGAGGCGTGTGCGTTACCTCTCGCTGCTCCTCTCCGCAGGAACCGCACGTGCGGACTCACCTGTCCCGGCAGGCCACGCAGGGCACCCCGGTCCGGAACACTGGCAGCCCAAAGTCGGCGGTGAAAACACGGCAGGCTTTCTTTCTCCACACCACGTGTTGGACAAAACTGGCCCGTCAGGTCTGCAAAAATACCCTCCGGCTGCGGCAGGCAGCACGACGTCCCTTTGTCCCTATTAACTGTGCTGCCATTAAGGCAGAATGTAAGATGTTTTTTTAATTCTTAGTTCTGTGTGCTGTGCTTCCCACCCATTTTTGTCTTTTAATTTTATTTTCTTTTTCAATAAACATTTCTTGTCTATACGCTTTTGCTTTTCATTTTTTTTTTCATTTGTCCAGCATATCACCGACACACTGGATAAAGTCTGGTTGCCTTGAACAGATCTTAGGCTGTGGAAACATTTCAAATTTATTAAAAAGGGGATAAATATTACCTCATTTACTTTCAAAAATTGACAGTAACAAAAATGGGGGGCAGGAAGGGAAAATCAACGCCATGACATATATGCCTCCTCCCAGGCAGCACAAAAGAAGTGTGCTTTTATGTTGTTATTTTTATTCTTTTGCTGAGCAGAACCTATAGATCTGTACATGTTGTACTTTTTTTTCAGTGGGGTTGTTCAAAGAATCAGGAGCTGGGGCTTCATAATAATTTAAATGTGGTGTGCAATGCAGTCCTTTGTCACTGTGACAATCCGATGGTGGTGATAGCCATGTTTATTATTACATCATAGATGCATCATTTTGGTTTTGTCTGTTCCAGTTTTAAATTTTAGTTCTAAATAAAATTCTGTATTATGCTTGTTCTTTTTATAGCCAAAATATAAAGATCTGATGAATTTCCAGTAGTATGACACAAAGCTATGGGTTTTTGTAGATAGCAATAGTAAGTCTCTTCACCTGCCTATGTGTGTAAGTTCTGCTGCAAAGTCACTGAATATTTCAACAGCGTTTTTATCTGCACCAAGCACATTGTTTTACTGTTCACACTGTCTGGTTATTTTTCCCATTCTTCCACAGATACAGTTCTTGGAGCAGATGCTTGGTATTCCAGGATGAGCCATGCTGGCTCATTGTACTGTCAATTGTATTAGAATTGAAGAGAACTTTTAAGATTATTAGATGCGGGGTTTATAACCATGTTCACTAGGCTAACACGAAATGTTTTCCCAGCATACTTATCTGGGATGCAGATGATGTCTGTGTTGTTTATGAGAAATTTACTCCATGGAGGCTTAAAATCTGATTTTGGGTAATTATTTTCCCTTTATGTACTTTAAGACCAGCCATTACGCATATGCAAACTCTTCACCTACTTCTGCAGTCCTCCAAAACTTCCTGAATATTTCTGTTCATTGCCCTTGTCTATTTTTTTAGTTGCTCTTTTGGCCATTTTCTTTCTTCTTTTAAATCTATGCATGTCAGGAGCAACTTTCAAATTTCAGGAAACCACGTGTCCACTGTGTGAATAAAATGAGTTGTTCTTCATGGAAGAAATGTGTCTAAAGCTGGATTAGGAATATATTTTTCATCCTCAATCCAAAATAAAAATTACTTTCTGAGAGAAAGGTATTGTACCTTTAAATTTATGTTTCTGCTGAATCATGGAGGAAAATTTAGAAGTTCACTTGAACCTTATGTCTTTTTATCCATATCCCTATTTCTTGTCAGTCACTGAAGTAAAAAAATTTCAAAATATGAAACTTTTGTTTAAGGAAAAGAAAAAACAGAAGAAAAAAGTTTCATCAAGCTGTTAATCATCATACTAGAACACGTGTTCAGTGTTAAGAGAGAGGACTGAAAAGGTGAGCTTTTCAGCAGGAAATAGTCGTTTTTGCTTCAGACTGGGAGTGCTGTGACTTTTGTCTTTGCTTCTTTGAGTGGAAAAGTTCTGCATCAGATTAACGGCAAGAGTAGAAAGACTTTTTTTTTTTTGTCTTCCCTGTAGTCTCTTTCTTTCATTATTCTTTTTGCTTAAAGCAAATTTCGGACCTTGCGATTTTGCCTCTTTGAATTCTGATGCTTCCTGATTAGACCTAACATAGGTTGAAGAAAAAAGGTCACAATTGTTAATGGTTTTTGAACACAACATTAAAATAATGTTCTGATGGTGGAAACCAAATTATACCTCAACTAATTTAACTCATGTTTCTCTGTACACAAACACATATCCACAATCCATGTTCTGTTTCTGGCAATCTCTCTTTCTGTGGAATCATTACAGTGCTCTTACCTGCATTGTCATTGTCATATTCTTGCTCTAGTAAAGCCAAAAAAAGTAAGTAAAGAAGAAAAATGTTTTTTAGTTTTATTCCTGTACTAACATCTGGTGACCTGTTCTCAGTGCACTCTGTAAATTTTAATGTTATAACTACATAGTCTCTCTTTTCCTGAGAATACCCTGAATCCTCTTCTAAGGTTATCTTGAAGCAAATAATTTTCAGATTTTCAAAGAAGATACTTAATTAGCAGTAATGATTTCCTATGCTGGATCCAGTGTAATTACAGTACTGAATGAATATCTTTGTTGGTGTTAGAAATGTTACAGTTATGCTTAGCTAATAACCTGGCCACAGTATCAGGTCACCCATGATGTGATGTGGCATAAGATGGTTACAATGCCCAAGAACTGATTTGGAATTTGTTTTCCATGTTGGTGTGCTGAAACTTGAATCTAAGGGCTGCTTGGATGCTTTGTCAGACTCACCTGACTCTGTGTGTGCCAAACCAGTTCTTGAAAATGTAACTGCATTTCCCAACTATATTGCATTGGGCACCATAACAACACTCAGAAACCATAAAACCTGGAGACAGGAGGTTTGGTAGGAGGGCACTTATCCCAGCTGCATACCAGGTTTTATGCCCGCTTAGTCTTGTGCAATTTGTTGAAGTGCCGGGTTGTAAATGAAACTGATTCCCAAATCTGAGAGAGACTGTCTGAACAAGCCTGTCAGAGCTCACTCATAAGATAAATTGGTTTTTCATTCCACCTGTGTACCTGAATGCATCTGCAGGTACTTCAGTTGTCTTGGAGGAGCACGGATACCTCTGAGAATGGTTACCTAAGGCCCAAGCATCTTTTGGGTGAAACAAGGTTTCGACAGAGCATTTTCTATTACTGTACTTCCACCCACATCCTCTCCCTCAGCCCATTATATCCACGGGCCGAAAACGAGCTCCTGTTCTGTGTTCTTTATTCCTTCAGATAGTGCAGAGGATTAGATTTTGCTCATTAATGAAGCCTGTAGCATGACCCCTGCTCAGATGCTAGCAGGAGGTAGTAGAGATGATGCATTTACATCCCAGTTCAATCTCGGGATGGCCACGGGGAGGTTGAGAAGGCAAAGCACCTCCTGCTAGGAGCGCAGCCCATCATGGAAAGCTCAAACTTTGTTCTGCCTGAACTTAATAGACTCACTGTGGTTGGTGACAATAAACTTATCTGATGGCTTTTCAGGAATAATTAGAATTGGTGAACTGCTTTGGTAAGATGAAATTCTCATGGTCTAAATCTCATGCACTACCTCCTTTTTAGTTTGAATATATTGCATGGTTTTTTAGAAAGTTAAGCAAAACCATCCTGTCTGGGGAAGGTCTCTTAATGAGAGAAAAGCAAAGTGAGCATTCTTCTCAGCAGTCACTGATAAGATCAGATCTGTTTGCAGCTCACAGGCAGGTTGATAAATGCCTGGCAGTGAGCCATGTGTCTGTAAACATTATTGCTTCAGCACAGGGAGACTTTTGAGGGATTTTTTTTTTTTTCCATTGCTTGGATATAGCTTTATCAATATACCTATATGTATTAATTATAGTAATTTAAATCTGGATAACTACACGCTGTCTGTGTAGACATGATTGTCAAAATGTTTTCAGTGCATGGTAATATATTATCTGTATAATATACATATAGTTATCTGGAAATGGGTACTGATCATGATGAAAACTTATCATACATTTAAATCCTCAGATTTATTAACAAATGTGGTACACAGTACATACTAGTGATCTAGTTTGATGAAACAAAGACAAGTGAAAATAGCAGAACATGCAAAATGTTACTGATTTCTCTTTGTAAGCATAGTTTGTATTTTACTGACATAGAACTACCCATTCATCTGAATTTAGTAACATTAATGGGTGTTAGTTCACAAACTATGTTTTGCATCCTTGATTTGATAGCTATGGAAGAGCTTTTATTTGTATCTAGGATGAAAATATTTTCTCTGTTGTTATATTTGAATACAATTTGTGCCAGATTTTAATAGCCAGCAAAATAATTGACAGCATACTATTTTTTTTCCAAAGTTTTTAAGAAGGATATGATTCAGGGAATACATAGAGCACGTACATGCATTAGATAATCTGCATTTTGACAGAGATATGATGGAATGTCAAAGAGAAATAACTTGCTAATGAGAGTCTCTATAAGCTTAAGAGACCTACAAATTAGTTTTTTATAAAAGGAAATAATTAGAAAATACTTTCATATCTAAAAGCACAGCCTCATTTGTTATCATCTTCTTCTTGGCATTACTGATTTCATTCACCTCTGTAATACCGACATCAGTCATCGTGCTTGGCATATTTACAGCCTCATAAAAAATGTGTTTCACACTCTGGTTTGTAATGTAATTTCCTAGAATTTTTCTAGTTGTGCTGTATTCTCTGTAGGGTTATGGTGCCCCAAATTATGTGCACTTCAGGATACGGATTTCCCATAATTTTAGAAAGTCACATGTTTTCTATTTTCCTGTCATCGTAATTTCTAGTATTCTGATTTTGATTTCTTTTTAGTATTGTCTAGATATTTTTAGAAAGCTGTTGACACTGACTCCATGAATACTCTTCTGCTTGGTGTAGAAGCCATCATTATAGCCATATATTACAGTTATTTGACCCCTTCGGAATTCATTTATATGCATTGCTTGATACTGCTGCTATCCTTTGCTATCAGTTTTAGCTTTGATTATGCTCAGAAAGTTGTTATCAGGAAATTTTAACTCTCTAATCACCTCTTTTCCTGCCCTTTTATATGTTGAACAGAACAGATCATTTGGGATTACACAGGCAATTAATTTTAATTAGGTGCTAATTCCTGAAAAAGCCTCTTTTACCCTATAACAGCTGGACAGCAGAGATCTTTGGTGACACACTTTGGTAAAAGTTCACTGAAATGCCAGGTTGGATGCCAGATCAGCTGCATGTGGACATGTCATTTTCCCCTCAGAGGGTCTGGCAGACCTATGAAACTGGCAGTTACTGGTTTATAGGACATGTAAGTAGGAAGGGGGACCCTGGAAGTCTCTAATCCCACCTCATGCATAAGGTTCATGTGCTCACGGGCCTTTTGTCCAGATGAGCTTTTTGATCACCAAGGGTAGAGGCTGCACGACTTCTCTGGGTACCTGCTCCAGTGTTTGATCAACCTCAGAGTAAATAATCTTATCCTTAAATCTAACAATTTCCTGTCTCCTGGCCTGACTGTTGCCACAGACAGGAAGAGTGTGTTGTCCTGTCCCTGTGTTCCTCTGAGAAGTGTCTGGCTCAGTTGTCTCTGTGCTCTGCTACTGGGAGGCTGCAGGTGGCAACCAGGTGTCCCCTTGTCCTTCTCGTCTCAAGGCTGCCCAGACCCAGTTTCCCCAGTGCCTGTGTGTCCTGAACTCAAACACCCAACCAGCTTGGTGAGTCTCCCTCAGCCATGCCCCAGCGTGCCTGTATCTGTTCCGTGGTGGGGATCCCAGAGCTGAACAGGGGGTCTGGCTGTTGTACTCCCATGGACTGAGGGGAGAGGTGAGCTCCCTCCCCCGCCGTGCCGGGCGCGCGTGCGGCTCAGAACGCCATCATCATCCTTGCTGCAAGGACACACCGCTGAGTAACGAGAACACATCCAACTTGTTTTCCCTTCCAAGGTCTTTGTTGGCTCCCCTGATGTTTCCAAATTTAACTGCGTGCCTCTATTAATAATGCAACCTTTTGCCACTCTGCAGACTACTTACTGATGAATGTTATCACATTTGCCCTGTTTTCGTTCCCTTGAACCAAGACCATTTAAGCATTCATTAAATACCAGCAGCATGTCTGCTCAGCAGTTTGGATGAATTCCACCTGGTCCTGGTAACTTGGTTTTACTCCTTAACCAGTTTGTTTTGAAATATTTCCTATGGACACTTTAATGTGACTCAGTTCTCATACTTTCCTCATAAAAGTATTTTGGAAGTGAGCTTCTTGAAGTGCTTCTGCAATGAACACTTGCAAAGAATCCATTTTGCTTTTCTGCTGTGCCTTGATCTTTCTTGTGTGTTTGCCTCACACCTTCGTAATCTATTGCTACAGACACCAGCACACTTTCTGCTTTTGCTATATTTGAAAATACACTAAAAAATATAAGATTCCCTCCTGTTATAAATGTAGGTTTTTTTCTCATAGCTTCTGCTATTTCACTGATCTTACTAAGATTTTTATTGTTCATATAAAAGCTCATATTTGATTTTAGGACTTGCTTTAAATTTTGGGAATTTTGATAACTTCCCACCCAAATTTTATTCTCTGGTTTTACACTAGAGAATGATGCACAATCCAACTTCTGTGTTTTTCTCTGTGTTCTGCATAAAGATCATAAACTTTATTATACTTTTTATGGTAGCACCTTATTGTGGATCAAAGTTTGCTGCTGTTAAACATACTTTACTGTTTCAGCAGATAGGTGTGCTTTGGAATACTCACCTTTGGTGAACATGCTTTATCTCAAGCATGGAAATTGTGCTTTCCTTGCAGTATGTATCCCCAGGCAGCATATTAATACTCCATGATTCAATATATTTTTTACAGTGAAGACACATAGATGGAAAATTTTCTTGCTAATTACTTCTTAGGTGATGCTTTGCTGTTCTCAGAGTAACTGTAAAATACTGTATAGCCTCTGCTTGTCTTACTGAGGGAGTCAGTGGAGACACATCATTCTGCTCCACCACTTAAAATATTTCAGGAATATTAAAAATATTCCAGGCAGCAGGTTTGTGCATTTTTTTTTTTCCCCCTGAACACGGTATATTTTGTGATTAAGAAAAAATAATTAAGTACTTCATGTACTCAGCATTAAGGCTCTGGTACCTTTGAAACCCATTGGTATTTCTAGAATTTCAGGTAGATTCCTTAATTTATTAAAGTAAGTTGTGCTTTGTCTGCTGCACTGAAAACATTTGAACATCTGAACTACATATTCCAGTCACTTGTGATTTTTGCACAGATCTAGATTAGAATAGGTAAAGCGATTGTAAATTGTTCTATACGGTGTCTTATCCTCTTCGTGTTACTATTTACTCTGTCTCGTGCTGGAATGAAGCAAACAGGAAGAGTTTGGTGAAACACAGGGTGGAGTTGCAATTATAATCTCTTTATAATGTGTCCCTCCTGTAAACCTTGTTAGAAAATGCAGATCTACATGTGCAAAGGAAGGAATACTTATAGGTAGGTATTTGTGGGGACTAATTCCATGTGAGAGAACTCTTGATCTGTACAATCACTGTATGAATGCAATTTTGTCCACAACAAAATACCCATGTTCTAGGGATACTGGAACCTCTATATGAGGATTTTTAGGGGCTCATGGAAGACAGATAACCCAGTCATTCTGAATAATTTAAAAATAAAAATTATATTTCCAGTAGTCTTGAAATTATTTACTGAAACCTAGTGTCTTGTGAATTTTTACCTTAAGTTGATTGACTTCAATGTCTAACCATGAACCTCTTTATGTTAACACTTTGTGTTTGGGACATGTGGATGGAATCTCTGCTTGTGTATTCACAGTAGCAGCAGGAAATTTAAGGCAGTTGCTGCACTGCTAGTTTTCATGTACTTAGCAGAAAGTTACAATCTTTGAGACCTTTGAGCTCTGTAATACTTGGTTACAACTGACCATTTTGTTCAAAAGTTTACCGTGAAGAGTTGCATGACAAAAATCAGTAGTCCAGCTTTAAATCCTTACCATTTAGAGACAGAGAAGCTTGTAGAAAACAAGAAAGAATTCAATGTAAATTATTTTTAGTAGCACAAACTGCATTTCTTTTAGTGCTCATGTTTTCATCTGTGTTTCATTTGCCTGGCTGACTATCTCCAGAAAGACTTTGTAAGCAAAAAATACCATCAAACTGGTTTTAAATCTTACATTAACTTAAAAAAAAAAATCGTAACATCACTTGCATGAATGGGGACATGTCCTGCCTTTAAATATCCATGATTAGAAGTATTGATGAAAAAAAGGAGAATCTAAAAGGTGGGCTAAAAGAAAAAAAGAAAATTGTGTTAAAAATGCAAGTCAGAAACTGGTTGCTGTGTCCTAAATCTGTTTGTAACGGTAAAATATTTAAACTGAGTTTTATTCTTTAAAATTCTCAGATGCAGATCGACATTGTGAACTTGCTGGGAACCCTCTGAAGATAAAAAGCACCAGAAAACCACTGTCATGTATCATTGGGTATTTAGGTGCGTATCTGCCTCCAGAGAGTAACAACAAAACCCAAATGAACATTCAGTGTGTACTGAAGCTTTATAATCTGGTATGCACAGAGAGATTTATGCTTTTAGTAACACGACAAAACTCTGAAGTTAATAAATTAATAATAATGGTGGTCCACTACCAGCTGCAAAACTGCAACTTGCAGGATACAGGCAGAAGTCCTGATACCAGTTTAATGTGTCAGAGTGAAACTTCATGCAATTTAGAATCTGAAAAATTGTCTGCCTGTCTAAATAAAAAGAGTAACTGCTCAAAGGAGAGATAGTATGCTCAGGGCTGCTCTACTGTGCCCTTTGAATCCATTTGCAGTACTACTTTTTACTTAAAAGAAGGGGACCTCAGCCACACTAAGACACAGACCTTGTAATGTGATGACCTAAGTTAAAAAGGTGCAGTGAAATGTAGACTGAGTTCACAGCCAAGAGGACATTGAACCCATAAGTTAATGGGGAGAGGAAAAATTCTAGTAATAGTGATTCCTTGCAAGGAACCATCACTGACTATTAAATATTTGTACAGTCATATAAGAATTGTGGTAACCCAGAGGTTGTTAATCCTCAAATGAATATAGAAATCAATCCATTGATCAGAGAAGCAGTGAATAATTCTGCTGTGTATTAATCCTGTTCTACAGAAGTGAAGCTGAGTGTAGAGCTCAGTCTTGATGTTTTGCTCATAATTTCAATCACCAGGAGGTTTTTTTGTACTAGATCAAAGTAAACAGTAAGTCTCTTGCCTTACTGAAATAGAAATCAGCTATTAGTGTAGTTACAACTGTTCTTCCAGAACACCAATTTTGTCAAAATACTACAAGAATGTGGGTAAGAAGGAATTAATGACAGTGTGTTGAAAGGACTACTTCGGTTGACTTGTGGTTGTAAGGGGGGAAGCTGGACGGGGGATGGTTCATCCAGCTGACCTGTCTGTGCATCTAAAGAGGAAATGGTAACATGGGCAAACTTAGAAGGCACCACATGTTTTTAGTACCGTGTTATGTAGTCTTTGAGGAGTTGTCTTGATCCCTCTGGGAGTCTAAGTCTGTAGGTTTAATGGGAGTAAATGGATGAACAGTGTCAAACAGCATTTTGTGTACTTACATGAAGGTCTGGTAGAAGATTAACAGTGCTAAAATATGCCAGCTATCTGTGGAGTCTGCTTAGTATTTGACTGTATGGGAAGTAAAGGTATCTCACTGCAGCTGAGGAAAATAATGTGTGTTATGGGGATACGAAGTTTTGCAGTTGAATACATGCATCTGAACTAGCTTTAAAGGGATGGCTAGAACATGGCTTTTTGTTTGCCATGTGGCTTGGTGGGATTTTTTTAGTTTAGTTTGTTTGTGATCTTTTTTGTTTATTTGCATGTTTTGGTAAATAAGTAAATCTTGCATTTTTTTCCTCATAAAAATTAGTATTAAATATCATGTCATAGCTTGTATAGGAGGCATTTGTTTTCTTTTTAAGATTCATGTTGTGCTGTTCTCACAGATATTTATTGGCATATGATTAACAGTGTGTCTCAGGGCACTACTGTTTTCAACCTTTCTGGTAAGGCAGAGAGGATTTCAGTCCCCTGCACATCCTGGGTTGTCCCTTCCCTTTATCCCTGCTCTGCATCTGGGCTGCAGGTTCCACAGGTGAGGTAGGCATTAAAATTAGTCCCTGTCCTCTCAAGAGCTGGGGCTAATCCCCTGTAATCTCCTCAGTCATCACTCTGCTCCCTACAACAAAGCCCCTAAAGTGAACCCCTGGCTAATTAAATGTCCTGTATTACCTCCTAGTTATAAGGAAAACGGGCTAACACCTCCAGCTGGGATACCTGTTGAGGAGATGAGGTGAGAGAAAGGTGCAGCTGCCTAAGTCTCTCCAGAATCCAAGATGTTTATTGAGGTGACTCAGTAGAAGACTTCAGCTTCTCTTTGTTTACTTTGGGTTTGGTTTTTTTTTTCACCCTACTGACAGAGCAGAAATGGGGAAGTTTTTAGCCTTGTTGTTGTTATTCACTTTTTTGAGGCTGCAATCTGGTCCTATAAAATGGTTTCCTAATATGTTACTGAAACATTGTTTCTTACTCCTATTTTATTTTTATTTCAGAATGTGGCTCACTGGTTATTTGTTACACGTGTAATGGGATAATTTGAATGCTATAATCAGTTTTTTGAGTTAGCACACGGTGCAGGTGGCTAGAATATTTTCAGTGAAGTGCTAGGCAATAGATCAAGGATAAGAGCAGCAGGAATTAAAAGATTTTAATTACCATTATTCCATAATACAATAATATGAAGGGATAATAGGCAAAACCCCTGAAATACCTCATTTCTCTGCTCAGGTATGATGAGGCAGCTGGTTAGTAAGTGCTGATCTAAAGCATGAAAATATTTGAAGCAATTCTATATGTATAGGAGGAGTGAAATAAGATGTAAGGGCCCCTACAGGAAGGACTCAGTCCTTTGGGAAGTTGTCCTGGCTGTTTAATTGAGTTCCTTTATAGAACTTAACTGTAGAGCTTGGTCTTGCTACCTTCCTCTACTGCAGAAAGAGAAAAGACAGACTTTGTGGTAAACTAATGGAGGATTAGTGACTTCAGAACTGAAGACAAGTTGAAGGAAGGAAATGCTTCCTTCCTCAACTGTTTGCTTGCCCTGGAAATATAAAATTGGCTCTCCTATAAGTTGTAGATGAAAGGAGATGGAGTTCTCATATGTTAATGCAACTGCTGGGATTATTGTGGTTGCTGCTGGAGCTCTTTGGCAAATAAAATAATATTTTAGTGTTGTTAGCCCTGGAAATCTACCATTTCCTTCAGAAAACTGGAAAAGATTGCTAAATGAACACTTTAGAATGCAATTTCCAATTACCTTCAGCAAACTGCACAAGTGTTTCTATTTCAGTTTAAAGTTTTACCTTAGCAATTAGTGTTGTTCGTAACATTAAGCATGCCTCAGTTCCCATTTTAGTAAAAAAGCAAAATACAAGATGCTTGTTCCCTACAGCAAGAAAAATGGGACATGTCATGAAATCTTTTCTGTATGCAAAGCAGATGAATACTGCAGTGAATGGCAGTAAAAAGCTCTCATCTAATTAAGTGGTGGGAAATTAGGTGACATCAAATCGACAGGTCTGCCCTGAAGTGGCTGGTTACCTTTACCTTTCCTCTGTGCTGTTCTAAACCTTGCCTGTGCATTTCTCTGCTCTGCTGTTTCTTACCTGGCCTTCTCAAAGCTTCTTGTGGGAGGATGTCCATGCTTGGAGAGTGTGGTTGCACGCCCCAACCAAACCAGTGGTGAACAATTAAGCAAAGTCTTTCCCAGTGTGAAAATTGCTGGCATTGTCTCCTCCTGGCACTCTGTTCCAGTACAGCCTGGCCAAGGCCATGAGACCAAGAGCTCCAGGCAGGGTAGGCAAGCACTTGGATGTCAGACTTTGGGCATTCCTGAAGGAGGAAAAACATGCTATTGCAGTGGGCTTTGACCTCATGCAATGGTTTCTCTTTCTCCTGCATGATAGCCATGGATGGCAGAGGCTGGAGAGGCTCCTCCTTGGATACCTGGCCTCACTGTAGCTTTTGCATCTTCCCAGCTTCCATGCCCCATTTTATAAACAGAAAAGCAGAAAGAAGCACTTTTCGGGAGGTGTAAACCTGGACTGCAAATGGGAAAGTACTTAGTTTTTGTGTTCTGATTTCACTTGCCTTGGGCAGCTGACTCTGCTGATCACCCAGCCCCTCTGCCCTCACCTTCTCAGCCTCTTCTGCTGCCTGGGGTCATCGGGGGGCTGCTGTAATTGGGCTGCAAGCACCTCATAACCTGTGCAGTGCAGGCAGCTGGTGCCCTGTGGCTGTGTCAGAGGGCTGGGACCTGCCCTTGGGCTGCTGACTTCCCACACAAATTTGGGTCCATCCAAGGTTGTACACAGTGGTGGCATTTTGAACCCAAATGTGTGATGGGAATTAATTAATTGGTTCAGCCAGTTCCTGGTGAGGGATCAGCAGATTCAACTGAGGCTTCCTTTTGCCACTTTTATCTGGCAGATAACTGAGAAATTTCCATGCAGCTGTATCAGCTCCTGGCAAGCACAGCAGCTGCCATCCTGAAATGTGCTGGCCAGATGTGCTTTGCTGCCTCCTATCCTCTTTATTCCTCCTTCTCCAAAATAATCTTGCTCCATGAAATGGATACTCTGGGATGTTTGAAGCTCCCCAGTAATGAGTCTGTATGGGAGTGTTCCCACTGCAGTTTTGGGGTAGTTTTAGCTGCAGAGCCTGACAGTGTCTGGCCCCCTGACCTCCTGCACCTTGTGACTTGTGTGTGGGAAGATCCCTTAAAGCTTGTTACTGTGACAGAAAATACTGAATAGCTTGAGGTATTGAGGTGGTTTCACTATAGTAAAATGCTTTTACTTGCTTGCTGAAACCTGTGGGTGTGTAGCTTCAGTACAAACCCCAAAAGGGTAGGAAGCTATAAACACACCTGTTTCAGATTGTTTCATATTTATTAGCTCTTCAACCTCAAATCCTTACATATCTTCACTATGGAATTGAACTTGGGTAATCTAAAGTGAAATAGATTTCTCTTACTTAGGAGGGCCTGTGGGTATGGGGACTTGTGTTTGAAGTGTTTTTCAAGGTCCTGTAAACACACAAGTGCAGAAGGAACTTTCTTTTCACTGAAATCAAGAGTAAATTTCATATGTGGAATAGATTGTTTTATTTCTTTTAAAATCAAGTAGATGTCATTTCTCTCTCTTTTGTCTCAAACAGAGATACATCCTGCTGTGAAACCCAATGTAATCAGGTCAACACCAAGCCTTCAAAGTCCAAGTGCAAAACGACTGCTTGCACCCTCCAATCACTCTTCATTAAGTATTTTGGGAAAAAGAAACTACAGCCATCATAACGGGCTTGATGGTACGTGAAGGAATATAAATGAAATATTCTTTGACTCTCTGAATTGCAAAACTTTCTGTGAACCTGAGATGACATTAAATGAGAGGGTAAGATATGGATGGTATGTTTATAGCAGCACTGCAATGAATGGTGGTGCCTATTCATTGGAGAAGGATATATTAATACCATCTCTTACAAAAACTCCATTTACCATTTTCCTTACTGATCTTGATTTAAAAAGGAAGGACAAGAAAAGAATAAAACAAATTTGGTGAAGGTAGAGATGCAGCATGTTTTATTTTGGCTTTTTGCATTGTACCTTAGAAACCACTGTCCCTGCAGAGAAGGAAGTAAAAGGTGTATCATAGAGGTGCAGGAGAGGCTTTTTCTGTAGACTTTGCAGTGCCAGAGGTGATGTTTAGGCCTGGTGTATCCAGCCACCTCATTACACCTCGGTGCAAGCTGAGAGCAGGAATGAAGCTGTGCAGAAAAAAAAACAAAAAAAAGGATGGACCTTTGTGGCTAAGACTAACTTTTCTCAAATGATCTTTATTTTTCATCCTGAAAATGACTGTGCATTATTGATTTTATTTTTTTTATCATTACCAAACAGAAAGATTTTTCAACTGTAACTGTAAGCAGTTTTATCTCATGTACAAATAATAGGAGAATCCAGCAGGATATAATGTTTGCACTAAAAGAAAATGCATGCATGCATTCCTGATATCTCTTTGTGAGATATAACTTCTGTAAGCCATTAGCTTATTTGTTCTGTAATTGAATAAGGTTATTGAGGGTGGAAATCTGTCAGACGTTGAGCTCTCAAACAGACTGTTCAGGAGATGATGTGCACAAAAGAGGTGTCTATCTGCTTTCATGCTTCACAGAATAGGTCAAGGTAGAAAGGAGAGGAATTGCCTTTCAGACAAGCTAATAGAAATAGTATTCCAAATAAAGGGAGAAATCCTTGATTCATTTTCCATCATCTTCCCCATAATTGTGTTTTTCTGTCGTGCAAACACTACTTGTATATTGCAGGGAAAACACCCACTGTTCATTTAATAACACCTAGATAGAAATCATGACATACTTTGACAAGAAATGGTTATTTAGAATACACAGAAGAGAGGATTGCTTGCACCTCTGCTCAGCGTGAAGCTATTGCACCACAGACAAACAACACTCGTGGCAACACAGGCTCTTTGGGGGACAAAGGTGACAACCAAGGGACTCTCAGTTGGAAGAAAATATGATACCTGCATTAGTAGGCAGAGCCATAAATGCTGAATTTCCACTGCAGCCTTTGAGGGTGGAATTCTGCATGGATGGTTTAGTAGTTGGAGCATGAGAATGTGAACGAAGGCCTCCCCGTGCACCAATGCTGGCCATTAAACTGGACTCTCCATGTAAGTTTTGAGCAGTGAATTACTTTTTCTATGATCAAAAGATGATCATAGAATCCTTTCCATTGGAAAAGACCTCAAAGATCACATCCAACCCTTAACTCAGCACTGCTAAGCCCATCACTAAACCCTACATGCCACAACTTTTAAATCCCTCCAGGGATGGTGACTCAACCACTTCCCTGGGCAGTGGTTCCCTTGTTCCAGTGCTTGACAACCCTTTTCAGTGAAGTAGCTTTCCCTCATATCCAACCTAAACCTTCCCTGGCGTCACTTGAAGCTGTTTCCTCTTGTCCTATCACTTTTTATCTGTGAGAAGAGACCGACCCCCATCTTGCTACAACCTGCACATTTCTCCTGCAGAGAAGGTTGTAGCAATAAGTTCAAGGTAATTATTGTGATTAAGCCCCACCTTATGTCCCTATAAGGAGGCATGCTTGGAAATATGTAAAATTTTTCTTCTACTTAGTATAGATGTTCTCTTCAAAGCATAGAGTGTGTAAAACCAGTCATTAGTACATGATTATTTTGTATCAAACAGCCAGCTAACTGTGTTAAGCAATTTGCACAAAATAACATCTAATTTGAAAAATTAGAATTGAGAACTGCAAGTCTTTGCTTTAGGAGATATTTCTGCTTATCTGTTTTCTGTGAAAACAACCTACTGGAAAGCATATATCCTAAATAAGTGAAATCTGTATTTTTTTTAGTGCAAAAATTACTATCTTCGTATTAAAAATGGCTATTTTGGTTATTATTCTTGCTGCTCTAATTAAAATGTGGAAAAGTGTAAATAAAATGCAATGAAAAATTAACAAACCAGTAGTAATGATACTCAACAGCACAGATTCTGATTCTTCTGACTTAACGGTGATTACCTTCAATATTCACCATTTACCTCCTCCTCAGGTTATTGGTAAATATAAAATACAGGGTTTTTTCTTGTATTTTATCCAGCTTCTCTTCAGTACCAGATCAACTTGGGACGTGGTGGTTTCTGTGTCATTTCCCTGACCATAGTGTACTATTTGTGCAGAGAAAGGTTTTGCCAGCCCCCACAGTTTTTATGTTACTATAAATATAATAAAAAGCTTTTTTGGTTCCAAAATACTATCGATTGCTCCAGGGTTAATTGCCTTGTATCAATTAACAGTATGCAGAAAGCCTGCTATGGAGATGATGACAGAGTCTGCCTTTTGGTGCATGCTTTGATGAAATGAGCAAACAAAAAGGAGCATGGGGGACTTAATATAACTTTCATGTCTTGCTGTTTTCATAATCTTAATGTTATTGACATAGAACTGTCTGCATTTTCAAGTCTACTTTTTTCCCCACAGTATTAGAAATTCGTTGTGAGAAAGCCACATAAATATGTTTACATAAGATATACAGTATTTTACAGCATTCAAGTAAATGTTGCCTAGGCTTGTGCAAATATATATTTAGGTTAGCATAATTTAAGTCAATCTTACTGCCTAGATGAGTGCCTTATTTTGACAGAATTTTTTTTTTTTTTGAGCAAATTAATAATTATTTGCTTTGAATATAGCAGTACATTATAGAAATGGCACTTTTTAAAGCCTCTGTGGGGAAGTGGGGGAAGATTATGAGAAACATCATTAACATTTAGTTAAATGCTTTTAAGAAAATAAACAAGAATATGATTTGCTTTTCTTATACAAGTCTTACATTGGCTTGAGTTTTGTTTTTAGCCAATGCAGGACAAGATTCCCTTTTAGTTTTCCATGGATGCACCTCCAGAAAGGGTCTGGTGCAATTGATAGGGGTGAGGAAGTCAGGCATTTTTGACTGATTTTGCTCGATCATTGTCAAGAATGATGAGGGAGCTCATTTATCTCTTCATAAATGGGGATGTTGTGCCCTGATATCGTTATTGAGTGTCAGTCTTGGGTGTAAGGCATGGACACGAGTGAAATTGCACCGCTTAAGAAATATTGCACTGTATATTGTAGCTAGAGAGAGGATCTAGTAGGTTTTTGTGTCCCTTATTTTAGTGGGCTTTAGGAGGAAGACTTTTGCTGGATGATCTTAGAAAAGTGTTTTTCATTTTATTTTCAAACCACAGCAAATCCTGTATTCTGTCAGATGTAGTGAAAAATGCCAGTGAACTGGCATTTTGCTGTTCTGGAAAAAAAAGTCACAGTACTTTGAGCAGTTTTTGTGTAATGTACACGGTGGAGCTTTTAACTACTCTGAGATGCAGCATTTCAATTGCTGCTGAAATTAAAGTCAGCACAAGATATTTAAGTGGTTCTCTGCCGTGAAGATAGCCTCTTTCAAGTGGGAAAATTCCATCTTCAGAAAATCACGATGTTGCAGAAGGTTACATGTATCCAATTTTGTGACTGGAGTTGATGATGGGAAGATTTAGGTGTGACTGTAAAGTGCTTTAGATATTTTGAATCTGATCTTTAAATTACAGTGTCTGAAATTATTCCAAGCAATTACTTTCTCCCACAAGCTGCTTAACTGTGAGGACCAGTGCATCCAAGTAGTCAAGTTTCACATCAGTCTATTGTTTTGGCAGGGTGAGTAATGGTAATTTTGCTTATAGTATTTGGAAACATCAGGTAGAGGCATTTTACACAAGAATAATCTCTGCCATCTGGCAAGCATTTCCATACCTTTCAAGCATGAGAACCAGAATATCAGCAGGATGTCCAAGGCATCATTGTCACTAATGAGGTGCAGAAATCAGACTGTGCCTGTTGATACCATTTTCATGAGTTGTGGGCAAAAATAAAAGATCCAGTTTTTCCTAGTTGAAGACACGATTCAACAGCCCTGATCCTCCTCCTCTCTGCCCTGCCCTTACCTTTTGTGCTGTATTTCAGTCTGAGATGTCCTGCTGCCTTAAAGAGAATTCTTTCAACAGTCAAATTTCTGTTCCTGAATGTACTGAAGTGTGCAGCAGATACATGAAGTCTCTAGGAATGAGGCAACAATTTTGGGGTCTGTTTTCCTAGGAACCCACACATCTCTGGGCCAGTAGGATGAGAAGGTGACATGAGAAACTGGGAAATGGAGAAAGACCTCAAAAAAATGTACCTTCTTTCTTAGATGCTGTTCTGGTCAATCCTTCTCTCTGTGCTTATGACTATTGGCTCTTCAGGAGATGAGCAAGAAAGGCTTAGTTTTCGATCCTATTTTTCCATGGGGAATTTGTGACTTCCTCTTGACAAACAGATGAAAATATAAGCAGCCTAACTGACAAGCAGGGAGACTGAAGCTTTTCCTTTCCCAAATTTTCTTGAAACAGAGAAAACAATTATAATACACGCTTCATTATAATTAAGTTCACATAACTCTATGTGAAAGTACACATAAAAAAAGGAAGGAGTTTTCACTTTAGGTTGAAATTTTTCAGCAGTGAGTGAGTTGTCTGTTCTCAAAGGTGTCTGGTGGTTGTTATCACGATGCTATCTTTCAGTAGAGACGGAGATGTTCTGCTGCGGTGGCAGAGGAGCGGCATGGATTGCGCATGAAAAAACATCTGACACTCTGTTGCTTTAAAAAAGACAACCTTAGATTTTCTTTTACACATTAATAAACTATAAACCAAAATTGTTATAAGCCTCGTTTAACATACCAGTGATTTCTGACTGAACGAGAAGGAATGAGTTGTGACAAACAAGCGCCTATGTGAATCCACTTTTGCCATTTCTTCCATGCTGAAACACAAGGTATGATTAATGCTGGATTGTGTATACTCACTCTTCCCAAAAGTGGGAGACAAAAGCTATATATTGCTCCACAGTCAGTTTTCCCTCTGAAGTTTGCTTAGGACATGTGTGTTCTAGCTTTGGTCTTTAGTATAGGCAGAAAATGCTTTAAAATATTCAGCTATAGATTTCTCAGTCAAATGTGTGCACTGGTATTGATGGAAATGTGAGCATGGAAAATAGATCTCTCAGGAAAAAATGATGCTGTGTTACTGTCATTTACTGGGGAAGCAAAGGACTATGAAAGGATGCTTATGGCTCTTAGTTACTTCCCCAAATATGTTGCTTTTATGCTTATATCATTATAGGAAATACTTAAGAGCTTAGTCCTGCCATTCTATACAAAGTCATTAAAACCATCTCTGACCCTCAAGAGATTGACCTAACAACCTTTTTACCTTTAATTTTTGAAACTTGCACAAGAGTAGACAATTTCTCTCTATTTTCACTGTGCATTTAGAAGCAATCATTTTAAATATTGATTAGAAAACTAAAATGCTCTAAAGCCTACATTTCTGTGGTCAGTAAATTCACTCGTTTTTGCAGAGGTACAAATGATGATACTGAAGATGATGAACTAGTGACAACTTCCAGAGCACAAAGAATGTGCCCAGAAAATGATGCAAGCCTTAATTACCCCAGGATGCTTCTGCTGACATTGTCAATCCCTTGTAGAACCAAGCTAGTGCATCTCATGTTTGCATATCTTGAGTAATTTCTTTTCCCCTATTTAAATTTTTGTATTATAAAACAGTGAGTAGATGATTTCCCCACTTCCCTCTTTGTCCTCATTCCTCCAAACCCAGTGATGCAAATGATATCATGACATAACATGAAAAATAGCCAAGTAGGAGGAAAATATTTTTGTTAAAAAAATAGAAGAGAAATATCTTTTCTCCCTAGAATTCTTAAATTTAGAAGATAATTTGTTTTCTCACACTGATAAACATGTACATTGAATTCACATTACAGTTATCTTCCAAGTATTTGAGCTCCTTGGGTGACAAGTAAAAGGACAGTCTTCCATTCTCTGTCTGAAGACTGCTTAAAGTGCAGGGTATTTTTCAGTGAGAAAAGGTAAGCAGTGTAATTTGGTCACAGGAGTGCTTGGGAGGAGCAAAAGCATTTCTGCAAACCCAGGTTTCCTTGGATTTCCTCTGACAAAGAACTATTCCTAAGCAAGTTGTGGTTTTTTTAAAATACAGCCCGCCATTACTTTCGTTTTGCCAAAGTCAAAATACAATTTCCATTCAACTGAAATGCTCAGGTTTACTATATCTTGAGAAATGTGATTTATTTCCCAGGGTGAAAGTACATTAGAAATTGAATAAGGGACTATTATGAATTCCTTCTGCATTTATTCCTTTATTTCAAAAACGTATCTTTGGTTTTGTAAGGCTTCTTTGCCTACAATTGATTCACAAGAAAAGCACAGATCTAGAGTCACATTCATGCCTTAAAGCACTGCTTCGAGTGTGCCATAGATCCTTTGCTTTTGCTGTGCCAAGGAAATGAATGCTTATGGAAGATTGGCAGTGTTGCATCCCTGAACTCACCAGTGCAGCACGTGTTTCTGGTAATACTGGTGACAGCAGGGATCAGAAAGAGCAAGAGGTGGGATCCCATGTAGAGGAAAGGGCACTTCATGATAAAGTGCCCCATTTCTGCTGTTGAATCAGTGTTTCTTGTTTTAATATGCAGGTAACATGTAGACATGAAACTGCAGTAACCCTGGCTTTTCTAATTGGCAGGATGAATCAGCTCTTAAAACAGCAAACAACACTGTAATTAAGTTAACATTTAAACCACAATGGAGATAGCCAGAGCTTAATTCCTAGAATCACTACTTTCCCCCAGTATGATTTTAAAGAATTACAGTTGCAGAAAGAGAATCCTGTCTGTTGGATAACAGGATTAGCTGCATATTACCTCCTGAATTACGTGTTCTGGATTCAAGATCTGGAGTTCATACTCAAAGCGCTTCTGTGTATGATTATTGTCAAGTAGTTTGATTATTTTTTGTAAGCTGTGATTGCAGAGCAATAGTTCTTAACAATTTTAGGACATAATGCAATAGGCAAGGCACCTTCACAAAGTGCTTCGGTAGTGGAACTGGAAAGATCCTGTGTCTGCTCTGTGATAATTTTGTGTGGTTTTTCTTTTTTTCATCTGTATATTCTTTCTCCAGTGTTTAAAATTTCTGTCTTGGGAGAATAAGGGTCTTCCTCAAAAATTATTCTTAGGCATAGATACATATTTATTTATTTTTAATAATACTTTTGAATTAACAAAGTCACTTGTTCAGTTGCTACAAACTGGGAAGAAAAAAACAATTATGTTTGGTTACTCAAAACATTCATAACCCAAATGCAGAAGAAATAATGAAGCAGTCTTTCCTCAGCATTTTTATAAGGTGGTCCGTCCTGGGTGAAATGAACCTTTAAAGTCTTATGCAGATAAGATGAGAGGTTGCTAGGATTAAACAGCTCTGCTATTGCCAGTCTGCTTTTATTTTCCATATGTCAAAATCAAATTATCTTCAAGCATATTTATTCTGGAAGTTTTAAAAGTAGGACATGTTTCACCCATTAGTATTGTCAATGATCCTGTTACATAAAAACCAGAAATACCAGGTAATTAAGTTTTCTATCAGCAGAAATAAAGAATATCACATATACAAATAACATGTGAACAGCTGGAAAAGGGTTCTGATATGGGTTCTGTCCTGACCTGAAGAACTTTTAAGGGAATAAAAAATAACAGCAGCAATATTGCTGGGGAATAATATGTAAACTTGAAATAATTATGTAGCTGACACCATCCCTTAGCAGTGTACATTTTCCTGATTTATCCCTAAATGGTTTCACAGTGCGGAAATTTTATGGTCTCCTACTGCCTGGAAACAGGGAGACACACTTGATTGATCAATATGGTTGGTAAAGCACATTCTATTGTGAGGAAATTTCTACTACAGCTTACTCATTCCTATTTGAGCTCAAATAAATATGTTGTAGAAAGGGAACAGGAGCATCTTAGGCAGTTTCTTCTGTTGGTACATCAATTTCTCCCCAATGATAAACTTATAAACATCTTGTCAGCACTGAAGCTGCATTTACTGCAATTTGCCTGCATCACAGCACTAAGAACCCTTGTTAGTGATGATGATGTCTGACCATTTCTGCTTAAAGTGGAGCAATCCACTTCCCTGACACTTCATTGGCCTTAAAGGGAGAATCAGTCTCTATCCTGGAGTTCCCTTCTGCAGAAGTGGTGCAAGTACAGATCATTGTCCTGCACAAAATCCTTTGCTGTAAGAACTCATTTATAAACCAAGTGTCCACTGGTGACAGTTTCACTAAAATTCGAGCCAGATTATAACAATCCTAAGGCACTCTAGAACATGGCAGATAAAACTGAACATCCAAAGTTTTTTTTTCTGTTCTGTTCAACACCAAGATATTTGTGGTTTTTAAATAAGCTCTGATGCTCTGGAGTTTGCACTGGAGTGCAGACCTTTCGTAAAAGTTTTGAATGCTGCGTGACTGCCTTTTTAAGCAAGGCCTTTCTTCTTTAGTTGCCTTAATTAAAAGTTTTCTGCAAAATTGGCTGGTGTGTCCATGCATAAGTGTTTTTCAGAACCTGCCAAGTCAGGGCGTAATTATTTTCTGGAAGAAATTGGTGTCTCCTCAGTTCTAAAGTCTGAATATTTGTGTATCAGAGTATGTAAGAGTTTAAATTGTGTAACAATGGCACCTCAATTAGTAGTCTCTGCTAGATCCTAGACTCTTTTGACTATGTCTACTTATTAAACAGTTATTTTCCTACCTTTTTTTAATGGATATACTCAGGTCTTTAATGTTTGGCAACTTAGATGATTTTTCAGTATTTACAGCAAGAAAAATACATGCAAAAAGCAGACAATGGTTTTATTGCATGATATAACAGGGACATTTACAAATATAACAGATCTTTCTTCACTTCTTTGCTGGGTTTTATTATTGAGTTATCAATATGGTAATATCCTGGAGTTAACTGCTGCTGGCACTGCATTAACAGTGTCTGTCAGGTTCTTTTCAAAAATACACTGTTTAACAATTTCCAGGAAAATTCAGTTGTTCCTCAGTTCATTTTGGGGAGATCTTCTCAGTTTCACAGACAACTGAGTGAGAGTGTGTCTGAGTATTTTGGGACAATCATGGCTAAGCATAGTTTTTATAGATTTGGCATATAGAGCTATGCCAAAAGCACAGCACCTCTGAGTAAGAGGGAAGGTTTCAAGTATCTCCATATAAAAAGTATGGATTTTTGTTTGTTGGCTTTGATCATTTTGAGAGTGACTGAAAGTGCTGTGTAATTTATCTCCTCTGCATTTCAAGAGACAAGAAGCCCCATTCTTTGTGTTTAACCAGGTAATTCTGCCTAAGTTCAGGATTCTTCAGGAAATACTGTGCTCTTGGTGATAAGTTCATTGGGGTTTTTGTCTGGGTATTTAGGCTTATAAGTGGAATGAATTTTTGTCTCAATTATTCATTATTCCATGAATGCAGTCCCTGGGTTTTCTCAGGAACATTCAGGTCCTGAAATGTTATTTTACTGGGATGTCCAAAAAAAAAGAAAAAAAAAAAAAGTTATAATAACAAAAATTACTTTTTGAGGATAAAAAATTAACAGATTATAGAGTTCTTCACTCTACTGTGATCTTCTCTTACTTTATAAGAGTGCCAAATATGTTCAAGTATCAGGAAGCAGTAGACTGTCACAATATTTAGTTTTCATACTACCAGTTTAAGAATTGCCTGGAGGACTGGTGACCTAAATGTATTTTTATATATGATAACTTTTGTGTGAAAAAAAAGAGGAAAGGAGGGCTGGTAGAGGAGCCCACAACTAAAATATCACTGGCTTTAGGTAGGTATTCACATTCCAGTACCTCTGTCAATGTGACCTTAACGATATAAATGTTTTTTATTTATAAGTGAGTGAGGATGAAGACTTGTACAAATGTAAATGTACACTAGATACAGGAATTTCTGTTGAATGTTGGAGTTTATAGTTTGAGATGTTTAAAATTACTTATCTTTTTTCTGTCAGTGATTGAACTACACCTTCATGCTGGTTAAGGTGACTCTTCAAAATGGAAGAGAAATGCCAGTTTAAGAGTGTAATCATCTTTTTTTTTTCAGAAAGAGATGTGCAGCTGTTCTCATGTCCTTTTAATCTCCTTAATACTACTTTTAGCAATAATATCACTCAAGAATTCTTTGTGTGATACCAGCTGGAAACCCTGTAAGAGTCACAATTTAGAACCAAGGCAAGAATAAAAAAAATTGTAATTATTTTGCATTTATCTCACTTGCAGAACTAGGACTCTGCTGATTCAATTCATTCAGAATTGTGTACATTTTATGCAGAACTGCATGTAGTGTTGATAAATGTCCCTTCCTTAAGAACTCTGCTATAGCCCATGAGGTGTCCTACCCAAATTTTTGAGCAAGCCTGTGAGACTGGTGGCAGTATCATCTTGCATCTTATAGACCAGCAGTGAGTTTTCTTGCAGGTTTTTTAAATGTTGGTTTTTTTTTTTTACTGAAGTTGCACTGCTTTGAAAAAGAACAATGTCTCTAATATGTGAACTATAGCATTTTAAAGCCAAAGAGAGTGTGATTTCTGTTCTTGGGGAAAGAAAAAAGTGAAAGTAATCTGAGTTAAACAGCAGGGTGAAATCTGTGTTAGTTATTGGCTAGTAGTGATTGCTCTGCAATTTATATAAATATAACCATGAGTTCAGGTCACTGACTCCAGATTTACCATATAGGGGAGAATATTTAACATTTCTGCATGTTGCGTTTCTCAATATGCTTTGTCACTTTCAGACTGAGCATCCATCTCAAAATTCTCAGAAAAAGGGTTGTCTAGTTTTATAAAACTTCTTTTGAAATGGGAACAGTAATGGAATTATGTTGATACTATCTGTATTTTTGTCTGCAGAGCTAATCCTTCATGATGCCATATGTTAAATGCAAAATGGAAAAAAACCCTTACTTCTTCAAACATGAATTATGAATTAGTTCCATTTTTATATTTTCTTGCAGAAGAAGATAATTAAGCAAAGAGGACGGTGCACTTAACAGCATATTATAGCATGCCATATATATTCAGGACCAATGATGGGTCTTATGCTCGTTTCCTGAGAAATCTTTCCAGTCTGTGCATTTTTGATGTGTTCATTGTTGTAGCTGAACAGTAGCCTTCAGGGTGAGCATCAGAAAATAAGGCTTTTGTGGATAAAGAAAACTTTCTAATACGCTGTGGTTCTTTTATTTTCCAGAATCATCCAGCCATACAACAAGAACAATAATGGTAAGTATAGAGGAGATTATAGGTATTGATCTGTCTATAGCTATGATTTTTCCTTTAAAAATGAAGTAGATGTAGTAGTATCCTAAGACATTGGCATTTTTTTATAAAGTCCAATATCACTGTAGAGGTAAAATGAGTCTGTCTTTATTTCATGAGAAATCTTGGCAAAAAATGAGAGGTCGAAGAGCTTAAGAGGTAACAGTGCTATCAGTTTGAATAGCTGAAAAATCCAGTTACAATTCTGTGTTCTGTGTTAAAGTGATTTTTGATTATGTCAAATTAATGTTGATAAAATTTCTTGCATTCTGTCTATATCACATGAGTCAGAGCACATTTAAAGTTCAGAACAATAGCTGAGTAATTTCTTGCATCACATTCCTGAGAGGCCAGTCTCTGACTTTAGCTTGGGTTTGATAATTTGGGTTCCAGAAATAGGTAAATGTTTAAGGGGACAGATACACCTTCAAAAATGAGATTAGAAAGTTTTATGTAAAAAAATGTCATGCCCTTAGTGTCTATCTTGCATTTTTATAGGGTGAGAAATGTTGTCGGTCTCTTTCTGTTTCAAACTCATAACAAAAGTTAGGTAAGGGCTGAACAACAGTTCACACAAAGAAAACCTTCCTCTGACAGGGAATGATTGATGCCTATCCTGTGGGTGTTTGAGGAGAGGGCTTTCTGCTTCTGGAGAAAGGCCAGTTTTTGGGGCGAGTGCTGAAATTTTAGAATAAACCCCAGCAAATCATGACATGAGCTTGTTTGTTTCCATTCCTACAGTTTTTAGGGTATCCCGTCAAGTTCAGTTACCTCTTCTGTATGTACAGCATTTGTGGGACATGTAAATTCCCACATGGATTTCTTGACTCTGCAGGGCATAAAAGGTTAATATAGTTCATTGTCCTTATCGTCAATGGTCATTAATAATCCAGTGCAAATGAATTATAAATAGGTAAGGACTAGAGATCACAACCTTTCAAAATAGTAGAGATGTCTGGAAAAAGTGATATTTCTCTTTCCTGCTGGGTGGGATACAATCCTTGTTTGTCATGGATTTGTTTTAAATAGACATTTCAAAAGAAGATGCTCAGTTATTCAAGTGCATTCCTCTGCTGTAAAATTTTGGAAGGGATTGAAAAACTTTTCAATGTTTTTTCCATTCTGTATTGGTGTCAGGAAAAGAGCAGGACAATTGTGTTGAAGCTGGTGAACCCTTCACTCTGCTTTACCTGTACTCTTTTTGTCCTATTAATTGTACTCTGAAGATACTCAGTCTCTCTTTTCCATTAATGTACCAGAACAGTTCTATAAACTGACCCAAAAGAGTGGGGGTTTTGCCTATATAATTTCTTTCTCACACCAAAACATGTCCAAACTTTTAAAGAGAGATGGAAAAGGTTTTTAAATAGCTCAAGTTCTTGAGGTTCCTGTGTTGTGAACCTCTGCAGACCTCTGTGCTGACAACTCAGCTGGCTGAGACCTCAGGCTAATGTTCTGCAGTCAGTGTGCAGTAATTGTTCATTGCACTTAAATAAATAAAAGTAGAAATAAAAATAGGTATTCTGCTTAGTGAGAAATTGTTAGAGCAATGTCCGCTCTTCTCTGCAACTAAAGCATAACTGAATGTGTAAAAGAAAATTTTATTACTCTCCAGTGAGTATGTAGAAATTGTCAGTGAAACCAGAAAATATGCTGTTCCTTGAATTACCAACACTATGAGATTATGCATTCAGTACAGATGTAGTAAAGGAATACTGCTGAGAGCCAATGTATAATGGCTGCTGCAATAAATAGTTACTCCGAAATGAAGTCCCCTTTATTCTGACTGATTATGGTTATATTGTAACATAAAAAGTTAAAGTATGACCTTTAGTCAACAGAACATGTAAGTATCACAGCAAATTTGTATTACTGCCTTGGATGCTTTGATCTAAAAAAGCTTTTATCTTACCAAAGTGAAGTATTTGGTCTTTAAAGTTGCATTTATAGGTGGTGAAATAATGTAAGGCATTAAATCTGATCTTGTCTTGAAGATTCAGATTTATGTTAAAGTCAAAGCCAGCAAGGTATAGAGTGTAGTCTGCTAAAAAAACAAAGTGCAGTTTTTCTGAGAACATTACAAGAATTTTTCTTCTGTATTTAAATGCAATGATACCCACCTGTTTTTTGTTTCAGATTCTTGTTCATAAAAATAAAACCACAGAAAATAATTTAAGCATCTGTGTGATGGGAGGGAGAGGGAGGGCATGCTCTATGTTTTAACTAATATAAATAAATATATTTATTTATATTAAAAAATAAATTTCCTCTTATTCTGTGGATGGTTGCCTAGGTTAGTCTTTCATTACTAATTTACTGATTTCCATAAATAACTGTTTACTTCAAAATGATGCCTTCTGAGGCATGATTTATTCAGAGGTTATATAGCTCTTGTGTACCATCTATGACAAACAGGGACTATAAACTTTGCAGTATTTTGGCTCAGATGCTTTGGCAAGTTAGCTGTCATCTTTTAGGAGGGTTGTTTCTTTTGGGATTTTTTGGTGGTTTCCCCCCCTTGCACAGAAAAGTCATTGACTTAGATTTTCATCATTACAACAATTGTAGGTGTTTGTGAAAGGTTTGGTAGCAAATCCAGAGGTTCCAAAGTTACACTTGTGATGACTACTTGGTTATTTTCTTGTATATGATCTGTTGTTTGAAAATCTTTCATTTTTAATAGCCTTTGGGTTTTTAAATGAAATCCTATACCCAAAGTGGTTGTGTGCCTGCATGCTATTATCAACATTTGTGACTTCATGCTGAGTTAGGGTATTCATTTTTGCATTAATCTCACATTTCTATGAATAACTAAACCAGCCCCTAACCCTGATGCTCATTAAAGGTATAATGCTAATCCCTTTGGAAATAGGAATACTTCAGGTGTGACAAAAGAGAATCAATACCTGATTTAAACTTAAAGTAATTCTAAACTTGTTTTAAATGATGTATTGTATAATTAGGTCAATGCAAAATATGGGGAACCATTTAATATGGGTTATTGCCAGTCATCTGAGCAAAGCTGATTTCTTCTAGCGACTTTTTTTCTCCTTGTAAAGAGCTTCTTTTGCTTGGCTTGATTTGAATTGATTTTTTTTTTTTTAAAGATGTAATAAAAAAACTTTAAAATATTAATTTAAGGCATTGGGAATATTTTCATTTTTGAAACAATGGGGAAAACATTTGAAGTCCACTTAGGAATTTATGATAGTTCAGTTAAACATTCCTTCAGCCATAGTACAAATGTTCACTGTTAGTTTTTACACTTTGAATGACTGTGGGTGTTATGTATTATTTTAAAGCTGGATGTCTTTTCAGACCTCAGTGTCTTTTCAGAATTTTTAGTGGCTCTCAATGAATAAATTCTTGGCCACTTATGTAGCAGTACAAATTGAGCAACTTATAGACAGGAACCTCAATTGTGATTTGGGATCTGAGTCCCATTTCTGAATTTGTACAGGATTCCTCTCTTGCCTTACCCTCATGCGTCTCAGTACTCTTGTGCTTCTCTGGGAGCCAGTGAGGACAGGAGATTTACCCTTGTTAATAAAAATGCTGTATTCAGTTGCCACTTTAATATAAGGTGGTTTTGGAATGGTATCCAGACTTCATTGGACTCGTAGATGCCACTGCAGCAGACATCATGTGTACAGTGATTCTATACAGCCAATTCCTTGGTTTCCCTGCCACAGCAAAGCCTTATGCCCAGTGCACCTTGTGTTCAAAGACCTGGATTTACAGTTGTAACTCAGTGCTGCTGCTTCCAGAAGATTTGAGAGGGAGGAAGACATGTAACTTCTTCACGAAGGGATCTCCTGCTTTCCTTGAACATTGGAAGTATCTCAGTTGCCCACTGTGAAATGAATGCAGATGGGAAATTCATGCCCCTGCCAGGCGAGTTTTGATGAGCAGCACTTGCAAGCAGCAGAGAAATGGATCAGCAGGGGACAGGTGAAGCTGTACAACAAACAGTCTTTACGTAAGCTCCTCCTTGTTGAAGACCCTGAAAAGATTGCCTTTTCTTTCTGAGGGTGTGTTCGGTCTTGCAGCATGGACACCACCTGCTGGACAGGGGAGATTCTCTCCAGAGGTAACGCCCTGCTGACTTAAATATTTGTGTTCTTTACTGGATGTAACTTTGCCTGAATCAGAACTCCCTTTGTCTTGAGAAGTTTTTCTTTCAAGTGCACTCAGATGTTTTTCTCCTGATGTCTTTGAGCATGGAACAATTTTGTCCTAGAGGAACAAGAGATCTCAATGAATGTACTCAGACTGAGATGAAGAACTTGGGAGGAAGGAGTCACTCAGCATGGAGGAAGTTTTGTCCAAAATGCAAACTGCTGATGCAGGTGCTGCTCAGTTGTGCCCCTGGTATGCAGACCCTTAGCACCAGTGGCTCTGCTGCAAACTCACAGCACAGCTCATTAGCGATGTACACTGTCAGAATCAAAGCACCAGCAGCTGATTGCACACGGTGGCATTGCAAGGAAATTACTGAAGCTTGCTGCAAGCAGGGTTTTAAATGAGAAGGAATTCTTTGGTAGCACAGGGAATATTCCCTAGGCTTTCATAACCTGGCATAACTGTGTGCTAGGGGGGAAGATTTGAATTCATCATCATCATAAAAGAAAAGCATTTAACGAGTACTTTGTATGAAAGTTCATTTTGCTCTTGGTGGTGATATTAGTGTGACAGTGGCATTGAATGCTCATTTTCATACACACTGGTGAATATATTTTTTGAGAGGAACTAATGAACTGATTGCCTGGTCAAGAGCTTCAATTGTTTTTATTAACTTGAAATTAATGTGGTCCCTAGCACAGACTGGAGAAAAATGATCTTATTTTCTCTTGTCCTTATGTGAAATGTAATTAATTTCTTCAAATGGCTTGAAAGGGCTGGGACAGAAGGGAAATAAAAGAGAAAATTCTAACCAATTTGATGCAACAGAAATGAGGTTATATTGTAAGCGTTGTGTCATTTTCTATAACGTTATCTCTTGCCTGGAATGAGGGTTAGGGGCTAATAAAAGTAGAAAAAACAGAAGTTCAGAATTAGTTGCAATATCTGGCTCTGCCAGGGGAAAAAGTATTGTGAAAAGACAAGTACTTTTTCCATCAGGTTTCACTGTTTTTCAGAGTTTATGCCATAGGAAATACACTTTTTGTAACTTGTATAGTTCCTGAACATTTTTTGCCTGCACTTCTTGACTAAAGGAAACATTCAGTGGTGTATTAGAAAGGAGCCTGGGAAAAGATCAGAACCATTATATAAGATAACTTAAACCCATTTTTGACGAGGGAAGCACAACAAAAAATATACCACTGGAGCCCTTGAATGTTGTGTGTGGCACTGGCAATTGCCAGCTACAAATCCTGAGTGGGAAATCTGATGTGTGGCAATGTTTTCCATGCATGACTTCTTACTCTCTTTTTGAGCACTACCCACTTTGTACAAGAAGAGATCAGCAGTTAAAAACCTTAATGAATTTCTGATTTCATGGCACCTATGTACTTTATCCTGAATTTATTCTAAATAACAGCTGAATTTTAGTAACATGTCTTTTACGTCTTTTCCCCCACCAAAGCCAATACAAAATAGTATGTGAAAGCCAAACTGCAGTCTAGGCACTGAATGAAAAAATGGGAAAAAATTGGGTAAATATTTAAAAAGGCTACAAAGATAATTTTATGACCCTGTGTGCAACAACAACTAAATTCACCCTAAATCTTTGTTTTTAAGACAAAATAAAATAGTTCAGCTCAAAGAGAGATTTCTATGTGAATCACTCACTTTTGATGTCTTGTTTCTCCTCTTCTGGTTTGGTTTCTTTACATGAAATCTAAGGAATCACAGAGGAGATGGCTCAGTTACTCACAGTAGCATAATGAATACTGGAATTTTCTGTCTGATGCATAAAATTTGTCCTGCTGGAGAGAGCAAATGGTGTGGATCAGGGTGTGGTGAAAGTTGTGTCAGAATGTGAATAGAATGCTTTGAATGTGAGTGTAAGAATTGTTCAGAAAAAATGATGCCCTTGTTTATCTTTTCTGGCTTTTATGTTTTTGTGACATGATTTAAGAGATCAGCTCTGTGTTCTGTTCTGCTGGTCTTTGTGGGTGCTACCAGCCCCTTCCTTACTCAGTGATGGTGGTGTTGGTGCCCTATTTAGGGGGTACTCCCGCCAATGTCCAGCACTGTGTGCATTATAGGAATGTTACAAAAATGCTACCAGTAATGTGGAATACTGGTATTATTTCACCAAGAAAATAGTACTTCTTCCTAAGAAACACGATGTTGAATCCATGGGAGATAGAGTAAGCAAATTTTCATCTTTGTATAATGTCTCCTATCATATCTGTTTTCATCCAATTTTTGTTAATTAGTCCTGCTGCTAATCAATTATGTGGGAAACAAGATTAAGATTTCCAAGACTAGTATTTTTGTCATGGTGTATTCTTCCAAAACATTTCCTATAAATGATACAGAAAACATTTTCATTCTCTCCTCATGTGTCAGAAGGCAGCTTCTCTTGTTAGATCTGAGTACTTGCACAATTACTCCAGGTAAAGGTTTAGTGGAAAATTAATGCATTGTTTTCTGTTTAATGTTATCAGTTATGGAATGAATGCAGATGTATTTCAGGTAGCTCTAACTACCTAAGTAATTAAACCTAAGAACCATGGCACCAGCATGGTGATATAAACTTTTGTTTTCCTGCTTCCATTCAGGTAAGCAGCAGGACCAAACCACTTGTCTTACTCAGTGACTTCTATTTAAAAGGAAAGACAGGCAGAGTAAGGACATGCAAAGTGAGAAGTATGAATTTTTTGAAATTAGCTTAGTGCCATACTTGGATGAAAAAATAGGTCTTGTGTTTCATTGCTTGGAATGTTAGGGTTTTTTGCTCAGAAAATTTTAATTCTCTCCTAAAAGCAATGAGTTTCTGTTTCTGAACTGCTTAGTTCATAGCATTGATTCATGCCTCAAGATCTTTTTGTATAAAATGGCATTAGCAATAGTTAATTTAGTTTTTAAAGAGCTTTAAGACCTATGCATAAAACACGTCAATGGGCACAGGTTGGTTGTTATCTTACCCCCAGGTACAGGCTGGGGCCGATGAGCCGGGTTTTGAGACGTGTGTAGGCTGCCCTGTACAGCAGAATTTGGTAATGGAATTATGCTTCTTCTCAGACAAACACCTTTCCCTTTTATTACCATTTCAGCACGCTGCTCCCCACATCCACATGGCTAATGGTAAGGCCTTGCAAGCCAGTGCAAGTGCCATTAAGACAAGCACCATTCCAGTGATCAAGAGACAGAGGCAAAATTGGCTCGATGCTTCAGATGATGGTTTCTTTATAGCTACAGAAGAGACCAGGTAAGAAAAGTGAAACCTTAGCAGGGAATGAGGCTTCACTGCATACGTGCTACTGATCCAATATTTCAGTAACAGTTTTGACATTATTATCTGAGGTCACATTACAGCAGAGACCAATTTTTGGTACAAGCCAAACTTTGCATCTTCTATCTACTAATATTATCAGCATTTTATTAATGAGACTTAGTGCTACTTCTCTGTGGCAAAGATTAGACCTTTTAAATTAACACTGATTGTGGTTCATCTACAATGATGTTTAGGGCACCTCTGATCATTCAGCAAAATATAAATGCATCTACAATGCAGGTTATCCTCTAAAATTTTCAGAACTTCAGAGATAGTACACAGTGGAGAAATATATAGCTGATAGCATCTTTCCAGGCGAGAAGTTGATTTCCTTTAAAAGCAATGGAGATAATAATCTCCGTCAGCCTTTCAGTTACAGATTAATTGGTAAAATTTAATGAGCTTTTGCTTTTTCCAAAAAGGCTTGATATCATGGAAGAGTCACTAGTTTTCTGGAGGTTCCTCTGTTCTGTTCTTTTCTTCCCCTGTCTGGCCCTTCCCTGATTTATTTCAGACTAAGAGAAGAAGTTGCAGTCTGTTTTTGTAAACTGTGTTTGCTGGGCCTGTTATTTAAAAACCTTTAATATCTTGCTTAATTACAGCAAGCAACATCAGACTGTTCCTCACTTCTGTGATTATTTCACAAGCCTAGAAAAGCTGGTAGTTGAAGAAAAATGTAAATAATAAAAAGAGGGAAGGGAAAGAACATATGCAAATGTAGAGATAACCAAGGAAACTGTGCATGTTTAATCCCATTAATGGCAGATTCAGCTAGGAGAGTTAACATACTAGCACATGATAATTTGGTGGTTATTTCAACATAATTGATTATGGCACCTTTTTTTTTTTTAATGAGGAATGCAACAATTCAGAGAGAGTGGTAAGAGGATGATGAGCTGATGAGCTCTTAGGCTTCTGATTCCAGCCCAGATTGATGGCATTTTGAAAATTGTTTGATACAAAGACCTTAGTAATATCAGCCTAATCCCTAGCAATTGGATCCTGAAAGTGAGACTGGTTACCTTTTGAAGTTTTAGAATTTTCAATTTAATTTTTCCCAATGTTATAGACAAGCACCTGTCAAAGGATGAGAAGAGTCTTACACGGGCAGTGATCTCCCCACTTATCTCACAGGCAGACCAAATAACTTACCTGGACTAGATGTTTAAATTTTAGGTGGTTGAAGTGTAGTGAGATGAGTCCTGGCTTTGCAAATCACTCATCCATGACAGCTCTGCTTGTTCCCATCCTAGGAAATCCCCTTCCCTGCTCCCAGGGCTGCAGACACCATACCCAGGCCAGGGAGCAAGCAGAGGTACCACTGTTTTGTGGTTCTGCAGCCAGGGTGGGGTGCAAACAAGGGTCTTAGTCCTCAGGGGTCTGTGTCTGCTGCTCTTCTCCAGTAATGAACAGTTTAAAGAGTAACATTTGAAACCTCCTGGTATGGGGAGCACAGGGAAGTTGGACCTCACTGATACTCCTCAAACAAGCAGGTACCTGAACATGTGCTGCTGCATCACTCTGGCAGGTGCTGGAGCAGCACAGCAGAGAATGCTTGTTACCCTTTGAAACTCTGTTTCACAGGAGATCTGTTCCTTGTCTTTCACAGGGCTTTTCCATTCTTTCTTAGGTTTTTTTGTATTTTCCTGTCCTCATACCATCCCCATCGATTCCTTCCCTCAGCTGTGCCTTCTCCTTTCTAATTTTTTTCCTTTGATTCCTTTCACCTTTACTTTGTGATTATTTAGAGATGGGGTAGCTTGTTCTCCTCTGGGCTCTGAAAGTCTCCAGCCTTCAGAGCTTCGAGTGGAAAGCACTGCCTGGTTCTGCTGCTAGGAATGCCCTAATGTCCAAGACAACAATTAAATGCTCTGTTCTTTGAGGGCAGGTGGAGGCAGAGAGCAGTCCCTGACAGGCAGCCTGCCCTGTGATAGGAGATCACACAGCTCAGCACTGCCAGGACAGAGTTGAACACAATATAATTGCAATGGAAAGAGACATCTAGGGAGATGTTTGAAAAAGCAGCACACAATTTACCCAGTCCTGACACAGAATGGAAAAATAAAAAAAGTAGCCAATCAGAATGAGCTGCCAGGGAGAAACCATTAAGTTCTGAACATGTTCTGAACACTCAGCTCAGAAATAATTGCCCCATCTAAGGTCACAACTGGTTCTTTAGGGCACTTTTTTTGTGCTCCATCAGGATCCAATCTGTTTTATCAGATGAATTTTTTCATTAAAAATACATATGAGAGAGACACATGATAATTATAGCAAAAGGAAAAATATTTTTCAGAGTAATTGAAGCCTGCAAAAAGGAAAATATTTTTCAGTATAATTTTTTTTTGCAACAGTCCACAACAATTTTCATTTCTCTGTCCTAAAATATTTCTTTTTGTCTAGTGAATTAATGTTTAAGATGCACATTTCTATAAAACATCAAGTAGGGAGTCTAGAGTGTAAATTTTCACAGAAATTTAGCTTTAAGAGCCTATACTATAATAGACTGTTGATATTGGCTGAGAAAAAAAAGAGTAATAATATTGCTTCTAGACTAAATGAAGTACCAGTCTATTTTATGCTAATCAAACCAAAGATGGACATGAGCATTCTAAATGTTACTATTCATCAATAGATAAGGTGAATACATGTATGTATGACTCCATTTTAGAAGAAATTTTTAATAATATTAATTTTTAACAATCACCCTTTCCTCTCTGAATTTAAGCAGTATTTCTGTGAAGTTAACTCTTGTGTATCTAATTGCTCACAGATTTGAGATATTTGTAGCAACAGATATGTAGGGAGTGAAATACGAAGAGCAGTGAAAATAACTCTGGGAGTTATATATCATCTAAGCTTTCCAGGGTAACCCTTGGAGTTACTCTAGAATTTTAGGGCAGTGCCCTTCCCTCTACACTCAGGCCACAGTTCAACAATGACTGCAGGTATCCTCGAAAATTAGTGTGAGCATATGTATCATAGAAACACAAGGACTGGAATTTACATCTGAAGTTCAACAAATTTTTAGGTGCTAATCTGCCCTTCAGAGTAGAACAGGAATGTATTTCACATCAGTTGAAATGCACATCCTCATACATTTCAGCTGTGGGGTTTTTTTTTTAAGTTGTAGCTATTTGAAAGCCATTTCCTCCCCCGCTGTTTATCAGTAGCTGCACATCTGGGGAAAAATGGCAGCAGAACTCCCATTTGTGTTTCCCTCTCTCCCAGCCCCATTGCCTCTGCAGAGCTGAGCTGCGCCTTAACATGGTGCTGAGCCCCAGTCATTACAGCCCACGGCCACTTTGGTGAAGAGACAGAGTTTTTCCATCTGTCTGCATGTTAGTGCCTTGAAGGGATCATCCTTGTGAATTTTGCTGTATGGATATGTGGATGCCCCTCTGAATACCTGTCAGCAGGCTCAGTGAGTTTTGCCAGTAAATACAGAGGTCCCAGTTTTGCTATTTCATCTCTGGCGACAAGCTGCACTCTCCATTCTAAACCCTCCCCGATGCCTGTGTGAGACCAGCTCCCATGGGATTTCCCTGCCTCTGTTCAGTCACAAGCTCACAGCAGGGATCAATCTAGGCAGAAAACCACATGGCAGTTTGAGAACACTTACCTTCTGACATTACATCATAATTTTTGTTGATCTTTACTGGATTTAATATTTTTGTATTTTTCTTTATTCTTATCCTTTTCAAATTAAAAAGAAATTCTCATTCCCTGCTGTGAAATAACTTGCTCAAGATTTTATTCTAAAGTGGAAATCTGTTTACACAATTCATTGAAAAAGTCACTCTTTAAAGAGCCTCACGTTTATCATTGCTCACCAAAAGAATTATTTCTTTTTAATATTCTTAGATATTAGTTGCTAGGGCCCTCCTAGCACTAAGTGTATGCTTTAGGATAAGCCAGAAGTTTCCTAACTATAAAAGCATTTTATTAATTCTTTATACTAAATCACCTTTGCTTTAAGAAAGTTTTTTGGGCTAGCTGTGATGTGGATTCTATTGTAGGCCCAACTAGAGGTCAACAGACCAAAATTACCATATTGTGTGGAACTAGATTCTTTATACAGAATCACTATTCTGGGAGTTAATAATTGAAAAAAATGGAACAGTTCATATTACAGTCTTCAGAAGTTTAATAAAAATGTAATGTATTGGCTTAATATATCTTGAATTATATAAGATATAAACATAATCTTTGAGTAAAATTAATAATATTACTGTTGAACCATTCGATGTCAAGGGGAATATATCTATTGATTAAAACTTTTCTTACCAATTCTAGGTATGCAGTGTGCCTATATTTCCTATACACATGCTCTGTCCCTAACAGAGTGCATGTGCATGCCAATGATCACACTTGTATAGGGACAGCTAAAACACTGGTTGGTAAATGATTTTTTTTTTTCCCAGCGTTTGCATTATAAGAAATGCGTGGAAATGTTTGGCTGACTGCATTATAGCAGCGGATTCTGTATGCTTTCCCTTCATGGGCCAAAAAGCATATTTGCATATAGATCTGCAGTTGAATGACTCAATGCTTGTTTCCTTTCAGTGCTGAAGCAGTTAGAAACCTTCTCACGGTAAGTGCATCTCCATTGGGAATGAGTTAACTGCAACTGCTGAAATTAGAACGTGATCTTTAGCTGTTACCAGCAGACATGGCTTCCTTTTTTTGCTGATAAAATGATTTGAGAGGCATCCCTGTGGCAGCATTATGTAGGCAATTTTCGTATCCCTCACTTCATGTTCTGTCTCCAAAAGGAAAAAGCTTCCCTTGATTTGTTGAGATGCTACATAAGGATATCACAATTGCTGTGATAATTACCTGGTACCACTCATTTTTATTTATGC
The DNA here is from genome assembly GCF_000738735.6 of Corvus cornix cornix. Taxonomy (NCBI): domain Eukaryota; kingdom Metazoa; phylum Chordata; class Aves; order Passeriformes; family Corvidae; genus Corvus; species Corvus cornix. The sequence goes on from NC_047056.1 coordinate 24,520,158, forward strand.
ATGTCTCATAGCACACACAAAAAAAGCTTAAAAACCAAAGTTGCATGTTGAGAAAGAAGAGAATGTGAGGCTGACAACCAGCTGCTGCAGAATGTTGAGTCTTGCCATGCTGTCAGTGGTCTGCTTCTCTTGCAGAAGAGGGGGAGAGCCATGCTAGTGCTCAAAGCCCTCCGTGCTCCTGCACATGCTGCTGGCCCTCTCTGCAGTGCAGCTTTATCCGTGGAAACCCTAACCTGTACCTTGGAACACAAACTGAACCCCTGCGAGAACCAAAGCCCGAGTTAAGAGTTGTGGGTGACCTGCCCCTGCCCCCTCTCTCTCCCACGTGCGCTGTAATCCATGCACAGTGCTTGCATTGCAGCACGCTGCCGGGAGAAAAAGGAAAGCTGGAGGAGTAAGGCTTCGGTGCTGGGGGTCTGACACATGGTGCAGAGCTGCAGATCTACATCCGAGCCAGAGCTCCAGTGTTAACTGCTCTGCTCCTTCTTCCTCCTCACGTGTGCAATTCCTACCACACAAATGTCCATGGGTACGTTTACTCTTTCTTTTCTAGCTGGCCCCAGCTGTGCAAAAAAATTTGTGCACCAAACCAAAAAACCATATTTTTGACCTCTGCTTTTCATAAAGATGAGGCACCTTGATTTGAATTGGGATCCTGGTTTTGAGCTACACCATACTTGGATCCTGACCTAGTGTATTTTCACTTCTTTCCTGCATGGCACCATGGTCTTTAGACCCCAGTCCTGTAACCAGCTGCAAGAAGATGCCTGGCTGCACTCTTGGAGCATCAGCTGCAAGCCTGAGAATATGATGCACCAGCTCTCTAACAAAAAACCGTATCAGTCTCTAAGGATGTCATTTTCTGGTTCCTTTACTTCTGTTGTATTATATAGTTGTTATACATCTTGAAAAGTAGGGATTACAGAATATATACCTTAGAATTCTGTTTAATCTCTGCTGATAGGATTGCAAATATCTTATTGATTGGTTATATCTGAGTCCAGGTGAACTAACAGTTCTCTCCAGTCACCATGACGATACTGTGTGAGGAATATGGGGAGAAACTGGCCTTGCTACAGTTTAGGAGCCATCCTACTTGGTTAACTCCCATTCAAAGCTGTTGTATGCTCATGAGAGAGCATAATATTTTCTGTGAGATGTTATTTTGACCTTATTTTGTGTGGGCTATTCATGAATGCTGCGCACTGTTCACACCTTATAAATCACACTTTTCTGAGCCCCAGCTGAGATACTGTGATACAGAATCACAAGCAGCAGTGTAGAAACTAGATCATAATCTCTTGCCATTCATTTCCCATTGAGCAGCTTTCATGGGTCTAAAGACATTTTCTTTCAATATTCACCTTCATGAGTTTCTCCTGTGGGATCCTTTATAGTACCTACTAAATCAAAGTAACACTATTGTGATAATGCAAATGTTTGTTTTTAAAAGCAGGTTCATTCCATGGAACTAAAACAACTCATTTGAAGAATGTGAATATTTTTTTTAATTTAAGGAATCATAGCTATATGCAAGGAAAACATGTACACAAAACCCCCTCAGAGCTCTGTATAAGTTGTGCCAATGGATAGTGCTGGGAGGTTGGAAGAACCCATAGTGTTATGGGGTTTGCTTTATCAGTCCTCAGAACAAATGAAATACAATCGTGCTGGTTTGGAGCTATGTATTAATCCTCTGACAGCTTAAAATGGAGTTTCAATGGCATTGCAGTAAGCTACTTGCCCTGTTTAAAGCCACATGGTAGTGGAAGGATGTTGCAGTGTTTGGAGTGCTTACTTAGGACTTGGGAAGACATGATTCAGCTCCCTGCTTCCTCACAGACTTCCCATGAAACGTCAAGCAGGTCTTTTAAGTCTGTATCTCCAAGCATTTATATACCTAACTACTCAAATCAAAATTAAGAATGTGCTTAAGCACTTGCTTGAAGATTTGGCGGCAAAGAACAGGTAACTCCTGTTCTTTGCCTGAAGAGTCAGATGAAGCCTTCTCATTCTTCCAGAGGGCCGCTCCACACGGAGCAGGTCAGAAGCCTTACAGGGGATCTTCTTTCAGAGAAACCTCTTTACCTTTACTGGTAATAAAGTCTCATGGAAATGCCACTCACAGGAGTCCAGGAGCTGTTGACTGAAACTGGATGATTTGTTAGTTTCAGAGCTGTCTCCACTGGTTAGCAGGTAAAAATTAATTAGCACACAGCTTTGGTGATGACCGCAGGGAGGCTGAGGCTAGGAACAGATGGCTGTAAATGACCTAGTTACTGCTGCCTGAAAAGTCACACCTTTGGCTTGTGTGAAATGATCCTGCCCTGTTGTGAGCAGAAATTCAAATATGCTGCCTCTCCAGGGGGGCTTAGATACCAAAGTTTGCTTTGTAATTGCATCTTAGGTCGGAACTTGAATGTGGTTAATTCACACGACTCAGCTAAGAAACAAAGGCACATTTAGAAGGGTCACTCAGCCACGTGCAGTCTTCTCCACTGCCTTTGACAAATGTTCTCTCATATTCAGACAGTAGGTGCAGAAATAGCCAGAAAATTTTATATTTGGGAAGGGAAACACAATTTCTAAAATGAGCCTTTTTGTACAATTTTGCTGTCTTGGGAAACTTGGGAGAGAAAGAAAACCCCAACAACTTATATGAAATACAGGGATGATAAGTGCATTAAGGATTGTCTTAAATGTACGTGTTGGTGGAGAAGCTCCTGTATAAGCACTTGACTTTTCCAAAAACCTTGTTTGCTTTGCTAGACCTTCCAGACCCAATTCAGCAAAGCCCTTCAACCCATTCCTGACTCCCACTGAGCACAGTCCATCAGCTAGAGTACATCACCTAGTCCCCAACGCACCCTGTATGTCTGAAGTTGAACTGGATTGCCATGCAGTTCTTTTAACCTGTTTCCTTACATTTCTTGACAAATTTTTAGATTCCTGCATTTGGCCATTTCAGAAGGTTTTCCTTCAGAAGCTGTCTTTTGTGTTTGCACAGAGGATTTGATGTAGCTGAACCCCATCCTCTTTATCAAATGTTTTAACTGAAAGTCTTAGGGCTTAGCTTTTTGTTAGCTTGCTGCTTAGCTTTTTCCTAAATCCACATGCCCAGTGGGAATGTGTCATCTTGTAATATTTGGCCGTCTTCTATTGTGGGAGTTAAAACCAATTTGGTATTGAACAAGAAGAGATTTTTCTATAAATAAGCATCTTTGTGTGGGGGAAGCCAATTTCTCTGTCAAAGACTTGGGAAACATACAAAGCAACAATAAAAATGTGAACTTGTCAGACCAACATACTTAAGTATCAAAGGAAAGGTAGAGACACCATTAATTATACAATTGTTACCTATACCAAGGCTAGAGTAACATCAGCTTAGTTAGACTAAAATTAGTCCAATCTCACCATTCCTATGCCTAAACCATGGAGGTTTATCACATTAGATCTTAGATATTAATGATTGTAATCCCCAAATACTGTACAGTGTCTGTGTTCAGAGATATTTTCCACTTCTTATGATTTCTGTGCTCTGTGAGCAATAGTAGCTCATAGAAGCTGGACACAGAGTTAAGAATTGTTTCATCTGAAGGCAGAGAAATACACAGCAATAATGTACATGTAGGCAGATAAACTCTGTAAGTCCTGTGGTGAATGCACTGTTGCTAAAGTTAAATAGCAAAAAAGATTATAGAACTGTACCGGGATGAATATGTTCAAAAATATGGTGTCAGTGATCCTCACAGTCTTAAAATTCACACAGAACTGCCCCCTAAATTTAATTTATAAGTTGTCCTCTATCAGTCTTCATTTCAAATAATAGGTAGAGGATCTAATTCTGAATTAGTCCATATTTCAGTGTATGTATTTAATCATTCATTCTTAATACTTTCCCTGATAATATGGGGTTTTTTTAAACTCATGACCCTCTGGCATAAATGTAGGTAAGGCTGTGGAAAAACAAGTGTTAGTTGGTCTCTTTTGGTGAAAACGCTTGCATAAGTAACTACATAGGAATTTTAAATATAAAATACCAAAGAGAACATATTGACTGTGACTGTGAAAGTCAATCACAGAGATAAGTAACAGTTCTTGTCAAACATCTCAGGAGACTTGACTGGCTGTTTTTGTAACTTGTGCTATGAGTAGAGGCTAAAACATTTACTTGACAAAATACTATTCAAGTCTTGTTCTTGTGGAGAAAGCACAGATCCAAACTAAAATTCTGAGGTTGCCTCTTGCTTGATGTGAGACACCAGACAAGTAATTTAATTCAACCTTTCTGTAGCTCCACATCTTGTCTGTAAGCTTGAATAATATTTCTGTACACCTACTCTTTAGGATGCTGTGCAGTTTTTAATTAATCAGTCCAACAAGCACTATGAGATACTGATGTGAAAAGTGCTGGACATAAATGTGGAGTGCAGGATGAGTGGCAGAAAATGGAACTTGAATAGACCTTTGGTCACATGAATATTTAAAAAAAACAAATTAAAAAATCTTCAACCCTTGACATGAAAATGACCTTAGAAATTAGCATCAAATCATTCTGTGGCAAAGCTTTCCTCTGCCACACTACAGGTTTCTAATCCATATTCTGCACTGGAGTTTCTCTGTGTAGAGAAATGCTGATTATGCAAGAGATTGATGGTGTGAAGTGGAGCCCCAGAGGATGGGCTTTTGAGGGAACTTTTGTTCTCCAACTGTTTCTGGTAAGACTGAATAATTTTTATATTTCAGCCCTTGCTTAATAGCAAATATCCAGGATGCCGAGAACCTTCTCCAAATATACTCTATTGGTACATATGTTATTCCAGGAAAAGCGTATGCATAATTGATAAAAAGGAAGCATATTGACAATCAAAGAGCCTTACTCTTTTGAGTAATATTATAAGCTGTAATACTGTAAAGCACAGCATTCCGGCCAAAAACTTCAGATGAAGCCTACCCTGAAATAATCAAGCAAGGTAAGAAAAGAAGGACAGAAAAATACTAATAAAAATGAAGAAGTATAATATATAATTTTTCCCCCTATGAAAAATATAATAGGGAGCTTTCTCTTATCTTGGACTTAAATAAGGATATTTAGTTAACATAATATTTTTGAAAGTTTTCGATGCAGTATTTAATGTTGCTGGGGAGATGGCACTTAATGCTTGTAGCCCAAGGCCAGAAGCAGAAGTTGTATGTTCTTTGTCATCTTAGAGTCTGGGATAATGCTGGAATTGTGAATTCATATGCAAGGTGTTTGGGGAGTAGTTGAAAGCAACATTGTGTTCCACTGTTAGCCAGCTCTGATGCACCTCCTCTTCAATTTCTTGCTTGTCTCAGGAAAAATTATATGCTGCCATGTGGGTAATTTTTTCATCTCATGGCAGGTGATGTTTAATCAATGAATGGTCATACAGAATGGCCATCCTGCTGCAGAATAAATAGATGGTTTTGAAAATTCCGTTTGGTAGAGGACAGAGTTGTGTAGAGTAGGAATTCATCCTCACCCTGCTGATATAGTTAAGAAGAATAAAGGAGTTGCTTTGAAATCTGCTGGTGTTTGTGCCTGTAAGCTGTGGAAGGCTTTCTGGCTCCTTGGATTCCCAGAGTGCCGGTGTATTGACACATCTCCAGTGATCCTGTATGTTCCTTCCCAGGGATGAGAGGTTAAGCAACCCTTTATTGGATAAAGCAGACTTCCTGCCTTGCAGCCTCTGCAGTGTAAGGTAACTAAGGAGAGGCTAATGAATTTCAGATAAAGTGCAGAGCAGCTGTCCTGTAGCTCAGGTTACAAGTCTGTTGAAGCCTGAGCTATTGTTTTATTTTAAGGAGTATGAATAATTTACTTTTTTACCCATTCCATCGAACTTCCTTTGCTAGGACTTAGTAGTTCTACTCCACTCTACAAAGTTGGATACTGGTGAAATGCCATGAATTCAAAGACAGGCTTTTCTCCCCTCCTGGAGGGAAGGACTGTCTGAGGAACATGGCTCTGTGCATGGCTCTGCCATCATCACTGCTGTGTGTGAGGTGTTGTTCCTGCTGAGCTTACAAAGCTCCACCCAAAACACAGGGCAAGTCCATGTTGAGTCTGTGGTGTCCATCATTCCTGCCAAGTAGATCAAGGGGTTTTTTAACTCTTCCTATCCCTGGTATGGCCTCTGTGCTGCTGGTTTCTGTGAGAAGTCAGCTTTGCACCAAAACTGATGTGTAACCTTTGTTGTCTCAGCAGTAGGTAACCTTAGCTCCTTGGTGGTAAATACCAAGCTCGCAGATGAGCTGTGAGGATAATCTCACTACTGATTGTTGGGATTTAGATTTATTCCGCATGTGATGACCAGTGTATGACAGCATCTCTTTATAATGTTTCTTAGGGGTTAAAAGTTTTTTCAGTTCCAGCATTCAACTGAAAAATGAATAGTGGTGCTGAGAGTAGGACTTTATGTTTCTTTAATTCCTTCTCTCCCAAACCACTTTAGAATATTAAGGAAATATTTTCAGGGGAAATGAAAAGATGGAAAAATCTATTGAATTAGTTAATTATTCCAAAAGCTGTGACAGTTGTTTGCAGTTAAACTGGATAGAAATAATTTCAGTAGTAGATAGACCTGTTGTTCCAGGCACTCTAGAAATGCACATAATGAGATGGTTTCTGCTCCAAGGTGATTTTGATCTGAGTAGATTTTAAATCAGCAGTAGGTAGAAAGAGACAGAGGTGGCTTGTGCCATACAATAGGCCAGGCTTGACACAGTCATAGAAGTCTGTGCTTTAAACACTTGACCTGTTTTTTTCCTCCCAATAAAGAAAATGCTTTAACCCCATTATTAGTGTCCTTCTCTATATGCATAGGACCTATAAGCTGTTGCTTTGAAACACAAAACATCAGAGAAGCCCTTAAGGTGATGCAGTACTTGAAAAAATATGTTATCTTAAGATTCTTAGGAAGATCTGACACTGTAATTTTAACTCGTGTGTCTAAAAATTATTGTTCATTGAGAACAGTCTTGTTCCATAAATATTGATAAAAAATTGGAAGATAAACACTAGCAAAGGAAAACATTTCCTTGCTAGGAGGAGAAGAATGAGATAAGCTCTTAAAACATTTAAATAATGTTGGCGTGTCTACAGCAGCACTTCTTTAATCTTATAAAGGTTATATCACTCTATCTGCCATCTGCATGGGTTTTATAAAGCAGCTATGTGGCTCATGGCAACAGCTTTCCAGTAGTCCCATGCTTATTAAAGTCTTCCATTCTGTTTTCATAAATTAACATTTCCTAAGGCCCTTGTTTTAAAAGGTGTATCAGTGTCAACCCACTTCTGCCTTCCAAAACTATTTTTAACTAGTTTCTGTCATGTTGAGGTTAGATTAAAATTTTAATGCAATATGGGAAAGCTTTATCCTGAAAGCGTTGAGGGGAAAAACAGTCTAAAGCAGCAAGCCAAGCAGTTAAATAAAATACTTCTCATTTCCACACAGGTAGAAAGGTAGGAAGTGCTGTGAGTCCTTCAGTCAGTAGCATATCAGCTTTCTAAGGATCTGTGCCTACAGCTTCATCCCAGTTAAAATCTCTTTGAGCAAGCAGCTCTTCACATATTTTGGCCTTTCATTATGTTTAAAAGCCTGTTGAAATGAATAAAAAGCCTATCAGCTTTCTAGAGATAGTATCCCCTCCTGTAATTTAATCCACTGATCAGTTCAAATGTACCTCTGGATAAAAGAAGCCCTCAGAGAAATAAGTGATTATTTCATCTAATAACTGCCAAGGAGTTATGGTTATTCTTTTAAGTAGTTGTTTTTTTTCTAACAATTTGCACTGAGAATTTACATTGCACAAAATTTATATTGCCCTGGGGCAGCAGCAACTTCACAAACATTTCTCTAAAATACTTTTTTGCCTATTTTTTAGCCTTGTTTTCTCCCTGAATGGCTCTATGGTTAGACTGATTGCAAGTTTCACACAAAATTTGTGCCAGAACACAAAATTCTGCCAGTGTTGGCAGTGTTTATGCATCTAGCACATTTATGTTGCTGTTTACACTTGGCAAGTCATAGCAGAATACTTCACCCCAATGGAGAGATTATGTGGAATTTCAACTACGATTGTGCAGGAAATCAGTTTATTTATGCTTGCTGCCGACCTGGGGGTGTTCCTTGTGCTACCAGCACCAGTTCTTTCATATAAGGATGTTGCTCAAATGGCACCAGTCTAAGAAGGACTCAGGCAAAAATATCAAAGTAATTTAGGGAGAGTGTGGAAAACAAAACTGTGTCCTGCAGCTTCAAACTCTGTAGCCAGGTTTGTATTAGGTCATAACGTATTTTTAGTGGAAACAGAGCACCAAAAGCAATTCTGGACCTTGGTATTTAAGAGTTGTGGGCATCTCACAAGTGCATGTGTGTTGGGGACAATTCCTCTCCCCAGGAAAATTTTTCTTTCAAAACAAGGTTTGTCATCTGCTTAAATATCAGCAGGCTTTTGCATGCAATTAATTTCTTTCACTGTAGAAACTTCTTCCATAATTTGTATTTATTTAATACTGCTTCTTAAGTACTGTTGGTACAGCTGATAAGACCAAAGTCAGTGTAGTCATCACAGCTCTGAGTCCAATACTGAGGAGACAAGACTGATGCACAACAGTTTATATACAGCACAGTAGCACACAGATACACTCGATATCAACACACCTAAAGCAGGCAGTGCCTTCCAGTCCTACTAGAAAAGGCTTGAAAATACATTCTTGACTAACACCAATTGGAGGCCATCTCTCTTTATTCTATTAAAGTTTAAAAACTGATGCTGTTTTAGTGTGTGGCACAATTAGAGAAGGGAACTTTGAGCCAGCTTTTACAAATGTGAAACTTTGCTACCACTTATCCTGTTCCTGAGAAATCTGGACATAATAGATTATATAGGATTGTGCTTCACTTCAGCAGATTGTGAGTTACATGGAACACACTTGGATCCTGAGAAAGGGTTGGTTAATTATAATGACTCACCTGATTAAATTTAGGCAGGGTATAAATGTCCTCTACAGCCTAACCATTATTTCTACCCAGGAGGTCCCAGCCTGTGTATGAAACTTGCACTGAGACAATAGGTCTTCATCAAGACTTTCAGTAAGACTTATGGACATTTCCATATTTCCCTGACTAGGTGGCAAGGGTCTTGTGTACCTTTATCTGCAGTTACAATTGAAGTGTCATGCAGATATAAGGAATCTGTATTATTCCTATGTTACACCAGTGCATCATATTTGACTTGAAAATGAGCACAGTGGGCTTTATATACTGATTCCCTACTAAAAATTTAGTTCATTCTCATACCTTTGGTCACAGGAAGGGTAGAAGTACAAAGCAAAGGCTTTAAAATACTTTTGAATTTGCATTTCAAGTCTGTAATGCATCATACTTCAAGCACCAGTACAAAAGTCAAAGGAAAAAAAAAACCCAGGGGAAATGGCAATTAATCTGCCCTAACAACTGCAAAGGATGTTACCAACGATACAGATATTAAAGCAATTTATTGCCATTGCCACATAAAAGCTTTATGTAATTAAAACATATGGCTGGTATTAAGTGAAAGAGGGACAGGAAATTGAGCATTAAAGTTGACTCTGCCCTTAGTTCAGTGTATCTTTTGGGGGAGGGGAAGTGCTCTGAGTGAAGGGTGATGACAACTTTATCTTTGAATATCCTGCCTTTTGTCAGCTATTATTGCAACCTGCATGTTTAAGTGTTAAAAAGACTCTGAAGAATTATGAAACCTGATGAATGCCTCTCAAAAAGCTAGGCTGTATTTAGATGCTAAATTCTTCAGTGTAAGGAATCCAGTCAATTCACATTCTGTATTTTTTTCAGTAAAAAGAACAGTTTTGGCTTTTGGAGAAATGATTGTTTAAATATAACGTTTAATGTAGTCAGTGGAAATTTCCATTCTTCCAGGTTTATTTCTGAAGGGCTGTATCCCAGAAAGCTAATTTCTGGAAGCATTTTCACAATCCTGTTTAAACAGAAGTGCTGGATTGCCTTTTCAGGGTGCATACCAGATTAGTTTTTTCTGACAGAGTATATAGAGCTACTTTCATTTATACTCAGTGAGGAGCTGACTCTGTTTGTGGCTTGCTTGATATAATAATGTGATGACCTTTTTGTTCTGCCTTTCTTTGTGCTGGTTTTGAACCAGTGTTTAATGGGAATAACCATATCTTTTACTTTACAGTCCATACAAAATAATCATTAATTGTAATCTCAAATACTTTACTGTCCTTACATGTAGTGTCAGCTGCAAATTACTTTCATAAGCAGGAACCTCTTGGCAGTTTATAAAGTTGCCTTATTGAAAATTCAGAAGGATGAACAATTATCTGATATTATTTGAACTTTGGACTTCTCAGATGGTTAATGACCACATTCCTTCTGTAAATAAATACAAAGTTTTGCAAACCAATATATCAAAAAGGATCCAGTTCTGTAAGGTTTTGCTGAGATGATCCCCATTAGTAATCAGCGTGGGTAATAGCTGTCGTCTATTCACATGAATTTGTGAAACCCGGCTGCCTCATTTTTTAGAAAGACACAGTTCTGCCAGTCTGAGATTACATTTCTGTGGTCTTACTGTTCTGGAAGGTATGCAATATCTTTGCAATCAATTGAATATCTTCTTTGGCCTAATTTAAGATGACCATGTAAAGTGAATACTCAAACAGTAAGTTTTTTTTCTCAGTGGGACTGTGTGAAAAGCTGAAACGAAACTTTCTGGTGATTCCTTTCCTTTTCTTGTGTTGTGCTTATTGCTGAATGTGCTAAACCCTAATTTGGTATTCCAGGCCATGAAGACATCCTTCTTTCAAAAGGAAATACATCTCTGCACCTTTAAAATATATTAACCAAAATAGATGTATTTTTCAGGCTCCCTTTAACCTCTAATAGCAGAGTACATTCTTCTCCTTTTTGCCTGTTTTTTTTTTTCCTTATGTTCTCTTCTGTGGCCCAGTTAATTAACATGGAAGCTTACATCTCTGGGGAACACTCAATCTGTAACTACCTAGTAACAAACTAGTGTTTGAAACTTAATATGCAAATTGTTATTTTAGAATTCAATATAATTTATTTACAGCTGATCATGTATTTTCAATGTCACGTGCCACCATTTTTCAGTTTCAGAGGTAACAGCCCACTTAGATGAAAGGGAAAAACCACTCCTTGAGTTACCATCTCAGAACCTTGATGCAGGTAGGCACCTCATCACCCTGTAGTTTGTAGGTCACATATTCAAGTCTGAATTAGAAAGCCTGGTCTCAATAAGTATTAGAGGCCCCAGTTTGCTTTAATTCATTTCCATAAGCTCAAATCCCTGTAATCTATAAAACTAACTAAATGAAGGCTGGAATTCTTGAGTAAATTTGGAAAATAGGTCATTTTCCAGTAGCATCTAATATTCAGGTCTCTGCCAATGAAGATGATTCTTGGCATACTCCGTGAGTACCTATTCTGTGTTTTCTGATGCCATACCCTGGACACCCTCAGCATTGTCGTTATTGATTTATAACAGTAGAGACAGAGCAGTTGAAACATAGCAAGGATTTATGCTTCAAAATTAACAATTAATTAACTAAAAATTAATTAGATGTTTAAGATTACAATACAAACAACATGGCCACCTGTAGTTACTATATTTGATTTGTCATCTGAAAGTCAAAAATGAAAGTGAATTCACTGTACCTGAATGGCACTAGTAAAAAATCCCAGAGCTCTGGGTCATGAGTTATCTGTGGAAGTGGTACAGTGCAAATAACAACAATTGCTCCCACTTTTACAGAGGTAGCTCATTCATTGGGTGCCAACAGGGTCCTTTCTTCTGTGGTCCTTCACTCCGGTATCAGTATCACATGAGGATTCACTACCCGGGCATTCTGGCCCAAGATTTCATGTAATTAAATATTATTGTTCAAGTATTGTCTAACACCAATTCACTTTTCAATGAATCATTATCAGACAACTGTGAATCATCAGTTGATGGACAGGGCTGACTCTTGCTGACTGCAAGTCTCTTTTCCATGAACTAGCCTTCCTGCTCTGGTAAGAGTATTTGTTATGTTTGTTATTGGCTCTTGAGCAGTCTTCTGTTAGAGACTGAGATTTATCTCTTCTGTTGTCTTTCTCTTCCTTTCCTCCTTTCCTCCTTCCCTCCTTACAGAAAAATCCGTAAGAAGTTCACCAGATCACAGCTGAAAAGAGCTTCCAGAACACCTTGTTCTCCGATCATTGCAAAGACAAAGTCTCTCATGAACAATAGGCAGGCCCGAACAGAGCCAGGATCCATCACACACTGAAGATATAACAGCATCAGCACCATAATAATGTCAAAATCATGTTCAATTGTGAATGCAGACATAACAGGACTTCCCACTTCTTTGAGACAGAAACATTGTGTGGACATATTGTGGCTGGGTTCTGTGTTCTGGGCAGGATCCAACAGCAGCCCTTGTTTTCCCTCATCTCTGCAAGGGCTACTTCTGGTTCACTGTGCAGGCCTATCCTGGATTCCCTCCGTTCCCAGTCATCAGTGTGGCTGGTCAGGGAGGGACTTTTTGCACTGGTCCCACAGAAGGAGCATGGATGCAGAGTCCACCCATCACATTTATCTATCCCTTCTAGTGGCTCAACAAAAATATGCACCTTTCAAAACTATTGCAGTGTCTTTAAAGAGGGATTTAGCCTTGAGGGGTTGCATTTTCAAAAACAACTGCAAACTTTGTTCATATTTTTCAGTATTGGCTTGAGTCACCTTGGATTTGATTTTCTAAGCTGAATGTCCACAAGGACTAGGTATTGTTCAACAGTTCTTGAAACTTACACTGAATTAGGAAATGCCCATAATTAGTGGCCAATTTTGAAAATGTTGGCCATATTAGCTTTGGTTAAAATCCAGGAAAGTATTATGTGTGACAGTGAATATCCAGCTGGACTAGTTGCATGTGTAGGAACTGGTCTCATTGTCTCTATATTTGAAAGCATCTGCCTATTTCTTTGGGTATTTTTTGCATTTCTTGAAGCCTATTCTGAATAGTGAAAACCAGCAGAACACCATTCCCAGAAAACATGAAGAAATAGATTATTTCCTATTAGTAATGTCTCTCCACAAAATAATTTCTACATTTTTATATGTCTGGATAAAAAGATGTCTTGCAGAATGCTTTGAAGTTCATAAATGTAAGGCTACAGGTGGCTACTTACCATGGAGAGATGATGTGCCTTTTGAAACTACTTGTAGGAAACTGTCAGTCTCCCTGAAGGGAATGGCAACAGAGGCAGGTCTTTTTTTCTACTCAGGTACTTACAGGTGAACAATCTCTGCCCTACTTTGAAATCCAGAGAAAACCAGTGTGTAGCACTGCTGTGTGAACCTAGGTGGGATATGTCAATTGTCTGAGGCAAGTTGTCCTTCAATAGGTTTGGATTCCATATGGCTTTTAAAGATGTGGTCAGACACTGAACATGTCATAGCAAACTGAGATGAGCTTCAAGACTTTTTTTTTCTCTCTCTCTTTACCAGGTAGCTCTAACAGCATGGTACAGATGTGGGGTTTTCATCCAGTTGGGGACAAGCACCCAGCTTTGTGGTTAGAAAGACAAAGATGTAAGTGACATCTCATACTTCTGGGTGATTCCCCCAAAATTATTTTCCCCCATGCATTTTATTGTTTCAGTCTGAAGGAACATCTGTGATCTCAGCCTAAAACTAGCCATACTCTCCTTGTAAAATTTTGAGCTCCTAAGACAGTGACCCAGATGCTTCTTCAAAGAAGAAAGCACCCTGACCTCTTGAAGGGACTTGCTGACGATTTCCATAATGATGCATCCAGGTCTTGTCCACTGTCCTTCACCAGCAAGAAAAGGGTGGGTATGAAGGAGAGGTTGATGACATGAAGTGCTTGTTCCTAGTGCCCTGAACACTTTCGTGAATGTCACTGATTCGGACTCAGTTGGAGAAGACCTGGGATTCATCTGCCTACAGTACTTTCCAGTAGCCACTGAAATGTGCAGCCCTAGAAGTCTCTTCTAGGCACAGGATCTGCTTTTTCCTCTAAACAGGAGGGCTTTTTATCAGATAACTGAGTGGAGACAACCTACTCTTATTAGTAAGAATTGCCTTTATTAACTGCAACATATGGAAACACCTTCTGTATAATAGCTTCCTCACCCATTAGAATAAAGAAAACATGATTATTAAGCAACCTGTTTGACTGAAAGTATGAAAAACATGAACATAACAAGTTTTGTCTCCCTCAGACATCAGTGAAATCGCACACAGCAGACTCATTTTCCAAGTGTTGTTAGCTGTAAGGTGGTAGATTTTTTTACCCTGCCTTATTAAGCCTGTACTCAAATGATTTCTTTTAGCCAGTGTGCTCCAGTGTCTAGACAGTATTTTGTAAAATCTCTGTGTGTTTCTGCTTTTGACAAAAGTATTTGTATCCGTAATAGTCTGGTGTGAAGTCATTTTTACTTCTTTCCCTCTGAGGAGAGAGAGACTGGTACCACAGCTCCCTGTCAGCAGCCAGCTGCCTGATACCATTATCTTTTGCATCAAATAGCCAAGGTAAGGAAGAATCCTTTGCAGCTTCAAGTTGAGGTGCTTCCTCTGGATACACTGGAAATAATGTTCCACCTCTGCCCAGCAGAGCCATTTCCCAGGTTGGAACAGCCCAGCCTTGGGGTGGGCAAGGCATGGAGGAGTCTGATTGCTGGAATAACTTCTGCTCTGTCCTTCAACTGTTCCGCATGCAGCTGCACTGAGACTTCCTCCCTCCTACACTGCACCCAGTGCACAGAGAAACTGCACACCATGCACTGCACCTTAGTTTTTACCCACTCTCTCTTCACCTAACTTTTCCTGCAAGATGTTCTCTGGAGATGGATGCATGATTGACCTGTGAATTTCGACTGAGAGCGTTGATGGAAGATTCACTGAAGACGTGTTCCTCCTGCTGTGTTTGGGCATAACAATTTAAATTTTTGTAGAAATTGTGAAACTCCTTATCAAAATATCATGCAATTCCATGCTTTCTGTTGAGTTGAAATATTTTTCACTGGCTGTGAGCAAAGACGACACGTTCCTGTGTAAACTGAAACAGTATATCCACAACAAATCAGAGCTCTGTACGTTTTTATCAATCTTTCCAAGTCACTTATTTTAAAACCAGCTAACATATATCAGTCTTCAGCAGTGACACTGAGTATAAACATGAACCTTGTAAGCAAGGACAAGAAGTTTGGTACTTATCATGATATGAGCAAGAGAATCTAGGCAGCATCAGCTCTGCATTGACAATATGATTTATTTTTCTGCTAGCTAAATAAGAAATCCTTCTAAAAATTTGCCTCTCCACTTAAAAATATGGGGCTAGAAAACCATGCAAAATGCACAATCTCTTTGTGTCCAGAGGCCTCATATAGAAAGTAGGAAGATTGTTTTACTGTTTAAAATGTCTGTGTTGCCATTTTTGACTATATAGCTTCCCTGCTCTCTTGAAATACTGTGTATACTGTTTTTAGATTATTTTTAAAGGCCCCTACCTAGTGATGGAAGTTTTGATTCTGTAGGATGGAAAAAGTTTTTGAAGTACTTGAGATTGCCTGAAATGTGTTGGTGATATGAAAACATCTTTAAAACCAGAGTTTTGATTAAAGGCAAATCTAGCCTTCATTTCTGCAGTCCAAACCTTGCAGGATGTTACGAAAAACTGGGAATTGGAACTGAAATGTAGAACAAACAAGGAGTAGAAATGGCAAAATGGAGCCTGCACTTGCAGAATGTGCACTTTTTTAGTAATCTAAAGTAAGATTTATTTTTTTTTAATAAATATAATTTCAACAGAGATACTTTCCTAATTATGAAGGCTTAAATAAAATGGAATGGCTGCACAGTAGTTTCTGATATAGTCACAGCATAACATGCCACAGTCTTTTGCAGAGAACAAGTATAATCCTTCAGAAATACTTTATTACTGGATACAGTGTCTTTATGTATATGTACTGCTATGGTAATGGAATTGTTAGAATCCTTTGGAAATTTCAGCAAAATAATATTCATTTTTCATTTTCTTTTGAAGCTTCTTTATATAAACCTGTGTCTTCATAAGCCAGAGGGGTTGTCAAGAGATCTGAGTTTATATAACTGCATAGTGGAATTTTTTTTGAGTAAATCAGGACTTTTTTATTCAAATGTTGCATGTTGAGGGAGGAAACCTAATTTTGGAATACATGGGTTTTGGATAAGAGTTTTGAGGTTGTACTATATAGTGATCAACAAATTTGCAGAATATGCTCCTGTTGCTCATAAAGATTTAACAGATGGTATTGAAATGCAGTATAGATTGAATAAAAAAAAAGGAAAAATTAAAGAGTTGTCTTTTAAAATTTCTGTTGTTTAGACTAAAAGTGAATTTCTCAATGGAATGGTAAAACTGGGATGCTCAGTGTTTGAGAACATGGAGCACCTTAGAATGAAATGGTACTATTTGATTTGCATTAAAGTGTCTTTGTGTACAAACTCTGTGACTCTTGGCACTTTTTGCAGGAAACTAAATTTCTACATTGGTACTGTTATCCTGTTTTACAGTAGGCTATTGAACAGTCAAAAGACTGAAGATTGGTGAACTACGTGGGAGTTTAAAATACAAGTACATAATAAGGGGATGAGGAGAGAAGACTCAGAAGCTGGGAAAAGTGAGACATGAGGTATTGGTCTTTTCACTGGAACACCAGAAGGCTGGTTAGGGTTGAATGGAAATCGGGCAAGAGGACTCATAGTCCACAAAAACAATGCTAGAAGCTACAGAGCATTGCAGCTCCAGTGAACTGGCCCTTCTAAACATCTCAGGTTGGTATTAATGTCAAAAACTTTGTATCTTCTTTTGGTAGCACCTGGAACTGGTGGCTTCTATGTAAATATGGAACATTATCTGAATCCTCTTTACTGACATCTAAGCTAATTTCTGCAAATTAATCTGATGGTTTTTTCAGAGGAGACACACATAAAGGTCTTCTGAACAGAAGTAAGGACTGCTGCTCCACTGGTTTGTTCAAGGCAACTGTTCCCATCTCCTAACTCCCCAGTCTGTCTTGGGGAATGCAGGATGCTTGGTTCACAGGCTAAATATTGTTTCAAATATTTGTTTTAGAGTGGATGATCTTTCTCTCCTCACCTTCCCTCCACCTCCTCCCCCAAAGACACCTGTGCGGATCCAAGTAGAAAAACTCAAGTTCTTCTGTGGTGTTTGGATTTGATGGGAAAGATGAGTTACATTTACTAGTCCTTCTGGGTGTGTTGCACTGGTATCAGAGGAGAAAATCTCTGGAAGCTGTCCTTTGCTGGCAGAACTGAGGAACTGGGCATCTCTTTAACCAGGCTTGGACAGGCTTTCAAGGAATCTCAGTAAGGAGGAGGTCCAAGATACTCATCAATTTCAAAGTATGGCTGTGAAGCCTTTCCTGTGTCTAGTTGAAATAGGTACTTAAGGGATCACTTTAGTCTCTCAATTCTTTGGTTCACTGTAAAGGTATAAATCACACATACAAAGCCTTAGCAATGAAAGGACATAAAATGTTTTTCTTTCCCTTGCACTAGCAGTCAGAAATAAATAATAAATATTTTAAAAAGCCTCCACAATAAAAAACAAACAAACCAACAGAAAAGCCCCCAAAAAACCAACAGCCAACCAAAAAAAAAAAATCCATGGCTTTTCCATCTGCTTGAAAGCAGAAGTTATTGGAGAGGGCATTTTGGTAAGCTCTGAGTTTTGTTTTGGTCCTTGGTATATGCAGAACTTTCATAAACCACTGTAAAGACAGAAAGCTTTTCTGTGAGGCTGGTCTGACATCATGACACTTTTCCATGAAGTCAGATGCATTATGGCTGCTTTATAGAACAAGCAAGTAGTTGATGCATGAATGTTACCAAATTAGCATAAAAATCCTATGTGAGCTTTAGGGCCCTGTTATATGACAGCTTCAGGGCCCTGTTATATGACAGCCACTTGTTACCACTGTGGCAAGACCAAAGGTTCTTCAAATATACATTATCTGTGTACACATTAAATTGTGCTCCTTATAAGCTAAGCAGAGGGATCTTTATGGAAATGAAAACTCTTTATTACTCATTTAAATGATGATGAAACCTAGATGCCAGGCCAAAGGACTGTCTGGGGCCAATAATACTTAAGATACACACTCAAATCAAACTCTACTTTGTATAGCTGGGATGCTCTTTAAGCATTAAAATTGGCACTGATATTCTAAGGACATTTGTTTTTAAATGGCTTAATGGAGTCTTTTAAGGAAGAGAATCACCTTCAGGAAATAAATCTTAGTCTGTACTGCTTTGGGCAATAAAATGGGAAGAAAAGGGTTAGAGCCAGATTTTGATGCTGATTCTCTTCCTACCAAGTTGTCAGTTCATGACTGCAGAATTTCTTCACCAAAACTAAGTCCCAGTGAGTCTGGAGGAACATGGCAACTCTCTAATTTATTTGTAGGGATTTTTTTTCCCTGCTGGCTAGCTGTTATTACTTTGGAGATTTGTTCCTCAATAATCTGAATCAATAGTTTCATTAACGTGGAGGAAGTTGTTCATATCACCTTTGGGTTAAAAGTGGCTCTTTCCCTAGTTTATTTTGCTTAGGCACATTAAAAAAAAATTATAATAATAGCAAAGAAAAAAAAATCACAGGCATTTGTGTGAAGCTAAGAAGTATAGAGTATACAACCTTAAACTAGCAGGATATAGCAGAAGAGGACACTGAACATGATTTTCTTTTGTTACGTGGGTACAGCTGTTCATGACTGAAGGATCATTCTTTCAAACAGTCCTTTCTGTTACAGTTCTGTGGACGCTGCGCTTGCTTTTCCTGTACCCATCAAAGTCCTCCATTGTGCTGTTTGCTCTGCCCAGTAATCACACTGGAAAAATGAACTTCTCATACTTTAACTTTTCAATAAGTTATTGGGGGAGATGCAGTGAAAATTTAGCTCTATATTTGTTTTCTTTCTTTCAATCTTGATTTCCATTGGAATTTTAATCTTTTTTTCAGGCAGTGAATCTAAGAAAATTACACTGAATGCCCTTTATCCTTAGGATATGCATTTAATCCACAGTAAAATAGTTATGTTGCACAGTCTGCTTTCAGGAGCCTGACTCAATCCCAGCTGTTTGATAACCCTGCCCCATTGTTTATTTTCTGTATTAGTAACAGTAAGTCCAGTATTGACTGGCTTTTCCAAGCAGACCTGACTCCACCCTGCCATTTGTACATGCACAGTTAAGGCATGGTTAAGTATTTTCTCCTTTTTTATGGTCTTTCTTTGCTCTCCTGTTTCTTGTATGTGTTCATAAAAAAGGAGAGCTTGATGATGCTCCCCTTCCCAGTGTGCGGGGGTTTGGCTCAGATGCTGCTGGGTGCCTGGGAGAAGAGAAGGTTGGACCACTGCTGACTATCCCTTTGCACACAGACTGTCCTGAGCATCACAGACCACTCTGATGCTTCTTCCTCTGGAGTTCTAAGTGTGGGGACAGCCTGCCAGGCTGGTGCTGCTGTCACACATAGGATGAGAGTGTCTTGCTCTGTGGCTAAAGCAGGCTCCACGGCGCTGCTGCACTTTGGAGTGTAATGAACGGTACAAGTGGCTGAGCCCTCTGGAGATGCTCCCATTCCACTGCTGCATAACTGGAATACACTGCCAGCCCCCTTATTTAATGGTATATTTGGATCCTGATGGTATATTTGGATCCACTCCCCTTCTAAGTTGCTTCATTAATGCTCAGGCACCCTAAGCCTGCCATATTATGTTTTCTTTGCTTTGTTGAACCCTAATCTCTATGGATTTTCACTCACTTTTCAGAATGATGTCAAGGAAGATTATAATCAAGATGCTATAAAGATCTAGAAATTTTTGCTCCCTCACCCCTTCATTTTTCAATTTAAGGCCATTTTTTTTTCCATTATGCTTTCCTTTTCACCTTTCTTTCCACTGCTCTCATTTGCTGATAAAGAATTATTAGACCTTATTTGAAATTACACAGTCTTCAAAATAAAATATTTTTACCTATTGGGGTGAGGGCAGCAAACATCTGATGTGGGTTTATAGCTCAATAAACCTAGACAGTGTATTGACCAAATCATCAGAACTCAAATCCCAATAAATATTTTAAACCTGCTGAGTTTCTTGGCTATTTGGATCCTTTGGGTTTGTATTGTCCCTTCAAAAACCAGGGGCTTGCTTCAGACTTGCAATCTCAATATGTCTGGCTTTTTTTCAGAGGAGTTCTGCTGTAGGGTTTGGCTCGACTGTACCTATTGCACATTCCTTGCCAGTCTGTGATTAGACCAACTGCTTAAATGCTGAGTAGCTTTCTTCTGTTTACTGCTCATATGGATTAAATGTGCAAGATTTCAATAGGAGAATATAAATGAAGTGACTGCCTAGCTCTGGATTTTCTCCATCTTTTCTTGATGCACTAAGGAGAATCAATTGCAGTTGCTTATTATTTTTAAATAGCAGTTAATTTGGGAAAATCTGATTCACTAGCTCTTTTCATTTTGCTGATTTGATTTCAGCCTTCTGCCCATCTGGGCCAACCTACATGTACTGTTAAAAATCCAGTGCCTAAACTCATTGGTGCACATAAGCAAAGTCAAAGACACTCAGCCTAACAACCCAGCAAAACACTGTCTGTGACGGTGTATTCCAACCCTCTGTTTTCTTATTGCTAAAATCCTCAGTGAGAGAAGGGGCTTTACTTTGCAGTTTGTGCTGTTGTGCCTGAAAGAGAATCAGAGTGATTATAGAAAAAACCTCCCCCTTATCCATTCAGTTCTCTGTGTGTTCAGATGTGGTGACAGTCTCTCAGACTGTGGAGTTGCATAGTCAGAGAAATGGTTTCCTGAGCAGTTTATTCTGCCTGGGGATGTTCTGGTGGAACCCCACGCACCGTAGGAACTGTAGAATTAATCTCTGTGAAGTCATGTGGCACTTCTAGAAATGGCCTTCTGGTCAAACTGCTGCATCTGTGCAAATCCCCTTGACAGCAATAAAGAATCCTGAAGTAGGATTGTAGGCTAAGCTAGCTGTAAGCTCTTTAGGCTAGGGCTAATATCCTCCTGTAATTATTTAAAAATTCTTTTTAGATTTATAGCTTCATGGCAATGTTTGGGGTAGAAAAAAGGCTATTCAAGAGATGGTAGTATATATAGGGTCTGTATCTAGACTATTGCAGCAGGGGATGTCACTGCTTTCTACAGAGGATGTGTGCTGTTCTCTGATGTGAGGAAGAAAAAGATGTATTCTCCTTCTCTGACTAAAGGGCTGGGTGAGGGTTACTAGTTCCTAATGGTCCCCCCCCTCACATTTAAATCCATGCTGATTTCTTTTCACAACTTGTTAAATGCTTTTCGTTTTGTGGCAAAAAAAAATAGGATAATACGCTGCAAATACAGGGTGATTGTATGTGATGAAACATTGTTTTTTTTCATTATATACACACAGGGAAGTTGAAATGTTATTTGTAGAGGATAAAGGTGAACTTTGCTCGTGATTTTATGAACTTCTTTATTGCATAGTCCTCTTTGTGCAAACAGCACTTGACACTCTCTTGCCTTTTGTTATTTCCAGCAGATTGGAGCCATTTGTTTTTTAATGTTGAACTGTGACAGAGAAGCAGGTGTTGGATAAAAGGAATCAAGATCACTTTTGGGTTTTGTGATCAAATATTTAGGGGGATTTGTGAAGAACTGTAAAATTCAATTAGTTTTGCTTCCTATGTCCTTTTCTCCTAGACCACTGATTTGCAATTCCGGAATAATTTGTCATGATTTTTCCAAAAGTGAGGCTGGTAGCTGGTCTGGGCTAAGGCTTTTAGCCCAGCTGGTGTTGCTGGGGTTGGTGTTCACTTTGCAAACTGCCATGCTGGCCGAAGATGTCACCCTTAAATAGCTACTTGCTACTAATTCCCTGCTGAAAGTTTCTGCCCTCTCTCAGCACAGAGAATAGCATGGACTGCTGTTTTCTGCTTCAAAGTTAGACTGAAAATTAGGCTTACCTGTGAGGTTCTGAAATGAGAGAAGGAGGATTCAAGTGAATCCACTAACAGTGAGAGAGGAGAGTAGGGAATGAACCTCTGATGGCCATGGAAGAAAAATAGCTTGGGTCAGAAGCATCTGCAGCTACACAGCCAGATCTGCAAGTGTCCATCTGTCTGCAGCCCAAGTCAGCCTCTGGGTTTGCCCAAGGAATTACTAACCCTGCAGAAATAAATAACATTTCATTGAAAAAATAGACAATATCTCCAATTAATCAATGCAATATCAAGAGCCAGATTCAAGCATCTATGTATTTCTGACTAATTTGTTGTCTGCATGCTTGTGACCAGTCCAGCATTGCTGTCAGTGTCTGCTCCTCACCAGTTTTGTGGCCTCATCTGTGTCTGTGACCACTTCTGTTCCATCACTGCCAGTTCAGGAAGGTCTATCTGTCTTCAGCCAGCACTGGACACCTATTGAACAGTGTCAGACTCTGAAATGCTTAGTCCTTTCTCTCTGCACTACTTGAAAAGAGCCTGATTTGCTCAAAACTCAGACTGTAGTTAGGATAAAGGTCAGTGACTTGGTACACTTGGTATACTTGGTACTTGAAATGTCAAGAAATATGATAACTTTTCCATAAACTAATAGGTTAATCCAATATGATCACTGAGAAAGAAATAATTCTGTTTTCAAATGTTTCTACAAACTCAGTATTGTCATGAACACAGATACTGAATTTCTGATGGCTGGTGAAGTATATTTCAATGCTGTTTGGAGCTGTGTACGTATATTCAGATAATCCATTCTGCTCTTAGTAAAACAGGATGCTATAAATGATGGCAAAAATTTCATAAATATGCAACTGAAAATCAGGAGTGATTGGGAGCAAAGCCAGCAAAAAGACAGTTTTAGTAAAATGATCAGCAGTCAGGAAGAGGCTAAGGTGAGTGGTCAGTTTTCCCTGATTTCTGGATATAAGTATGTTAATGTATTTTGCTAATCTCATGAAAAGTCTATCAAAGTTGCCATTCATTTTTTAACTTGAGCACCATCTAGTGTGCATGACAAAAATAATTTAAAAAAAAATTAAGGTCAGATCATTATGATCTATTAGCAGTGGAAGTGCTTGCATGTTTTCAATGTCAAAAGGTAAAAAAGCACATCAGAGCTTACATTCTCCTAACTTTCAGTAAAACAAGCCTCAAGTGACATTCTTGGGAGCCCACTCCCCCTTTTAATTTGTGCTTTGCTTGCTTGCACTTAAAATAAATGCAAGAAATGAAATGCACAAAAATAAATTTATTTTTTGACAAACACGTTAAATATAAAAAAACCGCAAACAACAACTGTTTTTTTTCTAAATACAAACACATATTTTTATATGTCATGTAACTATAAATGCAGAGTCCTGCACATTGCTGAAAGCTGATACTGTCTGCTCCATCAAACCCCTGGCTTTCAGCTAAATGGATCTTGGCAGATGTTCTCTACATCTACCAGACTTGGAACACAGCCAGAGATGAGTCTTTCCTGCATGCCTGGATCAGAGTGAGTGCACTTACGAAAAGTTTAGTGTGCTTTAATTTTTCCTGCTAGCATTGCTTCGTGCAGCCTGCGCCCATGGCGTGTTTTGGGAGCAGCCCAGCTGCCACTGCCATTGCTAGGGAAGTTCATACTGCTCTTTGCAGCACGTTTTGTTTGCACCTATACTGGGAAGTCCCTCTGACAGCAACTTCTGCCCTCTTTCTAATGACCTCGCATTTCCCCGTATAACAAGATTAAGAGCTGCTGCTGGGGAGCATTACTCATTGATCAGTCATTACTCCATCACCAGTCACATTTCTGCCCCTTGCTACAGGAGTTCTTGTGATGAGGGAAAGATCTCTGGCTCCCATGAGTGCTTCTGGCTTCGGAGTAGTTTTAAAATCAGAGGAGATCAAAACCTACCATTAGATTTTTCTTTAAAAGGCTTATGATTTGTGCATCAAGTAAGAGATTCTTTTGGGAAGTGGGAGGCAAAGGAAGGGGATATTACCAAGATTTTTTAGAACTTTTGCCTTGAGCATCTACTGATTTTTTGCTGCCATTATTTCATGAAACAAAAGGCTGCTGAGGCATACAAACCAGTATTGTTTTAAGCCCAGAAATGAAAGCCAAAGCTGGTAGAAATATACCAAAGAACAAAGTTTTTTATAAGACTAAGACAAGGAAAAAACTCATTTGGGGCATTTCTCTTTCTCAGTTCAAGCAAGGCTCTGGGAATGGATGTCACTGGCCCTAACAGGCCCATGTGCTCTGGCAAACTTAAAAGCTCCTTGCTCCTATAGTCCTTCTATGAGATCTGGCTCTAAACTTACATAATTCAGGTCAATAACTGCAATTTTTAAAGCTTAATAGCTGTATGTGGATGAAGCTTTCAAACTGGACCTATCATTTGCTGACTTGCTACCCAGACATACGGTCTCTAGTGCAGCACAAACTGCAAACTTTTTACCAAAGCCACACATCAAATGAATTCTCAGAATGCATTGTCCAGATAATAAGTGATAAAAGCTGCATTACGGTGAGTCACCCCTCTGCACACTGGGGTTGAAAACTGCTCATCACCTTGTGTGTGTAAGAGTTGTGAGCCCTACTATCTAGGGAACGCATTAGTAAACTCTGGTTTTAGGGGGATCTTCTGGTGGGATTACCTTCTCCACCCAGAACAATTTTTCTCTGAATTATGCTAAGACTGTGCAGTGTTGGGCAACCTCTTTTGGCAGAAGGAGTTTTCCCTTTCTAGCCATTTGTTGCACTCCAGGAGTGAAATGCCAAATAGAAAATACACTGAGCTAGAAAGAAAGGAGTGCCTCTGTGTACGTTCAAGAGAGAGGGCAAAAATTTGAGAATGCCAAACATTCATGAAAGTAATGTTAAAAAGTTGTTGAAGTTAGATCCCCTACTGTTATTAACGTTATGTTTACTGTCTGGTAGTTTTATGACATTTATTTCTGCTCAGATTGTAATATCAATATTGTTGAATGATTCATAATAGACTAATTCAGTTTTTCTTTTGGAAAACAAAATCTTGCTGCAAACCAGATGTTGTGTCTGATCTGAATTTTTACATTGATTACAAAAGCACATACAAATGTGTACTTTGTCAGGCTCTTGGAAAGGGACAGGAACTGCTTACTTTCCCTTAAGTGGAAATGTGTTGAAGAGAGCAGCAGTAAAGTGATTTATAAGGACTGTGAAATTATAAGTCTTCAACATTCCTCTCCTCTCCTCCCCCCACCCCAACATACCCAAAGACTTCTAGTCTCCTCCATCACTAAGGCATGATTCCCATTCCAATCTTATCAAAGTTCAGATGGAGCTGTTGCTCTCTGGTATGCAGCATAGAATGTATCACCAAGCTAAGAATTAAGCATGTGGTTCTAGCACTACTCAAATTGGTTTGCTCACCTGATACACACAGCACAGAGAATTTGGTGGTGCTGTCTCTGAAAGCTCTGCTTCAGTGGTTCTCCTTTCTTTGTGTAATTTCTGAAAAGTTTAGTTTAAGTGTTTTAATGCTCCTTGCACAGCCAGCTATCAAAGCTTTTAGCATGGAGAAGTACTGCTTCCCATTAGTGCTTTACTGTCCATACAGGATTTCAGTATCTCACAGAGGATTTGGCTTTATCATTTAAGCATGGTTCAAGAGGTTTGTCATTCTGCCTTTTCATCAAAATTGTAATTTGGGATAGGGTTGTTAAATGGAGTATTTGCAACCAGAGACGCATATTTTTTTATTTTCAACAACATGGTTTTAAAAACACTTTGATTTGGCTTAAGTCCTTACTTCTCCAACAGTAGTTTTGTAATACTTGAAAGTTGTAAAGTTTACTACAAACACACTTTGGCCCCGACTCCCTCCAGGAGTTTCTTTAAAAAATGGATTCTAATGGGTGGGTGAAGCAGCTTGGGCAATCATATCACATGGGATGAGAAAGGGGCATCTGAGGAGCCAGCATGAACTGCAGTCTGAAGCCAGGTAGAGTTAACGCCACGGAGCTCACAGTCTGCAAGGGGCTGTGCTTGAGTGCTTGTTGCAGCCTCAATGCTGAAGAATTAACTGTTCACATTTCAAGACACAAATGAAGAAGAGAGCTGCTGGTCTGATGCCAGTGAAGTCTGAACACCAGCACACCAAGTTCCTGGCAGAACAACTGAAATGCCTTTGAAAGAGGTGTTCCGAGTGGTACAGTATAATTCTCTCAAAATGCTGCTGGTTTTCTGTCATTTCAGTCTGTGGAAAAAGTAGCAAGTGGTCCTATTCCCTGACCCACTCATCTGTGTATATGCTAGTGGGACACCACTTGTGAAGTTAATGAGTAGGAGGAGCTCACTGAATTTCCATCTTACCAGATGTTCCTTATTTGTTGACATCTCATGGAAGAAGATGGAATGTCTGACTGAACAAGTGGATTATCTGCATTTTTTGGTGGGTGTTTTTGTTTTATTTATTATTTTCTTTGCAAGTCCAGGGATATCAAATCTTCAACTTTTCTCTTTGATCAGAAGGGAATACTTTTTTGTGTCAGTCTGAAGGCCACACACCTGCACGTTCCCATTTCCTTACCCTGCAACTAACTCCTGCAAGCACCTCCCAAGAATAAAAATCTTGTTGCTCTTATAAAAATGAAGCAGCCTGCCTTAGGAGAATTGCTTAGTTTAACAGGCAGGGTTTATAAAGTGACTCTGATCAGGGAAATTAAGACCAAATGAGAAGTAGACTAATATTTGGTTGTGGTTTTATTGAAGAGCATCCTTTACAGAAAATTCTGTTTATTTTTTTTCATAGAGATCTATTGCATATTGTACTTTCAGGAGGAATTGGATTATATTATGTTAATCATATCCCTGTTTGTGTCTGGACATTATTGTGACCTATAATTTTTTAGTCTGCGTGTGTTATTTCTGAAGGTAATGACCTTATGTATCAGTGTGATTTCTTGAAGTGGCTACCTGAAAACAGAGGCTACACAGAATAAGAGAATAAAAGTGAGTATTTATTTGAAGGGCCTTTGAAGGTACACCCTGGGAGTCAAAAGCCTCTGAGGGCTCCACCCAAGATGGACCCTGGGTCACGGGGTTCTTCACACTTTTATAAGTTTGGTCCATTTGCATATCAGGGTTAATTTTCCAGTTACAACTTCAGTTAATGACGTAATTACCCCAAGTTTGCCCCCCACTCAAGGCTTTAGTTTACATATTTTGGGGCCTGAGACAATCAAGGTGTCCTTGAAGTGCAAACCTAGAGAGGGTTTGTTATGTCTAACCAGCATGAGAGAACAGTAGTTAACAGGCCACACGAAATTTCAGAGCTACACACTAGGCAGTACAGGATTTTAAAAATATAAAAGTTAAACCCTAAGGCATCAAGTGAGATGACAGAAAATAGAAATAGACAACCAAACATCTTTAAATCTATGTATTGCTCATTTTTCTGTTTAGAGGCTTTGCCATCAGCTGTTCTGTAACTCCATGGAATCGTGCATTATAGCACCTTCCCTGCCAGCAAGCTTATCATGACATTTCAGACTAATGCAGCCTTATCTAGAGATCTTCAGTGCACTCTTTAAGATTCTTCTCCATTAGCAGGCACAACTGCAGCCTGGGATGGCCTAAGTAGTTTGTTTCAGAGAGTGTATTTACTGTCTGAATACTTTTGCTGAACCACCACAATTTAAAATCCAGCATATGAAAGTAATTTGACTGTAGTGCCTGTTCTCCTAAATATTTTGGACTAATAGCAATGATTCTGTATCTGCTGCATCAACATTTGAGTTGTTCCTGCAGCAGCAGCCACCGTGGTGCAGTGACTGTTCTGCTTGGACTTTACTTCAGTTGGCAGCAGGGGAACTAGAAACTGTCCTTGTGCCAGGTCACATTCCCTCATGTGACCTTTTTTCTATTAATTCAATGGAACCCTCAAATACTGTGCCAAAGGATGGTTTCTGGTCTGGATGTGAAAAACAGAGGAGAGTTGCTGGAAATAATCACCTGTCAGAGAAAGAAGTGCAAGAACACTCCCACACAGTCATGTGCTCTGGGCTGCTTGTATTTGGAATTTGAATGGTCATTTAATGCATGTATGAGAGTTTTCCCCAAACTGTCCCCAGCTCGTAACCCTTGGCAAAACTCCCAGAGATTACAGTGGGGAACAGGAACATGTGTCTCCTTGTATCCATAATACACTTGTCAAAGGCAAACAGACTGAAGGGACTCACTTGGTGTGACCCTTGGGGATGCTGCTGTGCAGGGCCAGGAGTTGGATTTGATGATCCTGATGGAGCCCTTCCAGCTCTGCATATTCTATGATTATGTGACTCACTCTGGGCTATGACCTGCGAATTGGGTTTCTGTAGAACCCACAGTAATGTATCCATACTCATTATATTCTACTAAGAATACTTCTCCTTAAAAGAATACTTTTATAAACAAAAACAAAAAAAAAGAGTAGCTAAAAAAGGGTAGGAACAAGTGGCTATTATAGATAGTGCCCTGGTCCAGTTTTAAATGATCCAAACCCTAGATCCTTTGTCATGGACTAGGTACAATCAGTCTGGGGTTTGCTGCTTAAAAAACTCCTGTCTCTGTAGATTTGTCACCACTGAACTCTGACTCCATTTTACACCATCAGACTTGTCTATCACGTCAGATCCACAGCTAACTCTCAGCAGCTGTAAATCAATACATCTTTTCTTATTTCAATGTTGTTTCCTATTCACCAGCTGAAGATCAGACCAAGGATTCATTGACTGACTTTCCCATCTGGGTTGCGATCTGTGTTTCTAGTTAGATACTTATAGGGATGGCAGGTTTTCTTCTGGGTTTAACTTTTGCTCTGGGTTTATTTGCTTTATTAGAACTGTATTTTATTGTACTCCTCTATTCTAGCAAGTTACCTTAAAGTAGCTAATCGAATCAAAAAACAAAGTACATTTTTAAATGATTAAAAAAAAAAAAGGTATCTCCATTATAAAATATCCTGCCTTCAGAATTATTGCAAGTAGGTGACACATTTCTGGGTTTTGATTTTTTTCATCCATCATTTCCAGACCATAGCAGACATGAGGCTGTTTAACTTTGTGTCTTAGGTTCCTTTTGACAGGGGTAGCTAAAAATCTGGAACATGTTTGCTCATGCCATAAAAGCAAACAATTGTAATGGATTAAATTCCAGCTCTCTACTTTTTCAGTTCCTGTATGGAAAAAAAATTAAGCCAGGTAGGTGTTTACTCTTCATGACCTCATGTTTCTCTGAAAGTTTTTTTAAAAATCCAGAGATTATCATTCAAGTGCATTTTCCTTGTATTTGAATCATATTCAGATTTGTATTTTCTTGTATTTTGTATTTCAGAAGCATTATCTCAGTAAGTTTGAATACGGAGCTGCCATTCTAAGTGTGTTACTAAGGGTGAATGTTCTCTTTGGGCTTTTACCTTAGAGCAGTTGCTCACGTAGCCCTCCTTTTGACGAGACAGCTCCTCTGAAGAGTGTCTCCTAATTTTTCATGTTATCCAGAAATCAGAGTGTCTTGAACTGCTTTCTTCTGTTCAGAGCTTTCAGAGGTGGTGATACCAGCTGGAAAGGGCTTTGTCTTCCACTCAAGAAATGCTTTCAGCAGTCACCATAAGAAATGCCAAGTGTTACTTAAAATAACTTCTGTAGCTGCAGGTAGCAATCTCTGCTCCCTTCTGGATCGTAGGTGCTCCTACAGCCACTGAGGAACATTCCAGTAGAGGTTAAGAGAGGTTTCTGAGAAATAGGGGTAAAACATCTTCCCCAAATCTCTCATCATGAATAGTTGAGATGCTGTGCATAACCAAGAAAGGAACATTAGGATCTCTCTGTATCCCTTTTACTGGTTTGTCTTTAGGACAAACACCTCAAAAGCATAACAAGGAAGTCTCACTTGCCAAGAGTTAACTCTAAACTTCTGAAGGAGGCATGTGGCCCTTGGCAGCTTTTGTGCCATGATGTGCTCACTGTGCAAGGTGATGTAAAGTGTCATGGGTTGAAACTTTAAAGTGTCATGCTCATGGAAGAGGAAATTAGGAAACTCTATTTTAGATGGGAGGGGAGCTTTATTTTTAGGAAAGGGACTGAATCTCCAGCTCCTTGAAAGTAATTCTTTTTAGCAATCCATTTTAATTTAAAATTAAGTAAGTCCACTTACTGTTGTGAAAATCATGCTTCTTGAAATGATCTATCTTCTTGGGTGAGCAGAAAGAAACCAGGCACTTTCAATGCCAGTCATGTTGAAGAATGCACAGGCACACTGTTAAAAATGTCATCACAGCATAAACTGCATGGCAGAAACACATTCAAGGACTAGGAAATAGCTGGATATGAGAGCCCATGTAACACGATCTCATGACAATTTGTGAATCATTTGTGATGGGTGGAATAGAACCTCATTTTCATCAGTCTTGCAAAGTTCGAAAATGAGAATTTTGATGAAGTTCAAATATGAATAATATTTTCATCTCTGATGGACTGGTGACCTTCCTGGATAATGTGAGGAATAAGTGGTAATTGACTGGTTACACCTTGCATAAAAATACAACTTTGGGCATTATGTCTGTATTCACAGGAAGTGGTTGCCAGCTACTTGTGAAGACTTCTCTTTAGGTCTAAGTGTGCTTATTAATATCTTAATTTTAATTTCTTTTCTGACCGCATGAGGATTAGTAGGATGCCTATTGCAGTTGATTCTGGTTTACCTCTTTTTGATGCTCAGGTATGGCACAGGAGAGTGGTAGGAGAATTAATGAACTCTTAGAGCTGGGAAGTGCTTCCAGGTCCAGAGTTAGCACAGATCAGCTGCTGTTCTAACCAGAGAGTAGATGGAGTGTTCTGGTGTAATTCCAAGGGACAGCTTGGATGAACTGCTCCTGTCCTTAGAGGTAACAATTCTTCAGGATTTCCTGTATTAGGGAAGAGAGGGCAATATCTCTAGTGTACCAAAGACACTAAGTGCTGGATCTGCCCAGATTTCATGAGTAATCTAATATCTGAACAAGACAGAAATCCCAATTAGGACAAACAAACAGAAGTTGAACTGACAAAAATGTTAATATCCCAATCAGTAAAATAGCTGTGGTTTGTATTAGAGCTTTATATTGGCATTTTTTATTAGCATTTATCACAGTATCACAGATAGGTTGTGGTTGGAAGGGACTTCTGGAGGTCATCTTGACCTAAAGTCCTCTCCTGAAGCAAGGCCACCC
Source organism: Corvus cornix cornix (assembly GCF_000738735.6). NCBI lineage: Eukaryota > Metazoa > Chordata > Aves > Passeriformes > Corvidae > Corvus > Corvus cornix. Next base: position 24,551,507 of record NC_047056.1, read on the forward strand.
GGAGCCAGTTGCTCCTGTCCAGATGGTTTTTCAGTATCTTCAAGAAGAGAGACTCTGCAACCCCTCTGGGCATCCTGTGTCCCTGCTTGGTCACCCTCACGCTACAAAAGTGTTTCCTAAGGTTCACAGGAAGAATCCTGTGCCTGTCTGTGCCCATGGCCTCCTGTCCTTAACTGGGCACTACTGGAAAGAGCGTGTCTTCAACTTCCTTGCACCCCTTCTTCATGTTCTTTAACCCTCTCTTCAGGTATTTATATATACATTGGTAAGATGTGCCCTGAGCATTCTCTTCTCCAGGCTAAACAGTCCCAGTTCAGCTGTTTAGTCCACTTCACTCTTTAAGAACCTTATTAGCTTTTAGACAGCTCGTAGCTGCTCAGTCATTAGCTGTGATCAAGAAGAATGAAAATTCTTTTTCCAGGTCTTGGCTTGCTGTAATTGCAGCATTAGCTCTCACCTGGTAATGGCATTCCCTTTTGGGTTCTGATTTCTGCAGCACACTCTGCTTTGGTTGCAGGGAAAAATGTAAAAAAAAACCCCACATCACAATGAAATCAAGTACTAAATATTGGCCATTGGCTTCCTTGCTGTGGGATGTACCACAGTACTTTGCTCTTCTGTAGCCCGCACTGGCTGGCTGTGCAAGCTGACTGGTGTATTTTACCCTGGACAAAGTCCCTTAGAGGCCCACAGTTAAGGATTGTTGATACGGTATATTAGAATTGATAGGGCAGGTAGGGCATGGGGCAAGTGCTTATGACATTTCTGAGCAAATGGAAAGCAGCCACCTGAAATTACTTCTGTGTGTAATGACAAAAATTGTTAGGGATTTTACCAAGACAGAGTCTGAGAATAGAGCATGCTGTTTCCCCTGCTCTATTAGGAAGAACAAGATGAAGACTTGCTGTGGAGAGAAAGCTTGATGTGACAATCACCAAAGATTGCATTGTAGAATATCACAATTTAGTCTTGAGCGTGTGGGAAATTTAGACACATTTCTCATTTTTTACAGATGTCTTCTTATATTTCAGGACCAGTGTGTTTGGAGTAGTGATGAATTTTGTGTGTATAACCTTTGCTGCTGTTAGGTCAGAACAATGGTTTCCTCGTGGCTGGGGTACCTATGCTTCTTTGGACTTTCACAGGACTAGAAAAGAGAGGAGCTGCACTCTGGCCTATGCTGGTATATGTTCTAGGGAGCAACTCTCCTGCCTCAGCTGTCAGAGGGAAGCCCAGCCAGGAAATTTCACACTGCCCAGGCAGGGCTGTTGAAGCAGCTCATCCCATATCCCATCTGCTGGTGACACATCTGTGCAGTCTCAGGGAGCTGCCTCTGGCAGAGCCTCGGTGCCTTCCAGCTGAAGCTGGCTTTGGCAGCCCCTCAAGAGTTCTGCATGAATTTTGACTGTGCCTTTGCATCAGAATATTCTGAATTCCAGTGGAATTGTACTGGTGTCATGGAATTTACATGGTGTCACGTAAAGGGAGAACAGCATCTGCTTCCACTTGCTTTCAAATGGGTTTTTAATGTAGTAGTTGGGTTGGGTGTATTGCAGACTGTTCCATAATAAGCCTGACTGATGTGTAAGTACCATGGCATACAGTGAATTAAAGTGCAAAACTTCCATGAACTTCTTTCAGCATTTTCCAGGAATTAACTTTTAGGTCACACGAATCCCAAACTGATCAAGAAATTTTGTAATAAAAGATATTGGACAAATTGATATATAGCTCCCCCACCACTCCCCAAAAGTATCCTTACTCTACTGTTGTTTAGAAGTAGAGGGTATAAATGAAATAAAATTATAGAAGAGTAATAAATTTATTATATAATACATTAAATGCAATGTTTAAAGGGACATTTTTCAATGACATCTCAGTAGCAAAAAAACCCGTTAGGGTAAGTATACAGAGTTGGATAATTATGCTCAGGACTGTGTGCTACATTTGTCACTGCCACTGAATTTGCTGCAAGTGATTTGAATTGCTATTTTAAAATTAAATTTGGACTTTATTTAATTTTTTAGAAAATACTACAACAAAAGTCTGAGAAGAAAGAAACAAAGATGTTAATAGGCTATGTACAACCCAAATCAGAAAAAAACCCTTAAAAAACTGTTTCCTTGTCAGCACCTGAGGCAGTACAGAAATTAATTAATTAGTAGGCACTCTGGAAATCACCTTCAGCAAGAAACTTTGTTTCAGATATATAAGGACAAACAGTGCAACTTCAAGGGTGCAACACATGGTGGTTGTCAAGCTGCTTAGCATCTCCTTCTCCACTTCCACCGCCTTGCATGGAAAAATTGTAAGGAAGGAGTAGGGATGTAGCTAAGCTCTCCTAGAGGTATTCAGCCATTTTCCCAGTTATGTGAAACCAATCTCCATTATTTCTTGATTTCAGAAGACTTCTTTACCACAAATATGAAATAATCAGCTTCCAAAACCAAACCCAGTTAGAGGGAGGAAAAAAAGGAGTTGTCTGAAGTGCTGGAAAATGGCAAAGATCTTGTTTTAAAATTCAAACTAAAAAATGTTTTTAATGCAAGTAACTTGCACCAAACACTAAGATGCTGTTGGTAAAAGTATAGCTTTAGATATTTTTATGGTACATATTTTTTTTTTTTAGGAGATTACAAGCTTGATCTCAAGAAGTTCTGTAGAAATGTACTTGTCATAATATGCAGAATCTCATAATATCTTATCGCTAATTTGTCTCAAAACATAAAAGCAGGCAAAAAACTAATGAGAGAAAAATATTAAATTAAATAATTCCCTCAAATTTTATGCATTTCTAAATTTTTAATCCAGTGATCTTATCTGGTCATAAGCTTAGTCCATGAAAATGCCACACATCTCAAAGTGGATGGCAGCACCTAATCTCATATGCTTAGATTCTCATACTTGAATTTCTAATCCCCATCTTTAGATATAAAAGGAATATAATTAAATTGGTTGATTAAGACTATAAGGTCCTCGAGGCAAAGTTTTTTGAAAAAATTGCTTTTTTAAACATTCTTTAAAGACCCATGGTAGTGTTAAATGCATAAGAACAACAATCCTCACATAAGGTTGCAGAATTTTTATTAGGTAACGATTATGTGAATATCTTTGTACTAGTGTAAGAAATTCCTTGTTTCTCTGTTATTTGATACAGTAAAGTTGTTAAGCACTTTTAAGAAACAGTTTAAACCAATATTCATTAATTACTTTGAAGTTAAAATATTTGAAGCCAAGCTGGTAAGGTCTATTATTAGCAAGTACCAATAAGTGTTTCCATTTTAACCACTGGGAAGAGTTTTCCACCAGTAAGGTAGATGCCTGAGGAACTGCTGTTACTCTGAGGCAAAGACTTTCTCTCTTCTGTGCTGGAGATCTTCTCCCCCCATACCACGTGTTTGTATGCGTCCAAATCAATTATTTCACGTAGCGACAGTGAAGGGAATGGTTCTGTCACAGTTGGACTATCTCCCCTTTGAAAATTAATGCCTTGTGCTTGCCATGTTTGTTGACAATGTGAGGGAGACCATATTTAATTGGATAACATAGCATTATCTCTTTGCTAAATTACAGGAGCCTTACTTAAGGACAGCTTTTTTTCAACAGAGTTTATTTGCCAAGAAAGGAATGGCTTGTCCTAACAAAGTGCTGGCCTGCACACACAGGCTACTGTCCCAAAATGGTGCATTACTTTTTGTAAGCTTCTATATATCTGTCTCCTACCTTACTTCAAGTAAACAAAAAATATAAAGACACAAACTAGGAAAAATAAAGCTTTTTAAAAATATTCATTGCAGTTGCAAACCAAAATTCAAATCCTTGATCAGATAGTTATATTTTTGTCTGAGGTTCTTTTCAACCTAAATTATCTCTTTAATTTTAAAGTATTCAAAGTCATATCTATAAAAGTAGAATTAAGCTCCCTTCCACTTGAAGTTTATTTTATTTTGAGATATAGTTACAGCTGCTTTATTGGTGAAATGCTGTTGATTTTCAGAAGTATATGCTGCCCTGGCACTGTTCAAGGCCAGGCTGGATGGAGCCTTGAGCAACCTGGTCTAGAGGAAGGTGTCCATCCCAAGGAAGGGGGCGGGGGGGCTGGAATTAGATGATCTTTAAGGACCCTTCCAACCCAAATCATTCAGTATATTTATGATCTCCAGATATTTATGCAAATCAGTTCCTGTATCCTGAAATAACCAACCATGGCTTCAGGTGTGCAGTCTAAAAGTATTGATCATGGAGAAACTGAAAGCATCTGTTGCTGCAAGAAATGCAGGGTTTGGTTAGAGCTGGGCCTTGCTGAACTCTTCATCTGCTGAGGCATCCAGAGCTGATAACCCGGGTCCAGGCTGTGTCCACTGGAATGTGTTGGGTGTGCCAGTTCACCTAAATGGAAAGGGAAGGCAGCAGGAAACGTGGACTCAGCACTCTGTCAGCCCCTGGCTTCCAGCTGGGAGTAGCTGTGAGAGCAGGGAGCCCTGAGCACCCCCCAGGGGAGCTGCTCTGGAGGCCAGCAGAGGATGTGCCTCAGGTGGGTCACTTGGGATGGCTGCTGAGGGGCCTGCAGCTGCGGGTTATGACACTGCTCAGGGAGACACCGGCAGCCAGCACGGAGCAAACCCTCCACAGCTGGTGATGGATGATTTCTGGGTGTACTGCAGGTAGACATGGTTTGCAGTGGGGTTTTCAATGACTCGGGCAGCCCTTCCTGGCCTCCTGCTTCCTAAAGCTGATGCACTTTCCATCACTTGAGTTTTGTCCTGCCTACTCCTGCCTGAGGTGGTTCTCACAGACCCCGTGGGCTGCTAATGGAAGTGGGCAGCACTTTATGCCTGCCCTGCGTGCTGGCCCATGACGAATCACTCTCCAAAGTCCATTACAAAGCAGTCAAGGAGAGGCTGTTGCTTCAGCAGAATGTTCTGTAATGCAAAGAATTTCATTCCTTTGTCTAGAATGGACAAAGTGCCTTTCCAGGACATAATGCCATGAGAGCTGGGCTCTGAACTGCATTAGAGACCCACCCTGCACCTTATCAAATAGCTGACTGCTTTTGTATGAAGATCTGCCAATCAAACTCCTGTAATAAAAACCTGTCAGATAAAAAGCCCTCCAGGGTCAGCAAAAATCATTAATTCTTTTTCAAAAAGCATTCAGCTCTCTGAAACATTAGGAAATACGCAAGGCTTGTTCTCAAGCCTCCCACTCTCTCCATTTATCTCAGAAAGATTGTTAAATTTTTGATATAATCCCAGAACTCTGGGAACTTGGGCATCAAAAATTCACTCATTGTAGTACTCAAGATATGAGAATTGACACTGTGCAGATAATTTTTTCCTGTATAGGAGTTTCACAGTTTTGAATCAACTATGGACAATACAGTTAAGAGAAATGAGGTGGGTCACATAAAAGCAAGAAAAAACTTTTTTTGTAGTTACTTTTTTCCCCCTAATCCTCTGCAAAATTAATTATTTATAGAATGTGCTGTTTTCTGTGGCTGACTTATAAAAAAGCTTTGAATCAATAATGTGGTAAACCCATTATAAGGACCATTTTATAACTATTAAGAACAATGTTGTTCAAACACATTTCAAATGAAATGAACATTCAGAAGAAACAATGATAATTATGGCAGATGGCAAGCAGAGACATAACTTGCCTTGAATGCAAAACTGCAGTTCAGGCAGCTATTTTGGTTTTTTTTCAACTCATAGGTTGTCTGCCAGAGGTTCTTGCAGACCAGATGTATGCAGTTAATCCCACAGAAATCAATGAAATTGCATGCAGGAGTGTGAGACTAAAAGATCTTTCTCAAGAAGGTAACCTCTATCTCATAGAGTTCCCTGCTTTATCTGGCTTCTGTATTTCAAAGGCTTCTAAGCAGTATTTACCTTCATGGTCAGCCTTTGTGTCACTCACTCTGCCTGCACAGGGTCAGAGGATGCTGTAGCACAGCTTTTCTCTGCCACTGTGCTGCCAGGGCAATATGCTGCCATGAAATCCAGCCTTGACAAGAGAAACAGAAATACTTAAGGACCTCACAGGCAAAGTTAAACACATAAATAATTTCCCTAACCAACGTAGCTATTTGTTTTTACCTCCGTTTGCTCTGAATATTTGGAGCATATTTCTTTTATAGACAATAGTACTATTTTGTAGAAGAAATACCGGGTTTTGACAAAAATTGTTTTCACAGATATCTCACTTGGGTTTGTTATTTTCCTTCAAAAATAGAAATGGTTGAATAGGTCAATATTTGGCTGATAATGAGTCATTTAATTAAAAGATTCTGCTACAGTGCATCATGGGAACCACGGTTATCTTTTCTTAGATGGTAAGACTGAGATTTCAAGCTCCATTGAATTGTTTTTGATGTGTTCTGACCAGAGAATTCCATAATATGCCTGGCTTCTCCATGATGCAAAAGATTATGTTGCAACAGTGACAAAATGTGCAACTTAAAAGATAAATCTGCCAGGGAGATTAGTAATAAGAAATATTAGAAGGAGACTTCCTCTGGATCTCCCATTTGGCAATGTTTCTGAAGCGAAATATTTTGTTTTCTTCTGAAATAATTTTTGCAGTTAGGTTTCCTTTGGGGGAAGGGAGAGTGTGTGGATATGGTGGTGAGGAACAGAAATATTTCTTTGTAAAAATGCTGATAGCACTTTTTCTTGTTTTTAAATTTTTATGTCATTTTTCTGGGAAAAGTCCTTTCTTTTCTATCAGCTCCTTTAGTCAGATACTTAGTAGTCATTATTAAAAATGAAGCTATCTAGCAGGTTATATTATGAATGTACATTACTGGGTTTGACTTGACAAATGAAGATTTAAAAATGCCTTAGACTTGAAACAAAAAGATTGTATCTCCTTATGTATGTCAGACGTGGACCCAGAATTCATTTCTGTTCATTTTTGTTCATATTCCTATGGATAAAATGTCAAACATATGGATGTTTTAAAAAGGAAGCAAAAAAGAGTGGTAAAGCATTAAATTACATTTCTAATTAGGAGCCAATTGAATATCTTTGGTGATGTTAATCTTCTCACACTGTTGCATTGGCAACTCTTGGCAAATATTTGGTTTTTTAATGGTAACTAGCCTGTGGCTGCTCCAGGGAATGGACTTGGAAATTGTATTTATTGCTGGTAAAAAGGATATAACACTTGAATTGGAGTTGTGAACATGAACTCCAGGTTCAGATGAGTATGCTGGACATTTGCCTTGGTCCTTTCTTCCATAGGTGAAGGTAATCTGGTAATGAGAGATGGAAAGGTGCTGTGGCTCAGGTCACCAAGCTGAACATCCCATGGAAAACATCTGGGGTTTGCTGAGTAAGGTGTGTGAATTAGACCCCATGGAAGCTGCACAGCTGCAGTAAGTATAAATGGTGAATGCTTAGTGAGATGATATGGCAAGTATTTAGTAGGTAATCTCTGGTCTGATTTATGTTTCTAGAGGCAATTTTTCTCATATTTCAAAAAAGCAGTAAATTAGTAGTTAACAGAAAATCTGCACATGGATGGTTTGTGTGAAGGGAAAATTGTTAAGTGCTTCAAACAATGTAACATCTCACTGATATTGATGAGGAGGGCCAGCAGTCAGATGAAAGGCAGTCTGTTGATATCTTTAACTACTGGTTTCTTATCCCAGCAGGATTTCCAGCTCTGACTTGACAGTCTCTTTAGGTTGTGCTGGTTCTTGGGGAGAGCACTTTTTTTGAACTGTCTTGTACAGTTCATGAGAACTGTAGACAAAAACAAATGTGTGAGCTATATGCTGCAAGTAGCTCATCTGGCTCCTTTTCCCTTTGTAAAGGACATGTTACGATAGCATATGGAAGGAGAAAGATGGAAATATGTACCAGTGGAAAAGAAAAAACTCCAAAACCTAAAGCCGAACAATAAGGACCATCGGTAGAATAGCAACAGCATGATTTAGCAACACATGGAACAGCCATAGTTTCCAGATTAAAGAGGAAAAGTTATTTGTTGGGTGTCAGGATGATGAATAGATTGTTTTTGCATTACATCAACACAGCTTTTATTTTCAGTATGTTGCAGCATTGAATCAACAAGTTACAGTTTCTTTCTGAATGCAACCCCAAAGATAAAAAGGGTTGTTAGGCCAGTAGCAAGAACAGTAATTCATTATCAGTGACACCTTCAATTATTACAATGAATAGGTACCCTGAAAACATATTTTCCAAAAGCTTGCTTCTACCCTGTACTTTGAAGAGATGTTGAAAACTCTCCTGATGACTGTTCCAGCTGTGGATTTGTCTGTCTTCCTGGTACATGCAAATTGCCTCAGGCCTGCTTCAGGGTCTCATTATTGAAAGGATGTAAGCAGCAAAGTCAACAGCAAACAACTTGTGTAGAAGGGAGATCATGTCAGAGAATCACAGGAAAACAGTTTGGAAAGGACCTTATAAAATGGAAAGGATCTCTGGAGCACATCTGGCCCAATCCGCACTCAAAGCAGAGATAAATTAGAAAACTTTCTTGAGGCCTTGTCTGGTGGGGTTCACACAGGAGCTTGCTTTAGGAATAGGTGGATCAGCTACTTTTTGATTGTTCCCACAGGCGTTCTAGGTCTGGATGTTTAAGGTGTATCTGGACAAGAAAAATTAAAATGTGTCTGGAGCATGTTGAAGGAACATCTTTGTTCGGATTTTCTGGTTTGCTTCCGTGAATGATTCAGCAGAGGGACTGTTAAAGGGAAGATCAAGAGGAAAAAGGGGCAAAGCTGGTTGTCACTCTGCCTTCGTGACCATGCTTTGATTCACAGTTGAGTTTAGTGAGTAACAGCTGACAAGAAAGTGCAACAGGAACAGAGTGTATTGAGCTTTGGCATGGGCCATGGATCAACATGTTATACAAGTGCATTATTTGAAACTGCTGGGAAGATGGACAGGGATATTGCTGGGTACTGACTGGCAGCCTGTGCCAAATAGCAGCTATAAAACCCTCAAGTGAGGTCAAGGGAAGCATTGCTATGCAGACATCCACCACTGGATGAGGAATGGATGAGAAGGAGGAGGACGCAGAGTGAAACTGTCAGTTCTGAGCCACTGAACAGAGCCTGACCCTGGGTCTGGATGCACTGGGGTGTCGTGCTGCCTCCAGGAAAGCCTGAGCCAGCCTGATTAGGTGGTAACTGGGGTGGGTCTTGCTTTGTGTGTGTATGAGTGAAAAGCTTTTTCAGCCAAAGCTCATCCCTTGCTTGGCTCACTCAATAAGCTGAGCTTAGCAGTGTCACATTGCCTGGTGTTCCCTTTCCCTGAGACACAAATATACACCTGAATCTCAGGATGACAAGGAGTCCAGATGCCTCTGGCTATCATGCAGCTGGGCTCAGAAGCTGAAAATTGCTATTTGGCTCTAAATCTACCATCTCAGATGCTGAGACTGTTTATGGAGGTTTGCCTTTGCTGCAAATAGTGGTCCTTCTTAACAGTTTAAAACACTTGAAATATCAGAGGATTCTGTGCCACCAGTTGTACTTTGGTTAACTTTATGCCTCTGTGTAGCATAGATAATAAAGCAAATGAAAACAGTGCTCAATTCTCTCTGTTCAGTGTCTGGCTACCAAAAATACCATGAGAGGAAATTTCATACTACAGTGCTACTGCTCTATACCGAAAGGAAGGGGCTAATTCCACACAAAAAGGAAGGGCTCAAGGAGCTCAGGTGTGGCTCTAAACATGTGCAGGGAATGAAATTCACCATAAAAACCCCAATGTGCTTTAATCATGATATTTAAAAAGCTTCTCCCTTTAAAGCATTGGGCCTGCTCTAATGTCATGATACCAGCCTAACACAGATTTCGTTCAGATGAAAAAAACCAGATTAGCCTTTTGTAGCAATATGGCATAGCCTTTCCTTCTGGAATTTTTAAATTAAAATTGAAGCTGTATGATAATTCTGAATATATCCACAATAAGGCTCTGTGATAACAATTACTGGTAATCTGCTACCATCTTCTAGAAGCCTGTCAAGGTACTAATTTTACAACAGTCCCTTAAGGTAGAAAACCTTATTAAAAAAAAAAAAAAAAGCAGAGTTAAATTATTTTTCTGAGATTGTTTGAAGAAGAAGAACACCTTGAAGTTTGAAGCTCTTCTTACCATTCCCAGCCATTAAGTGCACTTATTTAGATCCGGAATAAGCATGTGAAGTTAATTATTTTTGTCCTATTGCTGGTGGTTTTTGTACTAATGCTTTCATCTGAACAACTATTGCCTGCTCTAAGACAACTTAGAAATTTTAAATTACTCTTGAACCTTGGCCAGCTTTGTAACTGATATAATCTGCAGTGACTTTGCAATGCTGACTGTCACTAAAGCAAGAGATGACACACGGTTTCTAATGTTGAAGAAGGCAAGAAGAGTTCAGCCATACTCAAAATTTAAATGCTGTGATCTTTAAATGAAGCATGGGAGAATTCTCATTTAATGCCAGGTAAATACTGAGTTAATACCAGGTTAATCAATGCTAATGGAACTGAAATGCTGCTCTAGGAAAATCCTGTGGAACCTGAGCTGGATCTGCTAGTGATACCAATAAAAATGTACTCCCACATTATTTTCTGCATGATTCGAAGATGAAAACACACAATGTGATATATGCTTCCTAAGAGAAACTGGTCTTGCTATTTAGCTGTTTTCTAGAGATTAGGTAATAATGGAAGCAATGGACTCAGACCTGCCTTTTCACAATCTGTTATTCAACAAGAGGTTTGTGCATTGTTCATTCTCTACTGGATACAAAGTGTTGCAAATTTGGATTAAGAAGTTTGACTTGATTCTAGATTGAGAGAATCAAGTCATGGAAACCTGATTTTTTCTTCTTTTCTGGTAACCAAGGCAGAATAAGAAGCCAGATTCTGATCTTAGTATTTGAGTGTCAGCCTGGAGTGCTCCCTTGATTTTGACCTCCTGACCCTCTTTTTTCTGCCAGTGTTCATCTGTTCACATATGATCTCATTTTATCATTCTGTCTTCTGCTTCATACCTCAGTGCCTCTTTTAATATATGTGTTCTCTGCTTGGACCACCCTTTCAAGCACAGAAGCATAGAAGGGTTTGGTTGGAAGGAATCTCAAAGATCATCCAGTTCCAACCCCCCTACCATGGGCAGGGACACCTTCCACTAGACCAGGTTGCTTAAAGCCCTGTCCAACACTGCCTCTTTATTGAAAGTGCTTTTCAAACCTATTTATTATACCTTGGTTTTCATCTCATATCTTGGTTTCTTAAATGAAATTCTGAATTAATTGAAGATAATTGCAACACTTCTATTGGCTTCCTGAGAGACAGATTTAATTTTCTGCATCTGGATTTGTCAAAGAAAGATTGAATAGTATTTGGGACAGACATAATTGGATAGATTTCCTGTACTTATAGTAGTGTACTGGCCAGGTTTTTACTTTTTGTATAGTGCTTAGCTCTTCTAAAAAGATTTTCCCACTCCTGTTAAATGAAAGCTGAGTCCCTCTGAGATTGGGACTTCAGAGGTAGTGACATTTACACTCCTGTTCACCCTACCTACCATCAGCAATTCAGCTGAGGTCTCTGTGTCAGGAATTGAGTCACGCTAGATCTCCTCTGCAATCATTAGGTGGAGAGAAGCAGTCTAAGGAGACAGGTCCACTTCTCTATGGTATGTACTACCCTCTGGATGCGGGCGTGGCTCTCGCTAGTGACTACAGTGCTGTTTGTCCTGACTAGACTCCAAGTTTGGGCACCTCAGATTTCACCTGAGACCTTAATGTCACAGAAAATCAAACAAAGCATTAGCTGAACACACATCTAATTAAGTGGAGCCAATTCAACATTCTGACACCACTTGACTTGCCCGAAGTTTTATCTGCTGGGAAAGGACTATAAATGCTAACCAAGGATTTCCTCATCCTCATTTCTTTCTGAACAGCTGGGCCATGATGCCTTATTGTACACAAATTACACATGTATCCATGATGCCATATTATATCCAAAACCACAAATCACCTTTTTAATTTAGTAAATAAAAATCAGGATTAACAGGGATGCAAACACAATTCTGAAGTAGTTCTGCCTCCACAACATTAATACTCTGAGAGACTGCAGTCTTTGTTCTACATTTCTTGCTGAACTCACATTTTCATCTGTTACATAGGTCTCTCTAAATAGTTGTAGCTTTATTTCCCTTTTTCTTTTTGCATTTATTTATGAATCTGGACTTTAAAAGCAATGCAAAACGTTCAGGCACATTATTTAGGTATGTAAAGGCAATTGAGGCATGGAAGAAGAGACTACAATACCAAGTTTTTGTAATGCTTTCCCCAGTGTCAATCAGATCGAGAAGAAGAAGAGGAAAGAAGCAGGCAATATGTGTAACAATGAACAAAGAACAATGCCTATTAGCACTTTATATCACTTTGGATTCTGTTCCTTTCAGCCAGCTGCTTCAGTTTGAAGGTGATGCAGAAAATACTGAAGAAAACATCTTAAAAAGCAGAAAAGAAACCAAGAACAAAGTTTTATGCCATACTTCATCTGACTGGTTAGGTATGTAATTTTGATAAGATTTGTCATAATGAAAAGCTTTCATGGCAATGACATGGAGGTTCAGAGAACTGATACTTTATTCAGCTGCTGGTGCAGATGAACCACTATAAATAAGCAGTCTAGTGAGATGAAAGCAGGAAATACAATACTCCTGGTTCACTTCAGAGGCAATGGGAACGGATTAAAACTGCAGAGGAGTTCTTTGGAAATCCAAAGTTCTCTTTCCCGGTTGTGCTGCACGTGAAACATCAGACTAATCATCAGTAAGAAATCAGCAACAATTCTGCAGAATAGGTGTATGGTGCTTGATCTCTAGCTGTTCCTATAAAAGCACAAAAGATGCTCAAAGAAATCCCACTGCCAAGCAAGAGTCAAGAATTATCAAAATATATAACATCCACTGTCCTTTTACTTGTTGCTGCCATTCTGGAGTTTTTCCTGGATTCATCATCATTGTCCTTGCTGTCTGTCCCAATCATTGGTAAATTCATCTGTTTTCTAGCCAAGAGTCTGTGAAGTGAGCTGTAGAGGAAGAGCAGTGAAGTTTCAAGATGTGAAATGTTTATATGCAAATTATGAGTAACAGTGAGTATGACAGAACTCTTCAAACTGTTAAGAGAAGCGGCTAATGATTAATTAGTTCAATAAAGCATTCCCATAGAATGCAAAACCTGGCTGTACTGTTTTTAGGTCTCCAACAAAACCACAGGTGCAGTAAAACAAATAAAGTAAATAAGTAAGTCTTGTTCTTATTTTCATTCAGCCTCATCCAGTGAGAACTGGCCCAACACCAACAAGTGCTTCCCTTTACTTGAGGTTCTACATCTGTAGCTCAATGTCTGTTGTCAGTAAGTACAAGGTGGTCCTCGGAGAGACATTTGGCAAAGCATTTAGGCATCTGGCTTGCTTTGGAATACACTAATACACACAGGTTTCTGTTCAATTCTTTCTACAAGTGGCGCCAACAGCTGCATCAGAGGAAGGAACTCTGTAGCTAGGAAGCCAGGTAAGAGAGAAACACTCCTTGCACTCCCCCACCAGCTGTACCAGGCTGTTCCCTGAGACAAAACGTTTAGTGTTGCAACATCTTTTTAAATTTTTGCTCATTAAACCTATTTTGTTTCCCCATTTAAATATTTGCTTCCCTGGGAACCTTTCTAAGCTGTTCACTTTATTCTTTGTTTCTTACGGCAGCAGATACTGTTTGCATGGATATAGTCTTATCTCCAAAAGGTTCAACGTAACTATGGACTGGGACGTGAACTTAAGTTCTATAGGAAGTCTAGCTATGTCTAGAAGCTGAAGCTATCTAGGAGAAATGAGGTTTACAGACATGTCTGTCCCTTGTAAAACAATGTGTTCTTACACATTAATTTCAGGTATGTTGTCTTCTGGAATATTCCCTTTTTCTTCAGTTGTCAGAGGAAATAAGAAAAACATTCTTTATTTTCAAAGTATTTATCACAGTATTTCTCTTAATTTCATCTGTGATGCAACGAACTCTGTTTTTTATGATTATATATCACAGCTGTTGGAAAACCAGAAGAAATTCTTGAATAGAAACAAATAACTTTGAAATAGAAAAAAAATTTTTGACATGTTGATTTTTGTCATATAGTGTGAATTAAGACCTCTATTTTGAAGAAATACAAAACTTTTCTACAGTTCTCTAGGTTTGGAACCCCCAAACCTGTGAGTTTTTTAGTTTAACAGCTATGAAAAGCCAGGGACAGAGGTTCTTGGGCTTCTTCCTCATAGGGAGTACTCTGTGATCTTTGTTGTGCAATGTTATGTGTGCAGGGCTCATGCTGTGCCCTTAAGCCACTTGGAGCTCAGTGTTTCTGTATGGATTTAACTCTTGAGAGGTTTTTGAGATTCAGCAAAAGGAAATTGCAGTAAGTTTGAGCTAACAGTAGTATATTTGACATAAAAGCAACAGAAGGATTAGACTGAATGCTTTCTTAGCATAATCCGTGTCCAAAATATACAGCAGCATTTGCCTTTCACAGCACAGCTCAGAACTGCTGCAGAAGTTATTTGTTAATAGACAGCTTTGGATCATCCTTTTAAGGTTTATCGAGTTTAAGAGGATGGTTTCACCTGCACCAGTTCTGACTTTCTTTGAACTGTTTCTGTCTCATTGTATTTTAGGTACAGCAATAATTACCATAGCAGGTAAATTCCATGCATGCAGGAAAGTTACAGCTTAAACAAGATTTCTCAGACAGGTAAAAAATAAATCCCTTTTCCAATTTACTCACAGCTCTCTTTGGATAACATCAGGCTAGATGAAGCACATTTACAATCCAACTAGAATGTATGATTGGCAAGCCAATATCCTGGATGTAAAAATGCAACAAAGCCTTCAGAATTAGGCTCAGCTGACATTTATATGTACTGCTCAACCACTTAAGGTTAATCTTGGGAAAAGTTTAGACACAAAATTATATCCTTAATGGTTTTGGTCAGTCATTGCAGAAGCATGCATATGTGTATTTATAGAATACTTAAATTCATTTACAGGATAGCACTCAGAGTATTTTGTAGCATTGTTGCCCTAAGATTTTCTTAATATTCTTCTTTCTTCTTCCAATATTGCTGACTTAGAAGGAGTGGTGAAGAAATATATTACCCTGGAGTGTTGGAAGAGCTAGCACTAAGCCATGTAAAAACCAGCTAATTTTATGAAAGAGTGTCCCTAATTAACCAAAGGAAGTTACAAAAGAGCCCACATGGAACCATCAATAAGATTAATTTTGTGCACATAAATCCCAGTGAAAGTTTTTGAATGTCAAATTGTCTTCTTAATTGAAATGTGTTCAGTTGTGAAAGAGAGATGGGGTGACACTGATCCAAGTGGCTTCTCTTAAGGTCTAAGTTTTAACACATGCATTGCAAACTTGCAATGCATACAGGGATTAAAGAGTAAAAATACAGATATCATAGAAAGCACATGATAATCCAGTTGGTTTGGGATCCTTCTTAGGCTTTCTTTTCTTCTCTTCTCCTCAGTACGTGCCTGGATGTGGGGGAAAACAGTGATGATCTTTTCTTTCCTGTGCTGGGAACCCTCTGAAGCAATAAGCACCACACGTGGTCTGCAGCAAGGCTGCCTCCCACAGGCCCTAAGGAAGCTGTCCTGTCTTCCTGGGCTCTGGAAAGGCTGCCAGTGCCAAGCAGTGTGACATTCATCCTGATTTTCTCCAAAACCTGCCTGCAGGATCACCAGTGGAGGTGCTGGGGAGACAGCTTCATGAGCCAGTTTGGCCTCTAAATCAACAAAATGAGTTTAAGCTCCAATTTCATTTATGAAGTTATGAAAGATACTGAAACTGTTTTTTGTTTTTTTTTTTTTTTTAATTAAAGAACCTAATGAATTGGGGCAGAAGCCATAGTGAGATGTAAAAATAATGCCTGTCTTGCACTTTTATGGCATGGCTGATTTCTGGTCATGTTTTCTATTGAATATTTTATTTGGGGCAACACATAAATTGAGCAATGCTGTCCCCAGTTGTGTGAGTTTTATGATTTATGATGATACACACTTTAATTATTTTTTTTTCCCCTTTGATCATGCCAACATAAACCCATGTGAACTTAACTCCTAACCACATTGGGGGCTGTGAACACAAATAATATTGTTTCTGTTTTAATTTTGCATTTTAATTACTTCCCTGCCTTGAATTAATTTGTTTAGATGATGAATTGGAAAGATAAAGTTATCTTTTTTTTTGGAAAACTAGGCTTTGCAACCAACAACTAATATTTATATTTTCGGAAAAAAAAAACTAACAAAACCCCCCAAACATGTTATGGATTGCTTGAAATTGTCACAGAATTTTTTTTCGATCACCTTCTACTGCTGGACAACACAATATGGCAGATGTCTGATGTGTCTAGTTGGTTAGCTGGGTTGTGTCCTCCTGTGCTCATGTCCTGAGTAAAGTTAGGTTAGGTTTCAAATTATTTGTTTGCATGTGTTTTGTGGAGATGGCAAAGAGGAGCTTATGTTTTTCTTGGACCTATAGGGTTTGGAGGGGTTTTCATCCCAAGTTCTTTAGCCTGTGACATAGTTTCCTCTGTGACATTCATGTCTCCTTTGACGCCCTGTTCAAAGCTCCATTTGCAGAAGACCATAAAGGAAGCAGTTATTGCAGGAAGATCTTTCTCAGCTGAGTATCTCTGGAGAAGGTGAGAAATTCAGGCCCATGAATGAATGTAGAGAGGCATTGCCTGTCTCTTCTGTTTAGGACCTGCCAGAAGAGGTTGGGCCCTTGCTGCAGTTTGGGGCATCCGTACCTGGTGCCAAAATGCACCGAATACTTGTGGCAGTGAGATACTGTGAGAGCATAGGGCCCACAGCTGTGTTCAGCTGCACTTCAGCAGCAAATTGCCTCAGAGGCAGAGGTGGCTTTTTGGTCACATGTGTGGTTTTGGACTGTACATGGGTTTGGAGCCTGTGTGCTCCAAATGAAGAGACTGACCACCTGCATGTCCTGTCTCGCTTTGCTACACCCTCAGCCCTCCCTGTCCAGGTAGACTCTGTTGTTTTCACTAGGCTTTTGCTTGAGAAAGTAAACAGGATTATTGGACTGTGCCTTGGCTGTATATAACCATTTTTCAGTTTTTCTTCCATTATTGCAACTGTTTACATTAATTGAAATTTTAATAAAAGCCCAAGCAATTCACACAGCAGGTGCTCTCTGAGGCTAGGCACAGTCTGAGGTCATCACAGCTTTCACAGGCAATGCTGCATATCTTTTATTTTTTCCCTGCTGTTCTGTTTTACTTTGTTTTCTACAGGTGCTCAGGAGAGAAATAATTGTGTGTTTTCTTTCTCATTTACTTTGTTTGTGGAGGGTCTGCACCCCCTTCTGATCATTCCAGCACTTCCATGGTCAGTGCCTCCTCAGACCATTGTGATGAAAGTAGTATAATGTGCTTTTCTAACTGCTAGCTCACTGATTGCTTGTTGTAGTCTATTTTCTCTTTTCTGCTATTCATTCCACCCATAATTCCATCAGTTTTTCCAGCTCCCCTTTCAAAATTAGATGTTGACCAATTCAGACTTCTCAAACCTTTTTTCTTCTGCCCAGTGAGACTTTGAGAACTAATCAGTGTAAGAGATTTGACAGGTGTTTTCCTTTTCTTTTCTTTTTAAGTGGTCCTTCCTGCCAGAGCATCATTCAATACCCTCTAGACAAAGTGCCATATTCCTTTCCTCCCCTTTTTGGGGGGAGGGAGAAACAAAAATGAGGCATGGGCAGGTATCTGGAATTCTCAGAACACAGAGTAGTCCCTAGGGCTCAATACCTTTGCCAGCATTTGGCTGCAGGGCTTTGCACCCTGCTGAGCCCTGTGCACATCTCTGGGCTGTGGCACATGCACTCCCACGTTTCTTCCACTGCACAAAGGCTCCCTGAGGATCTCTGAAAGATCTATGTCTGTGTGTGAGGTTCCTGGCTCCATATATTGCAGCAAACCATAGGGTGTACCTGAGTTTGCTTTCCCATTACTTATCAGATACCAGTCACTTTTTAGTTACCCCTACATCAGTCTCAGAAAGCTCGGTGCCACTGTTTCAGTGTCCCTCATTATTTATGTATTTAGCTGTGCTACCTTGTCCCTGGGGAGATCAGCAGACTCAAAGGATGTGCTTCAGCACTGAAGCTGCCAAAAACTGAGAGATGGTAGGCAGGCACAGTCTTATAACAGTCCTGATACTGACAGTATATGAAATAATAACCACTTAATGAAAATAATTATCCTTCTTTAATAGTATCTTCATATAGCAGTGAGACCTGAAGATGACTTTCTCAAAGATGAGGATGACTTTTAGGACAAAGATCTTCATTCATGTGCATTTACTTCCATTAATTTTTCTAAAAGGAACAAAAAGTGAAATAAGCACTGATGAGACTTCATAAGTCCCATGTTCTGATGGTTTGGCCTGCACACAGTTTTTCTCCTGACACTAAAGGTTTTCCTGGGTACGCTTTTTTAATCTTTTCCTCCAACTCAGTTTTTCCTGGTGGAGCATTATTTGAATGAAATTGCACTGGTATAATTCAATTTGCTTCTCATCTTGTAATTAGTCTACAATAGTGCTGTGATTGCATCAATGCTCAGAGATGTGAATAAAGCAATTCTTCTATGCTCAGACAGGCTCTAAAACATATATTTCCCCTAACATTTAATGTCATTGGTCATTGAAGATCCTGTTAGTGCTTTGAGAATATTAAAGGAAGCTAGATTAATTATTTTGCCTTTAACATAGTCCTACTGTCGTTCCTTGTGTGCCATGAAAAAGGCCAGCTGATGTTAAGAAATCCTTCTATCTCAGCTTTTAAATTACTTTTTTTTCTTTTTCACTTTAAGTCCTGAATATGTGAAAAACTTTTAGGTCCTCCAAAACCAAATTCCAGTTAATGTCACTCTAGGATTGTGGAGCTATATTACCGCTATATTACCGGTTCCTATGGTATATCACCATGTCCCGCAGCCATAGGGAGGAGGAGGAGAAAAGATCCAGCAGGCAGGAATCGTGCAGCAAGATTGATTTATTTAATTATTTTACAAACTCTTTTATAGACTTTTTTCTTCATAGTCTAATTGGACAAAGGACCAGCCACCCCTTGGGGGTGATTGGCTAAAATCCTAAAACATCCATTGTCAAAATATTTTTCTAGTATACCATAAACAAGACTTTCCAAGGTTGCAGGTGGCTTGGTTGTTTACATTCCCTGCTACCTCTTCTGTGAGAGAGAAAAATCTCTCACGGCCTTAGAAAATAACAAGAAAATCCTCGCTAACAGCATTTTTGTACCTACAATTCCCCCTTTTTGTTTTATAAGATAACTCTACTATTAATCCTAAATAGAAATCTACATCAGTTATTAATTCTAAATATGTCCTTAAGGCTTTAACTATCTGACTCCATAACAAGAAATTTAAAGTTTAGTCTCTGCTTGTGGAAGGACCATCCCAGTCTCTGCTTGTAGAAGGACCATCTGCCTGATGGTTGACATCCTGGTCATCATCAGAAGAGTCATTAGGCTGATGATCTACATTCTGGTCGCCATTTGGATGGTTGGCGTTCTGGTCATCATTTGGAGGTTGCCTGTTCTGCCTCTGGTGCTGCAGGTCAGGGCGAACGCATTTTGAAGGTAGCCACCATACCCCAGTATCTGTGGAAAAGCAAGCATACCCACAACCCCAAACGATAAGCTCATGAGGGCCTTCCCACAGGTTAGTGAGTAAATTCCGTACCCAGACTTTTGCCCGGGCCAGTTGTGTCTCGCCTGCAGACTGCGATGAGAGAAAATGATTCAGGATAACAGGATTATTTGAATTTTGTGGTACTGTAAGGTGATTAATTGTATACAAAGCTTTTGCTAGTCGGCTCTGAGGGGTTTCTCCATGCATTCCCCTTTTCTGTTTGTCCAAAGCATGCTTCAAGGTACCATGAGCGCGTTCGACAATGGCTTGGCCAGTAGGAGAACGTGGGATACCAAAGGTATGGTCTACACCCCATAGGTGTAAAAACTGCCGCGTCTTCTCCGAGGCGTAGGCAGGACCATTATCGGTTTTCACAGAAGCTGGCACGCCCAGGACTGAGAAAGCCAATTTCCAATGGGCAATGACATCACGGCCCTTCTCTCCAGTGTGAGCAGTAGCCCACATAGCCGAGGAGAAAGTGTCAATAGACACGTGCACATATTTCAGCCGACCAAATTCTGGGATGTGAGTTACATCCGTTTGCCAAATCTGCAAGGCTTTTAGCCCTCTGGGGTTTACCCCCGCTGGCAAAGGTGCAGCGAGTCCGTGACAGTCAGCACAAGCACTGACAATGTCGCGCGCCTCGGTTGGCGTTAAATGAAACTGCTTCTGCAGGGTATGTGCACTTTGATGGAAGAAACCGTGCGATGCCTTGGTTTGTGCAATTTTGTCAGGCTGAGGCCCTACCCACGCAGGGCTGGCCAGCATGTCAGCCCTGGCATTGCCTTCTGTTAGAAACCCTGGTAAATTGGTGTGGCTTCGAATGTGCAGAATGTAATACGGATGCACTCGAGCCTGAATTGCAGACCACAAGGTTTGCAACAGCGAAAACAGAGCCTCATTGTTCACCTCCTTCAGAAGTGAACAATCTAAGCGTTGGGTGATATCTACTACATAAGCAGAGTCAGTAACCAAATTCAAAGGTTCCTGTGAGAATCGCTGAAAAGCCATGGTAACAGCCCTTAATTCAACTAACTGAGCAGAGCCTGACTCGGATTGGTGTGTTAATCAACCACCACAAAGGCAGTGTAGGATACTGTGTGCCCTTACGCACAGTGACCCCTGCTAAAAATTTGTCCCAATCCGTACGCCCCAAGCTGCCAACACGTCCCGTCCCCAAAGGTTAACGGGAGTGGTAGCAAGATAAGGCCTAATTGTAGCTGTGTGCCCCTCTGAGTCCTTCACCACCACAGGCCGTTCGCTTAAATAGCTCTGTGTGGATCCTCCTAATCCTGCGATGGCTGATCCCACCGGAGCTAAAGGCCATGAGGGAGGACATGCAGAAAAGGAGATGATAGTTACATCAGCACCTGTATCAATCAAACCTCGAAGCTGAGTCCGGGGTGGACGGGCGTTCAGCAGGATCAGGGTACATGTCATCTGTGGCCTTTGGTCAGAGATGTCTGCAGTCCAGAAGGCCTGCGGAAGTCCCGTAGATCCACTGCCGTTATCTTCGTGAGTTTGTTGCTCTATCCTGGGGACACAAGACTTAAAAGGCACTAATTTAGCAAGGCAGGTCTTTTCAGGAATAGTTACAGGGGGTTTTTGCGTGGAGACCATAATGCAAATCTGACCTTTAAAGTCAGCATCAATAACTCCTGAGTGCACTAAGATTCCTTGATGGGCAACATCAGGTTTTCCCACCAGCATCGCACTGGATCCCTGGGCTAAGGGTCCACATGCGTCCAAGGGAACCTTATAAATACCGCTAGAGTCTAAGACGACTGCGGCTGAGGTATGGATGTCAAAACCGTCTGATCCCTGGGTGCTGTTTCTAGGGTGGCTGGGTAGGCCTGTGCCTGTACCTGTGCCACTCTCTGGGGGAGCGACTGCATCGGAGAGCAATTCCCCCTCCTTGCACCCCGGCGGAAGTTTCCCGACAAAGGCTGACCATTGGCATGAGTCTGGGATCTACAGTAGCCCGTGCAATGCCCTGGCCTGCCACACCTCTTGCACTGGGGGATTGGTGTGTTCTCTTTTTGGCTCGGCTTAGGCCGCGTCTGTTTCTTCACCTGTTTTGGTTGCTTTGGTTCACGACCAGAAGATGTGTGAACAGGCTGCAGGAACGCAGCCAAAGCAGACCTTCCCTGGTTCCCAGATCCCGCCTTAGCGCAGGCTTCGACCATGTCTGTTACCTCAGGATCCCCTGGTAAGGCATCTATGATTTTTCTGCACTCCTCATTTGCGTTATCTCTCACTAACTGCCTTAACAACAACTGTCTTAACCCGTCATCCTCAACCTGCTTCTCGAGAGAAGCAGCGACTTTCTCTACAAAAGAGAGGAATGACTCTGATTTCCCTTGAACTATTTCAGTATATCGCTTTCTGGGTGCTGACAACTGTATGGTTTTCAACAGGGCAGCCATGCCGACCTGTTGAGCTTGCTGCAGGATGCTAGAGGGCAAGTTACCCTGTAGGCTGGGATCAGAGAAGGGACCAGTCCCCATCAAAGCATCCACTCCTGCTGTCTGTCTAGGATCAGCAGCAGGGAGCTGCAAATTTGCTAACGCAGTCTTGCCAGCCAGCTTTCTCCAGGTTTTTTCAAAAACTGTAAATTGTACAGGTTGAAATAGAATTTGACCTAAGTGTTTGATATCAAATGGAGAAAGCAAATCTGTATTTATCACCCTTATTATCTGCATAACCTCAGCAGAACCTAGCCCATATTGTGCCACCTTGGACTGGAGGTCCTGGGCAACTTTCCAAGCAATTACCTCATGCTTGTCATGCTCCCCTGAATCTGGGAGAGCCGTATACACTGATAAAGCTCGGATCTCTTTTGGGGAACCACTACCATCCTGAACTACTGGAACAGCCTGTGGATGGAGTGTAACAGCTCCCCGGTTACCCCCAGAATCCTCAGATCTATTTGGCATTCCAAGGGTTTCTAATAACCTCCAGTCACCCTCCTCCAATGCTTGCATCTTAACAGACTCTAAGAAGTGATTATGATGCGTCGGACGCACTGTTACTGTGCAGTCCTGAAAGGTCCAGGGGCGAGACCGGCGCAGCCATTTTCTTCGCCACGCGGCCACAGCCGTCTGATGACCTGGGGCCAGAACCTCATTTGCCTCACTGCCTGACAGTGAGTCATCAGGCAAAGGCAATTTTGGGGTGCTGGGAGTGAACAGAAATGGACGTGGAGGGGCACTTTGGCTAAGTTCGCCAGAGCCAGAACAGGCAGGACAGACTGCAGCTGGCTGTGCAGCAGTTTTTACAGCAGTTTCTTTACGGGAGGCCGTCTCGGCCAGTCCCGACCGAACCGGTACTGAAGCTGCAGCCGCCTGTTCTGGGGCTACGGCCGCGCCCGGCGCCGCGCCCAGTGCCACGCCCAGTGCCACGCCCAGCGCCGCGCTTGTCTCTCGCACAGCAGCCGCGTTCGGTGCGGTCACCGCTTCTGCTGCTGTTTCTCGCTCCCCGGCCGCGCTCGGTGCCACTGCCCCCGCGGCTGTTTTGCGCTCCCTGGCCGCGCTCGGTGCCACTGCCCCCGCGGCTGTTTCGCGCTCCCCGGCCGCGCTCGGCGCCGCCATCTCTGGCCGCGTCTCCGCAGCTGCTGCCGCTTCTGGGTTTTCCTGCGGCTGCGCCACTTCCTGGCTCGGAGCCGAGTCTCCCGCGGCTGGCAGGGGGGGCACGGCTGGCACGGCCGGTGCGGGCTCGGGCATTCGCTGCTCTAACAGGCTGAGCAGGTCCTCCATCCTTCGGGATAGGTGCGGTAGCTCTGTCAGCAAAGGCAGATGCTGCATTAAAAGGTCGACGGCTCGGTTCTGCGACTGTGTAGAACAGTCCAGCGGCAGGGAGGGCAGCGGATCACACCCAGGCAGTCTCGGGGCAGGCACGCCCGGCGCTATGCCGGCTAAGAAATCAGATCCAGGTGCATATGGAACTGAGCCAGGAGCCGCTCTGGGCATCCAAGTTGTTAAGCCGCTGATTTGCGGCCCTGGATAAGCCGTGGCTGCCGCCCAGCCGAACGGCAAGGCAGGCTGTGCGCCCTGCCTCTGCCCTGACCCCCCCGCCTCTGGCGGCGCGGGGTCCCTGGGGGCTGCGGAGTCCTGTGACTGTGCAGGGTGAGCTGGCGCAGGCTCTGCCTGTGGAGCCGGGGGGGTTATTCCGAATCCACCATCATTTGCCTCGGAAGCCCAGTCAGCGGGGCCCCCCTCGGACATTCCTCTGTCACTCATCACCAAAATAGACGATCCAGCCCTGCTATCACAGTCAAGGGCTGTCAGCAGGATAAATAACGACCGCCAGGTTTTGTATAATTCTAATGCTGCCGGCTCCCCAGTCAAGAGCTCGTGTCGGACAGCAGAGCCGAGTTCCTGCCATAAGGCAAAATCCAGGGCAGTATCTCTGTCCATGGAAATCCCTTTTAAAGTAGCCCAGTCTAATAATTCCCAAACTGAGTTTTCAGGAATGGAGGTGTGCAATATGCTAAACACACCCTTCCAGACCAGTACGACAGCGTCGTTCTGTGAGCTGCTGTTCGCCATTTCTCAGTTCTGTCGGACCTCCCAGTCCCGGGGGGGAAGGGGAACAGCGTACCTCTAGAGGAATTCGGCTTGGCTCGCAGCAGCAGGACACGTCAGAGAGTGCAGATCACGTTGGGCAGCATGGGTATATCACCATGTCCCGCAGCCATAGGGAGGAGGAGGAGAGAAGATCCAGCAGGCAGGAATTGTGCAGCAAGATTGATTTATTTAATTATTTTACAAACTCTTTTATAGACTTTTTTCTTCATAGTCTAATTGGACAAAGGACCAGCCACCCCTTGGGGGTGATTGGCTAAAATCCTAAAACATCCATTGTCAAAATATTTTTCTAGTATACCATAAACAAGACTTTCCAAGGTTGCAGGTGGCTTGGTTGTTTACATTCCCTGCTACCTCTTCTGTGAGAGAGAAAAATCTCTCACGGCCTTAGAAAATAACAAGAAAATCCTCGCTAACAGCATTTTTGTACCTACAGAGCTATCTAAGGAGCTGAGCTTCTTCAGTGCTATAAAATAAAAAATACTATTGTAGTGGTAAAAGTGAGTGAAATAATCTGAATTTTACATTTGTACCCCAAACTCTCTATATGCTGATAAAAAATATTTTTTTTGGTCATGTCTTTACTTGATGGGTTGTATGCAGACAGAAGGGCCCATGAGAAATGCATTTTCTGCACATCAAGGTTATGACTGAGCTACATTTTTTGCATTCAGGGAGTATTTGAAAGATGAGGTTATCTGAATTCTGACCTTGGTGTAACACTTTGACAGCAGCAGTTTTTTAACAGAACTGACCATGGACTTAATTTATTCTATTTTAAAGAATAATTGAGACTCTTTTTGAACAAGCTAATTTGCATTCTTATCTATTCTCCCAGGATTTATGCCCCACAAAGCTTTTGCTTAATAGATACCCAATATTGTCTTCACAGTGTAAGTGTGAGAGCTGACAAGACTGTGGGAGGTTTAGCTGGTCACAGGATGTCTGCACTGAAGGTAGGAAAGGAAGCAGGCTCTTCTGATCTCTGTGAACACCATATTCTTGCTCATAAGAACCTTCTTTCCAAGGGGTGTTGTCATCTGTCATATGGTTTAGCATGTTTGGATGCAATACTGGAGATTTGAGTATTAGTATTATGTATAACCATCCTTGTAGCAAATCTGTGCAGAGTTTTGAAATGAAAGAAATATATTCTGATAGAGAACAAAGTAAGCCAGAGGACAAGTTGTGTGGAAAGTCCCAAGGTTTCATGCAGATTCTTTCAAATGTTTCCTTAGGGTGATTTTGGATGATATGGGGTCTGTATTTTCTTTGCTTCTTATTTCTGATTGATACTGGTATGGTTGTGGCTGCTGCTTGAGGTAGCATATTTAGATACGTGTCTTTGCTCTCTGTAGGTCAAAGCTGCAGCTTTGCTTTCCATTTCTGTTGAATCGAATGCTTTAAGGAGCCTGTGGTACAGAGAAAGGGTGCACAGCCAAAAAGAGCTGTAGTGTAGGCCAGTTTTGGTTTGGTTGTTTGTTGTTTAATTGCTTTGTTTTTTCTTTTTCAAATGCAGTTTTTGGCCGTGTGCTGAACCAGAGTCCTCATGCTGCACCTTGTGAGCTGAGAACTCACACCTGCACCAGTTCCCCTCCCACACACCTTTGCACTCCAGCTCCTCCATTGCTCCATCTGGCAATGTTCCCTGTAATAAAAACAGATAACTACCTAACACAAAGGAGCAGGGAATATTATATTTTAGTGAAGGTGGGTTATTGAATGTATCATTGTGTCATGAACTTTCAGTCTCTGATGCTGGATTTTTGGAGCATATGGGAAAAGCAGCATAGCAACATAGCTGCTCCTCCTAATTATATAGTATAAATGTCAAGCTTGTTCCAAATTCAAGGATTACACACTGCCAGAAGAAACTCTCTCTTCTGTAGACTGAAGCTTTTTGGCAACAGCGTCTGAAGGAAGAAACACTAACTGTCTGCAATCTCATCAGCCTATTTCTCAAACAGCAGGGAGATGGACAAAAAAAGGCATTTTTACAATGGCTCTGCCAAGGGACGAGATAATTTCTTGCTTTCAGCTCCAAAAAATTTCCAAGCTACACAATATTTCAACTATATTAAAATTTAAATATTAAGTTTAGAAAAGTTAACAAATACTGATTGGATGTTTAAGCATCAAAATGTTATAAAGCACATTCAGAGTCACAGATGGGTGTAACCAGATGACTTTTTGGTTGCTGTAATGTAAAAAAAAGACATAAATTATTATCTGAGCATTTAGCAAATGGTTATAAATTATTGCTGGAAAGATCTAATAGGTATTATTTTTATAATTTTGCTGTCATTCCTGATCAAACAATATTATACAATACCTATAGTAAAAAGCTATCCAAGGATCTTATTACACACAAACTAGTGGGTCAGAAAGGAAATAGTTTCACCTCTATTGCACAGCAAAGAATTGAAGGTGATATATATGCCAGTTCTTTGCAAATGTTTTGCAAAGAAAAAAAAATGTTTGATCAGTTGTTAAGTGAGGTCTTGGAGAACTTCAGAACTGCTTCTTGTAGAATAGATAATAAATGAGATGACAGGTAAGGGTTTGTGTTGATCCATATTGATTCTAAACAGCTTTTTGGTTATTCATAATCAACTTAGTATTTTCCCAAGTGACAGTTTTATAGTGACAAATCCTATGGATGAACTAAGAAACCTGTTTTGTTTTTTTTTTTTTTTAAAGATTTTAGATCATAGCATTATAATGTATTTTAAAAGGCTCTTTCATTCAGTTATACATAAAAAAAAACCTACAAAAACATTTTACAGAAAAAACCCCAGAATTTTAGGGGACTTAAATAATATTTTTTTTTAATATATAAATGGTTAAGGAAATGCCTACAGGACCTCTTTATTTATTCCCTCATTTGGCTGGATTTAAAACCAGCAAAGCATATATTTGACCAAGTGGCAGAGAACACACATATGATGTATTTAGAATTGGCAAAGGCTCATCTTGATGAAGAGTGCTGTAAATTACTTTTGATAAAAAAATATCAGCAGAGGAAGTGAAAAATCATTACTAGCAGAACAAGAACAATAAAACATTAATGCTCTGTGTAAAAACTGATGGATAGTTTGAGAAGTTGATTTGTAAAAGTCACTGGCACCACAGGGCACGAGTTTATTAAGTGTGAAAGAGGCAGAGTAAAATATGAGATCATACTTTAATCAACAGAAGTGAAAAATAACCAGTTCAATACTTGCAGGTTTTTAAAATTAAATTTTAGTTTGAGGGTAATAATGTGTGAAAAAATCCTAAGAATCTGACCTCTTGAAAACCAACATCCTCCAACCCTGGTTTGTCTGAGGAGCTGAAGACACTGAATAAGGGGGGGATATTGATGATAATGTAAATATATATCTGCTGGATTTGACTGCGATAGAGTTAATGTTCTTCACAGTGGCCAGGATGGAGCTGTGTTTTGGATTTGTGCCGAAGACAATGTTGATAACACAGGGATGATTTCATTACTCACAGAGCCAGGGCCTTTCCTGCTCCTTACCCTAGCAGTGAGGGGGCTGGGAAGGCACAAGGAGCTGGGAGGGGACATAGCCAGGACAGCTGACCCAAGGGATATCCCACACCATGAGCATATAAAGCTGGGGGAAGAAGAAAGAAAGGGGGATGTTTAGAGTGGTGGCATTTTGTCTTCCCAAGTAACCACAGTATGTGATGGAGCCCTGCTTTCCTGGAGATGGCTGAACAGCTGCCTGCCCAAGGGAAGGGGTGAATTAAATAATTCCTAGTTTTGCTTTGCTTGCACATGGGGCTTTGCTTTACCTATTAAACTGTCTTTATCTTCTTTACCTATTAAATTGTCTTTATCTCAGCTTGTGGTTTTTCTCACTTTCCCATTCTCTTCCCATTCCACCAGGAGGAAGTGAGGAAGCGGCTGAGTGGTGCTTAATTGCTGGCTGGGGTTAAACCATGACAGTAAGGAAATAGATGGAAAATCTGTGTATTTGCTTGCAATCCTTTTTTTCCTGCATGATTTGTCATTTTCATATCCTAGTGTCTATTATGTGTAGCACCTTAGAAGAATAAATAAATCCTCAGCTCCAGAGTGGGATGAGCTATGACCCGTGCAAAGATAGAGAGGAAAATTAGGGCCCCAGATTTGGAAATTGTTGATTGCTATGGTCATGGCTTCACATCTATTTCTACACAGGTACCCTATAAACTGTGCTACCTTACTGAGGGTCCTGACCACCCCTGTGTTACACAAACTGGCAATAGCTTTATCTGCTCAGGAAAGATGTAAAAGGCCCAACAATTCCAGTGAAAACAATTGGCTAAAAGTAATGATCAGTTGCCCGGACCTTCATGGTCTCAGAAACAGCCATCATATGTTTGACACTAATTGTATTTGACATGCAAGCTGAAAATTCTGAGTAGAAAGCCCAAGGATCCCAGAGGCATAAAATATCTTCTATTTTGAGAGATGAGTCACACAGAGAAGAAAGTACAGAGATGCTGGTGACTACATGTATTTCTGTGTACTGTTTCCACTGTTGATCTAGAATAGGAAACTTTCTTGATAAAAGTTCATGTGCAAAATTATACCCTTGGAAGCTGCCAAACTGACAGTCTTCATACCACTGGCAGAGGTAACATGCATTTCTTATTCTATCAAGCCAGTATGCCTATATTTAACTGTTCTAAAAGCACTGAAATACGGTGTAAGGAAGATATTTTATCCTCTTGCTCATTTACGGTTTACTGCAAGATGCTGAGCTTTTCTGGGAGCTGAAGGGAGTCTTTAACTCCCACTAATTTTGCTCAAAATTTGGTGTAAATAGTTCACAAGAATGCCTGCCATTCTGTGGAGACGAACTTCTCCTTCTCACTTCTCCTCAGATTTTATGAAATAATTCAGGATTATAAAACAACTTGATATATCTAAACAGAGGCTTCCAGGTATCTACTTGTTTAGTTAATTTCCCTCTCAGTAAGCTTATTTTGTGTTTGTGAGATTGGATTTCATCAAGAAGTAGGGCTAAATCTAAAAAAGACTTTCAGTGCCTGGTAGGGAAAAAATAAATCCCTTAGCCTTGGAAACACATCAGATTCAGAAGCCAGTTCCCTCTTTGGCCTAAGAGAGAGTAGAAATTATCTCTCTTTTCTAAGAACACATGACAAGGCTGTCTCTGCCTGTCATATATGTGATAATTATATATGACTAATTCAGTTCATACTTCAATATAATTTACAGCTCTTATTAGTGGGGGGGTTATGTGTTTATATTGAGGGGTATTCATTATTGTAATTTCTCTCCCAAAGGTCTTCATATTCAGTGTACAACAAGCTTTTACAGCTTGTGGATTACAGTCTCCTCTTTCTAAAAAGCTAAGTATTTAAAAAATGTAAGGGTATGGTAAGTATCTTTCATGTTTATCAGACAGTAAACCAAATAAAATGAGACTTGGGGGAAACATATACAGTGTTTTCCTAGAGAAGGAGTGCTCTTATGGACTCTAAATGGCAGAAGTATAGGAAACAAATTAGTGGTGTTAACTCTCTAGAAATTAGCTTTGTCTGTGTGTGGTAAATGAAACTTTGGTATAGTAGTGAAAACAAGAACCACATGGGTATTAAGTTGTCAAACCCTTTAATCAGTAAGGAAAATGTAAAAGAAGTTAATTTGGGTCAATCCAGAGCTTTCTTGTAGTAAAAATATGAATACACAACTCTTTTTTTGGCTTATAACAGCAGTTGTAAGACAGAGACAGTTGCATTGCTGTTGTAAACATGATTGTCTGAAGATCCAGGGGAGACAAACCTTGTAGGGAAGGTGTTCTTGGACCTTTCTTCTTGGACCTGTCCATCAGATGGACAAGTAACAAAAATGCACAGGGGCCCAGACTGTTTTGATTATACACTGGAATCTTGCCAGATTAAATAAAATGATGTGAATTGCATTTGGGATTAATAATTTCTTCTTCACAGCCTTGCTCACCAGACTTCCAGTTGCAACACAATGGGGACTCACGGAACTTGCTTGATGGTTCCTAGTTCTTCAGCTCCTGCCACGCTTGGGTTCAGTCACAATTTTTACTGGGTATTTTGTTTCCAATTTACAAATTCAGTCAACAGAAGAGTTTAAGTGTTCTTCTCGTGGAAGGAGCTAAGTAAAACTGCTTTTCCTACTTGTAACATTTTTTCCTAGGAAATCCCACATCTTTAATGCTTTGCTCACCCTTCACTGCTTATCACTTAGAGTCACAGAATCATTTAGGCTTGAAAAGATTGAGCCCAACAATTAACCCAACACTGCCAAGTTCACCACTGCAGGATGTCTCTAAGCACCACATCTACCTAGCTTTTAAATACCCCCACAGATGCTGACTCAACCACTTCCCTGGGCAGCCTGTTCTAGTATTGTCAATCCTTACAGTGAACAATTTCTCATAATATCCAACCTAAACCTTCCCTGGCACAACAAGAGGTCGTATCCCCATATCCTTGGCACATTACTTGTGCCTTTGTATCCCATTCATAGCGATCAGAGATCTGACTAAACTTTTTTATCTCTTTTATTGACATAGGAGGGATAGGTAAGAAAGAAAAAGAGAATATAGTATAGCATCTGCTCTTTTAAGCAAATGGTGCTACCTTGGTGTTACAAACAGCTGTAAGTTACTGTTTCCTTATGGGAATATCATTGGTGGATAACATTGCAAAAAGCAATGACGAAGGGTCTATCTCTGCTGTCATATAACACAGCTTCCTGACCTGGTTGCTGGTTCTCTGATTGTACACGCCCGTGGGTATGTTAATTCACTCCCCAGTTCTCTTCTGGAGGGGACTAATTAGTTCCCTTGGGCTCTGTCTACATTTGTAATTCAGTGCACAAGAGTGGAACAGTCGGTCAAAACAGATGGTGCTGAGGATCCTCATCTCTCTGTCATTTGTGTGATATCAGTGTTGTGAAGGATGTCACAGGCTGCTGCCCTCCTGTGATCAGCCAGCTGGGATTTCCTCTGACAGGAAAGCTGGCCTCTCTCTCCTCTTGCACGGCATTCTCTTATGGTGTGCTCTGCTCTGATGTGCCATTAGGAGCAATGGCATGCCACCACGGCCTCCACTGTGGCTCCCAATAAAACCATTCTGGGTCACAGGCTGATAGCATGGACACCAGGTAGGAGCTGTGCCTGGCACACCTGGTAGTTTGCATGCACAACTAATCAAATGGAATGGGGACAGAAGGAACTGAGAGAAGGACCCTACATTTAGTCTGAGGACAGAAAATCACTGCCTTGAGACTGAAGAGTACACGGAGTTTATCTGTGTTGCTCTAATAAAAGATACGATCTCTTCCTATAAACTTCTAATTGAAAGGAAGAACATCTTTTATGAGATACTGTAAAACTCATGCATCATAGGTAAGTCTGAAGGTTGATTTTTAATATCCTGTTCTCAAGGTCCCTGTGTTTTTCTGATATCTCTCTGTTTTCACAGCCAGTTTTCTGCAAGTTTGCCAATCTTATCCATGGATTAATCTTGTCTCCTCAGCTGTTTTTGCTCACTTAGGAGGTAACCCTTTGCCCATTCAGGAAGGACAGTCTGTCTTTGAAGAGCAGCATAGGAAATCCCCTGCAGCATGTTGTATGGCAGGATAAAGTCCCTTGGTAGTAGTTCTTGCTGAAGGAATGGCTTCTGTGTGCTTGGAATCCAGAACAGTAACTTCCAGCACCCACAAATATGCCCCCCAAACTGAGACAATTTGTAGTCTATGATTCTGGAAGGAGTGTGGTGGTAAAAATATTAATATTTAAGATTGAGGGCTGGCTAAGAAGCAACTTTGACTTAAAAAATATACATTTCAACTAAAAAAAATATACATTTCAACTAAAAGCTAACAGTCTGTGATTGTTTGCAGCTCCTCACTTCTGAGCTAAGCTAATACTGGGCATGCCACTCCTATAGGCTCCACCAAGAGACACCTCTCCATATGCTCATGTTATTTCCTGTTTGACTCCTCAGAAACACGACAGTTAGCAAATGACTCACAGAGTTCATCCCTCCCAGCTTTGGGAGCTAGTACCTGGCTTTACTAACACAGAGAACTGGGAAGCAGAGAAATATGCTGTCCTAGTGTTCGTAGTTAGTCAAGCTTCGTTATGACCTGCCCTAAATTGTACCTGCATATTACACCTTTGGATTCCCCAGGTTCTCCAGTGGAAGTTAAATGTCACCTTCTGAGGCAGAAAAACTTGAGTCAAGTGGGTTGATGAAGACACAGGGTCGATGTTGTAACTGCTGGACTCTGCCTAGCAGGCTGCAGCTCCCTGTGAGCACAGCGGGGGTTTCCTAGGGCTGTGTGACCAGTCGCATTCTGGAGTCCATTTGGGACAGCCCTGCGATCTGGCCCCGGCAGCCAGCAGCGTTACAACGCAGTGGTGGTAAAGGAGGTAGAGAAGGGTCTCCCATGAAGGTTTGAGATGGCTTTAATCACATCTTGTCCCAGCAATGTTCAGAGGTAGAGAGACAGGGTGGTCTGGGTGCGGGGTGGTTTTGTCAGGGGCCCAGGGGTGGTCCCTGGGTGGGGTTGGGGTACAGGAGCAAATAGGGAGAAAGCGAGGGAGTGGCCAGGGCTAGGGCAGGGAACAGGGGGAACATGTGAGGTAGGAACAGTAATGGATTAACAGATCCTCACAGGTCGAGGCTACACACACATTTAACGCAGCACATGCTAATAAGTGCTGCAAACATACAGCGCTTTCAGACAGAGGCATTTTCAGAAATGATGTTGCCAGATACTCACAGCCTTAATTTAATTTCTTTCCAGACATAACCGGAAGAAAAAGGCTAGAAGGATCTCAGGGAAGGCACTCATAGAGCAGATAGAGATTCTTTCAGGACCACACTATTTTTCAAGGAGACACTTCGATGCTGCACAAGTCCAGCATACCTGCTATGCCCTGAACATTAGCAATAATGGATGTCTTGCTATGAAAGCTAAAGAAAGCAGTGTTATGTAGGATAATAGTACAAAATGTGAGCCCATCTGTCTGTGTGAATAATGGAATGAGTCCCTTCCAGAAAATGGAGGCAAGGAGACATTTCCAGAGTTTGTGCTCAGTTTAGCATTACACAGAGGTACAGAAAGGCTAAGAATTCCTGTAGTTGTTGATGTTACCTGGGAAATGTCAATAGAAAGTGCTGGGTGATTGAACAGGAGATCTGATCCCTGTACCTTTTTCCATGAATTGAACAAAAAAGTAAAGGATCCACCAAGTCAAACCCTTTGAAGAGGAATGGGAGGGAAAAATATTAGTAGCAAACAGTATGATAAAATTTTCTGTAGAAAGTATGAGTCACTCAGTTTTCAGTTAACCAATTTAATTACAGAGAGTAAAATAAAACCATAATTTGCCTGGTCATCCATGAGGAGGCAGATGAATAATTTTGCAACTGGCCTGTGTCTCAAATTATATTTATAAATTAATTGTACCCTGAAGCCAGAAGACCCAGACCCACAAACCTGCCACAACTGTTTGATAATAGCTTACCCTAAAAACTGCTCCCACTTACAAATGCAGGAAAAGTCTCAATCATTTTAATCTAATCTTTTTTCAATGATACTTAGATGCCTTCCCCAAAGATCTCAATGGGAATGAAGTACCTAGCTTTTTCTGGTCCTTTTCAAAAACTGTTTTATTTTGCTTATTGTGATAGAGACCACCAGCAAGATGAAATCAGTGAGTTGTGTCCAATGACAATATTGATAGACCTTGTGTCTGAGGCTCTCTTTCAGCATGTAGCACACATATTCTGGGGGCAAAACGCATCCCAGTGCCCTCAAGGCTGAGTCACAAGCTCTCTTGCTTTACCATTCCTTGCTGAACACAAAACACAAAGTTCCCTATCATCCAAATCTGTGACCCTGAGTCACAGGTGAAATTCTGAATTTATTAGCATGTTTCTCTGACACATGGTCTTGAACTATTTCTAAGACTCTTTAGTCTTCAACTATTTTAGAATAGTCTATCTTATTTAAAATAAGATATATTTGGCTTCATTTTGGTATCATGTTGTCATCTGTCTCTGAAACATCCCTAGAAGACTGTAGAGGAAATGTGTTCTCTATGGTGCTGTTAATTTGGGTACATGCTGAACATGGTTTCCAGAATAGCACTGTCACTTACCTGCTGGGATGGCACTGGGGCCTCCCACGCTGCTGTCTGGGGCTTGGAACTTGCATCTCTCTTAAACATCTAGCTGCACTTTTCCAGTTCCTGGAGAGGGAACATCTATTCATAGTTATGGCAGTATGACATTCTTCCATATTTACCAGAAATATTTGCTCTCTTCAATGTTATGCCTTTTGCCCTTGTAGGAACCAGTAGAAAAGCCTCTTTTTCTGTAGGTGTAATTGTTTGCAGTGCATTTTTTTGTCCCTCTTTCTTCATCACTTTTGTCTTTTTTAATTCCCTCCTTCACACATTATTTTTGGTCTGTGCTTGTTCTTTTTCTTCAGTCCAACCTTGAATACCATGAACTATTTCCACTGAAAATGTTTCTGGTCTCCTCTCACAAATAAGTGACAAGCATGAAGACAGGACTGTTGGGTGCATTTCACTGTCTTCAACAGTCCTCTGAAAGGCAGCACTTGCCTCACAATGACCTCAGTGGTCTCTTCTGCCTGAGATGGAAGAGTGTGTGTGTGTTTCTTGAAGAAGCAGGTCTTGTCAAGAGAAGGCAGAGTTATTGTGTTTAACTGGGAGGAGGCAGGGTGTGGATGGCAGAAATGGGAGAGTTCTACCTAAATTTAGAGGTGTTTTCAATTTCTTTCCTCTTTGCAAATTTCTTATTTTCTTCCTTTCAGAGTCTGCAGTCTTTTCCTGCCTGAAGACAAAAGCTAATCTGTGAAAGACGAGTAAATTTGGCTTGGAAAGCCTAACTCGTCAATGGCAGAAAAATTGCTTTAAGATCTGGACAGCAGGGCTGGATATCTGTTGTTTCTCTGATAGTTCATCATGACAGTACAGGAAAATTTTGATCCAGCCTTGAAGCATGCCTAGTCAATATTATGCTGTCTTTTATCTTTGTGGTAAGAAAAATATGGTTATAATTTTTTTTTTTTGAAGGAGAGAGGAAAAAAATGTCCCTCTAGAAATCCTGCAGAAGGCGTATGTCATTTAGATGTCTTTTAAGCTTTGGTTTGAAAACTTCTGGAGCTCTATATAGTAATTACTTCCATTGAGGAAGTGCACACATTCTGCTACTCATGCTAATTACTGATAAGGAAAAGGCAGGAGGGCTCAACGATGAAATGTTTCAGGCACTTCTCTTTCTTTTACTCAGCCAATTCCTGCAAAGCTGGCAGCAGTTAGAAAGAGTGCCTTCTGTAATCATCGCTCCTCAGTGCAATTTTAAAATTTCTTCTCCTCTTTCCATCAAAAAAGCCAAGGTAGCAGCTCATGTCATGTCAAAATGGGATTCACATGCTTTGTGTACTGTGCAGCAGGCAGGCAGTTCAGCAAGAGGCCACACAGATGAGTAGAAGAAGGGAAAATTGACTCATTTCTTCACCTTTGCTACTCAGTATGAGGGAATAAATGCTGTTATAAACATGGGAAAAGGGAAGGAGCAACAGCTTAGCTCAACCATGGTTTTGAACCCTAGAATTCAGTTTGTCATTTTAATTCTGATAGTTAGGATTGCCAGCTCCTCTTCAGTCATGTAATACTTTGCAGCCAGACAGGGAGGAAGGGAGGAATAAATTCCAGCATATTTCCTGCTTCCTAGATGTCTCTAGCTCTTGTGATAACACTGTAAATTTTGTAAGTGGGATGGGTTAAACCTCAAAGTAGATGAGTAAAAATGGAACTCAATTTTAATTTTTTCAAAATAGGATTTTTAAATCAGTTTTTTCATTAGGAATTTTTTTATCTGAAAGTAGCAATATTGTCTGTTAAGAGTCAAACTCTCAAATTTTTGCAGAAGGCAACTGGTTCCATCTGAGATTATAGCCACTGTATCATATAGAACAAAATCTTGTAAATGTGTCCTTCGTTTAGGAAATGTATTCTGATACAACTTCCTGCTATTGAAATTAGTTCAATTTCCCTTACCTTACCTGACATTACTTTAGATTTCATTAACAAAAAGCTGGACCAAATAGTCAGGCCGAAATGAGACAATTTGCATCTGGCTGTGTGTTAAACTGACATGCCTAAAAATATTTTAGAATCTAGGCACCCTTAATATTTGCAGAGCAGTGGCCAAATGTGCAGAGTCTTGTCTAGATTTTACAAGGTTTTAGAATTAATTTAAAAAGAAGGCTAAATGTCCCTCTGGGAATGAAACAGTAATTTATGTCCTTTTGAGCTGCAGTACCAGAAGTACAAAACTTTTACAAAGATTTTATTAGAATTCAACATTAACACCGGTGGTGCTTTGGACACTTTGAGGTAATTTTAATTTATGATTCTTGATTTTTGCTTTGAAATGTTGGGTAGAAACAGCTCTTTTCTTGTCTGTTATGACTTCCTTGGTAACTGTGTCAGGGGATGAGTAGGTAGGTCAAGCCTTTCTAATTTGAAGTCTCATTTGAAGAATGACTAAAAGAATAAGCACCTAATACAGAGAGACTGCTTTATTTATCACAAACATTCTGATTTTGACAGCCGTATTTAAGACCAACATTCACATGGATACTTACCCTGTGTTTAATTAATGTTTTTCTCCCAAAACTGACCAGCAAGTTTTTAAAATCTAAAAATAAAATTTTAAGTTTAAAAAAAGAAGCATAAGACATAGTGGGAATTTTTGGGAGGTGCTTTGCTTTATATGAAGACTCATAGATTCGGAACCAGAATCTCTTCCATCTTTGTGGAAAAAGTATTCAGATGTCGCATTTTAATACAAGAACCTAGACTAACTGGGTGGCTGTTTGGCAGAGGTAGGGAGGTGTATTGCCCCCTCCCTGCTCAGATGGGGTACTTACAGCTGGAAGTAAGTATTTACCTGCAGCCATGTGAGTCTCCCATGGACTGAAAGGAATTCCTTCAGGACTTGTTTGTGCATCCCTGTGCAGTCTGTTCTTTCCTTTCTAACGTCATGCTGGTGATCCATTTTCATCTTGTGATCTACAAGAACCTCCAGGTGTTTTCCAGCACAACATTTGCAGAGCAAGTTGTTGCCCATGTTTTTTCATTTGTGCTTAAATGTGTTCCTGGTTGTCCAGTTGTCCCCACTGAATTTCACTCTACTGCTTTTAGAGCTTTCTACAAATGTATTAATAAAATATCCAACTCTAAGCCTGACTTCTAGGATACTGGAATATTTGGGAGTGTGCATGTTTAGCTTTTCTCAAAGGGAGGTGAGGGGAGAGAAGTACTCTTGCCCTTGTCATCCTTGGGAAAAATGAAATGTATCCTGACTTCAGAGTAAGGCCTAGGAACTCATGATAATAAAATGAGACAAAGAAATTGGCATAAAAGGCAAGATGTTGCTTGACCTGCTAATTTCTGAGTGTGTAGGGAGTTATAACCCTGAAATGTGCTGTGAAACCTAAACATATCATGTTAGGTTAGCAGTGCAAAGAAAGGCCAGACCATGGAAAGCCGTATAGCAAACAGATGATATGTATGGAATGATTAAAGAGAAGGTAATGTGGTATTGATCTCTAAAAGCGTTGTCCAATAAATCTAACTCAATCTCTCCTAAAGTAAAGGAATAAATATTAAGGAGAGTAAAAATCTGGCGTATAACGGTAACAGACCAAGAAGCAATAAGCATCATGAGCTGATGTTGGAGGAAAAATCATGTCAGATAAACTTGATTAATATTTTGCAGATTGAATTACAGATGGTTGCAGTGGAACAGATGAAATTTGTATGGCTGTCAGATCCTGCTCCTATTTTTACAGATGAAAATTGTGACTGACTGTTGACATCCATCGAGGAGATTTTGCTGACTGAACTCAGAGAACAGGGAATAACACATCCCTTGTGTTCCCTGAAGCAATATTTGCGTTGTAAATATGCGTTCAAACATTGCTATGCGTATTTGCACAGTGAGGTCAATTTATACACCACAGAAAGTGGATAAATGTATAGATCTGTGGTTCTGGGAGAAGTAGGAAATGAGCTGTGGATAGTAGTGCAAGCTTGTTTTGAATTGAAAACAAGATGGTCTAAATGCAAAGTTCCAAAAAGACATTGTCTAGAGAGGACACAGTGCACTTGAGGAGCTTGTACCACGTATTATGGTCTGGAAGGTGGTGTGAGGGTATGCCAGGAGTGATGGAGAATGTAATCCATGGGGGGGTAATGCCAGAGGATGGCAAAGGCTGGAGGGAGACAAAACCTCATTCATCTTGCAGGAAGTGGTCCTTGAGAGTGATCTTCCCTCAAATTACTCCCTAATTTTGAAGTGCAATAGCTGGAGCACCTCAGGACAGAGCTATGGGGTGAGACTGGAGACTGCTCTCAGTCTCACTTCTAGCACTTGCCTGTTCAGCAGCAGAGACACATCCTGAATTACAGAGTAATGCAATTTACCGAATGAACTTGTGCCATGCTCACATGTTCTGAAGGGTGAGTAGTTTCCTCTTTGCAGTGGGAATTAAGATTCCCACACAATGTCTAAACTGCTGATAAAGTACTCAGATTATGAAGAATATTAATGTGCCAAGTAGCGACAGGACAGTAATATTGCAGAAACTGATTGGATTAAAGTAGAAATACGGGTATAAAAAGAAAATTGCTTCATCTGAAAGTGTTTTTTTTCAATGCTAAGAAATACTAGGATTATTTTGAACCTGGTTTGGATAATGCTGAATTTCAATTGCATATTCCAGTGGAATATGGGAGAGCCATCAGTGTATAAACACAGGCCTTCAAGTATCATTTTGGCTTACTGACTTCCCATGTTGCTGCTGCCAGCTCTGGCATAGGGTTCTCTCTACAAAATGGAAACAGAAGTGCTGATAATCTTCAAAGTTATGGCATTAGCACAAAGGGATAGAATAACTGGTATTTAATAGTCTACAGCATAGGGGTAGTTTTAAGCATACTCAATGTGCAGTGTGACAAATATTGAGGAAAAAGTAGTAGGACAGGAAAGCACAGAGCTGTTGCCATATAGCTGGAAGGAGTTGCTTGATTGCTATATTACTGCTTGCCCTGAGAATATTGCTAATTTGATGTTTACACATCACGAGGTAATATTTTGGTACAAAAGCAATTAAGTGGCAGGAATCTTTCTCTTAGTCATCTCTGTTCTACTCTAGATGTCTTTTTCTCAGTCAGGCACCTGAATTTTCACATCAAAGTGATTAGAAAAGCCAAGTTTTAACACAATAACTCTTTAACTCAGAAGACTGTGCAGCCTTTGTTTCTCATTGCTGGATATTTAGGATAAGTACTGAGCTTACAGACCTGCAGAAATGCTTCTAGGAGGAAAACAAACATATGCTGTGGGTGAAGGAAATGGAGGGCTAATGAGGCTTTTGTCAGATGCCTTTCCCTGCTTGTTGTGTAGCTCCCTTCCTCTAGCTTGTTGTTTAGCCTACAAGCCTCAGGGAAACAGATTGTCACAATCTAAGTTTTTACAGCGCCATGCTGATCATGGGAGCCTTACATTGCAGAGTATTTGCTTTAGTGATGACTCAAGTATAGTGGGATTTGCCTTCTGTGCAGCTTTTCCCTCCTGGTCTCCAGCAGCAGCATAAGCCTAAGAAGAGAGAGGGTGAGCTTTTTCCCAGAGAACAGGGAATCCTAAAGAAAAACTCCTCTGAGCACGCAGCAGTAGCACTGTCTCTCCAAGCCACAAGGGACCCTGCTATGTCTTCATGTGCCATGTGGCAGTGAATGTAGTAAAAAAACCCTACACAGAGCATTTTAAGGAACTCAATATTTTCACCCCTGCTCAAGAAAAGCATTCATTGAACTCAGGTGGAACAAAGACAAGGAGAAGGTGTCATTCTCCAGTGCCCAGGTTGAGAGGCAGCAACTGATGAAGGGGACAGCGAGAATAAGTATCCCCTCCCCACTCAGCTCTGGCAGTGGAGTGGTTTTCATTCCCAGTCCCTGCTTGCAGGACACTGGCTGATCAGCAGGTATAGGAATTTGTGCATTAAGTCTGCTTTTGTTCTTCTATGGCTCAGCTCATCCTTTTCTTCATCCCATTTGAAGGGCACCCGTAGCAAAGGTTTTGCTGCCTATTGCTGTAATCCTGAGACAGTTTAGCTTAAGGTTTTAAATCCCTTTAAATCTTGCCATCTGCTTTTTGCCCAAGAGAGTAAGAGTTAAAGTATTTTTCAGTGCTAAAATTAGGCAGAGTAGAATTGTAAAGGGAGTTCATGTGGAGCCTGGTTCTGAGTGGCTTCCTCCAGCTGATGTAGCTGCTGAGAGTCTGACTCACTGCTCTTCCTTGACACGTTTCTCCACCATTA
Source organism: Corvus cornix cornix (assembly GCF_000738735.6). Classification (NCBI taxonomy): domain Eukaryota; kingdom Metazoa; phylum Chordata; class Aves; order Passeriformes; family Corvidae; genus Corvus; species Corvus cornix. The sequence goes on from NC_047056.1 coordinate 24,592,287, forward strand.
TTATGTCTTTCACAAATGAGTCCTTAAATGTCCTTTAAAATGAACAATACAGTTTTGTCATTGTTTGGCCAGTCAGAAGATAAGAAGATGAGATGCTGTATCACAGGGAACTTTTATTTCCAGGCATTTTTATTGTAAGAAACTGCCTCTGTGAGCATAGCTTCGAATAATAGCCCTTATAGGAAAAAAAAGACATCCATTCAGGCCTTGCACAAAGTGACAGTAATATCACCCTAATGGACAAAACTTCCAACAGGAGACTATTAAGCTTTCCTGAATAAATTAATGTTATACAGTTTTAATGGAGATCTGAAGCAGATGAGAATTAAAGAGAATATAAAAACTACGTGTTCTGTGGAGTTCTTCTTGAGTTGATATAAAGTCCTCTCTTTCAGATGATCACAAAAAGTATAGTTTTCAAGCTGTCTTTAATGCTCTATGTCAACTTCAGTGTATTGAAGAAGAAGAGCTTTTAAATTATGACCTTAAGTGATGAATAAATGTATCTGCCATCATCTCTGTGAGATGTATACAATCATCTGGAACAAGCAATCACCATAAAGACCACAGCTGAGAAGACTTAGTTGGGACCAAGTGGTTTTAGGACTTGTTCCCTATTAGCCCCATCCCATTATAAATTAACCTTGGATTGCGTCTATGCTTTCTGGTTGTGATCTCTAACGGGTCTGCAGGTTGGGATTGGATGCAGGTGCTTAATTCCTGTCCCTAATTTGTGCTGGGTAAAATCAAGGCTGCAGCTGGAGGGCAGGGAAACAGGTATATGGGATCTGGCTGCTCCAGTTCTTTGTTTGCTGAGGTAGGTGGCCCTTGTTTTTTTCTTCTTAGCTTTGGAGTAATGCTTACTAATGTAGGTTCTCCTTTTTTCTGCTACATCACAACAAAGCTTCAATTTGTTGTTGCAGCTGTGCTCTACTGGTGAGTACTTTTAAATCTTTTAATGACTGTTGAGTGCTTGTCCTCTCTTTGGAATTTCTTTGCAAATGAATCTCAATAGATTTGGAAAAGTTCTATAAAATCTGGTTCTGTGCCTCTTTGAGTTGATACTGTATAATCTTCACATACACTTTTTATGGACTACCTGATGTATTGCACATTAAGTAATATAAGGAAGTAATTATTTCAGCTATGTGTGCATATGTAAGTGCATTATTTTTTCTTGTAAAAAAATTGATAGAAAACATAAGTATTTTGTTTACAGTTGTTTTGTTTGTTTGTTTTATTAATTTAGGAAGGCTGGTTTTCACACAGGAAAAGAGAAGTTACTTTACTTGGCCCTGAACAGAAGATCTCTGTTTAGGTGGTTTATGTGGTATTATTACCATAACTAATCATGTCCCTGGGCTTTCAATTTCAAAAATGAGCACTTATATCTCTTTAAGTAGTTGCCATGGACATCCTCACAGCATGAACCTCTTCAGTGAACACCTTATGGTAGATAAATTATGTCTTTTGTTTCCGTAAACTTATCAGAAACTGGAGTAAAAGGGGTTTGAATGTCTTCAAAGCACAGGCACAAGAACTGATACTTGCTTGTTCTAACATATGTTTCCTAACCTCACTTCAAATCAGATAAATCAATGTCAGAGTCTAATAGTGTTTTTCTGTTGTTTGAGAAAGCAATGCAGTGAATGGAAGAAAACTCTTTTCAGCTCCTAGTCCCCCTAAAGATTTTTGAGATTTTTTTTTTTTTTAAATAGAAAGACTTTTCTATATAAGGCTTTTAAGAATACGAGTATAGGAGATATTCCTGGCATTTGCATGCTTTCCTTTTGTCTGCTGTAGAGTCTGCTTCAAACAGGTGTGGTCTTTGTGAAAACAGGGTGAAATAATAGAAAATATGAATGAACTAACTTTTGTGGTTTGTGTTTTTTGGCTTTTTGATGATTAACAAGCTATTTTTAAGTTGAATATATGGAATGAATATAATGGAATGAAAAAGAAGTTAGTTCACAGACTTCTTTTTTTTTTTTTTTTTGAGATGTTCTCATTGTTTTCCAGTGCTGTCTTCTCCATGTAATCAACACTGGAAAGCTGTTCCTTTATATTAGAATGTGGCTAATACTTTTTGGGGTTTTAGCATTTCTGTAAAGACTAACTCAGCTGTAATAAGGGTGTTTAAAGCCCCCCAAATGTTGTTCTATTATTTTGAATAAGGCACATTATTAGAGTGATGTTATAACCTGTGAATTAGAAGTGTCATACTGGAGTGTGCCATGTGTTAAGCAACCTTCAGGTGCTGATGCAGTCCCACCACCATGTCATGCTTTAGCCATAATTCCTGTGTACACAGAGAACCAAAGTGTCCTCTGTTGCAGTACTGTGAGATCAGGGTAATTCCATCAGCTACATATTTACCCAAGTACTGCTGAGAATAACATTCGTCCCAGTATAGACATATAAGGAAATTAATAAAATGGATTCACTGCAAAATGTTAAGAAATAAAAATGGAAAATAGCATTTTAATGACAAAATGTACAGACTGTATAGTATAATTAGTAACATGGGTTTTAAAAAATGTTTTCTACTGCTTTTTTGCCTTGTTTTTATGCAAGATGTATATTAGTAGCTTTCACAAAAAGTATTTATTAGTCCTGCAGGACAAGGAACTTGTAGGCAACTGTTCATGTGTTCATACAAACTGTACTTATCTCTGTCCAGTTCCCATCACATTGATGTTGATGCTCTAGAAGTAGCATCTGTGACTAGTTTGGTGCCAGCTGCAGCAAAAGCCCACCTCAAACATGGGTGGAGATGGCACTCACGGTGGGTTAAAGCACACAGATGAGGAAGAACAGAAAAGTTTTCCTTGCCACTTAACAGCTCCCCCCATAGTAGATAAAAGGAGTTCTTCATTCTCCTGAGCTTTCAGTCTGTCTCTCCATTCACTATGTTCCCTTTTAAAATTGAGTCTGTTTAGCTTCCCCTGCCAGACACTCTGGCACAGTTCCTCAGGCACTTAAATATCATTGCGGATTTGGGCTTCTGAGCCTACATCTTATTTCCCTCTGAGGGGGAGGAAGCTTTGCAAGTAGAGTTAATTTTGCTGTAGAGGAAATAAATGCCATGAAACCTTTCTATTAGATTAAAACTGATGATAAAGAACAGCCTTTGTCCCTCCATGAAGAATGTCTGTGAGCTGCACAGCCCCACTGCCTGGGATGCTGTGAAAAGCCTGGGTTATGTGGAGCATTTAGTGAAGTTGGCTTCCCATGAAGCCCAGTATAGCGCTTCCCTCTTGTCTGATCTGCTTTTTCTGTCCTCCAGCAGTATGTATGGAGTGGATCCAACCCACAGAGAGCACAGATGTAGCTGCTCCATAAAAGCTTCTGAAACATCCTGTGTCTGACATAAACAAAAATGACCTTTAGTATCTCTCTCTCTGACTGCCAGTAATGGGCTAGTCGTGTTACAAACCTCCAAGCACACACGGTATGCTTGGCACAAACCTCACCAGTATGGGCAAGATACAACTAATTAGGGCATAAAAATACTCAGAAGACAGATTATATATATATATATATATATATATATATATATATATATATGTGTGTGTGTTTGTGTATGATGTGTGTGTATATATGCAGTATATAAATTACCCAACTATGCAATGGCACTGGGGTGATGCAGTACGCAGCAAGGCAGCATTTGCATTATTGTAGTGTGGCAGCCTGATTCTGTTAACACAGTGGCATAAATCAGGGTGGCTTCATCTAAAATGGCAAAGATGGAAGTAGTGAAAATTGCTTTCAGTGAAGAATTGGGTGTATATTGCCTCGTTTATATCCAAAAAATGAAAGAAATGGCTTTAGACAGCTGAACATTGTCATCCATATTGGAAAGAAGCCAGAGTTGCTTCATTTTCACTTTAAACTCAAATTCTGATGGCATATGGCAATCTGATTCCAGTGCTCAACTACATTTTTTTACCTTGGTTAAAAAGTAAGCTATATTAGTATGTTTTGGTAGATAAATAATTAAATGAATCCTTGTCTTTTTTTGTGGAAGTTTTACTTGGTTTCATTCAGTATTTGCCATTTTCCTCTTGGAGAGAATAATGAGCTCTTGTCTGAGGAGTGGATCTGCCCACTAAATGTTGATTTGCCACTCAATAATAAAGCACACAAGGTCTGAACCATGTGGCTTGTTAGTCACCAATATCAGGAAACAATCAGGAACTGTTAACATTCTTCTCAGGTTGTCATAAATAAAGCTGATCTACTGGTGTTTTGACAATTTGGTGATGATTTCTTCTCTAGTCAAAATGTGGTGTTCACATTCTTTTTGTAATGTATGCCAAGATGCTATAGACAGCTTGGGTCACAAACGTGTTCAGGCAAATAATTGCTACTGAAACAATGGCTTTGTAATGATATGTTCTTTCTGTCAGTACTCCTGTTTTATAGACTAATACCATCAGTAACTGCATTTGGGGAGTCGGAATTCTCTTCTGGCACACGAGCAACACTGTGGTGCTTCCCGCATGGCTCAGTTGAGCTGTATCAAGTAGGGATGGAAATGCTCTAACAGCATCCCTGTGACTGGAAAGTTCCTGCATGACAGCAAAGATTTGAGCTTGACTTCCTTCTCCTGTGCAGAGGTGGGAGCTGATCCTGGGGCTTCTGCTGCTTGTGGAACTGTGCTTTCAGGTCAATGAGGTTATAGATCTCCAGCAGTGGTTTGCATGAAGAGAATGAGCTTTGCTTGGCTCTTGGAAAAAGAGCCTGTGGCTCCTCAGTGAAGGTGGCTTTTTGAGCACCCTGAGAGCAGAGTGTGTGTGTCAGAGTGGCACGTAAATATCCCTCCAGGAATTTTCTTGTGGTTCAGCTGTGGACATCTGCACTGTGAGTGCAGTTCTCTGCTCAGCCCAGCACTTATTGTGCAGCCTATTTGGAGGTGCCCAAGTTTCCCTTCTGCATGGACTCCAGATGCTGCCCTGGGGTCTCCTTGGAGGAGGAGACAGTTGACAAAAAGCTAGGTAAGGTGCAATGACTGCATTTCTCTGTGGTATTTGGGAATTACGTGCTGATGCTTTCAAGCTTCAGTTCTACAAATTGGCATGTGTTTTGTTGCTTTACACAACTGAATTGTCAAATTTATTTTCAAACTATAAAGTGCATGGTTTGAACTTATGGGCAACTCATAGTCTAGAAAAGTTTGTCTGCGCTGACAGTTTCTAAAGTAGAAACTTTACAAAGTCCATCATCCGTGTGCTTTGGTTCTGACTTTTAAGCAAGCTAGGTTTTTTTTCTTCCAGCAGAAAAACATTAGAACATGTTTAAATAATATTTTTTCTATAGTTGTCCAGCACTTCAAAAGTCCTATTTTTCTCTGATGTAATAAAGATGCACCCAAATTCCTCACTGAATCTCCAAATGGGCTTATGCTTAGTTTACTTTGTCATAGTCATGGCATCTTTCTCTGGGGCTTATAAGATTGTATGATAAAGTCTTTTTAGAACTCAAATAATTTTGCTTCAATTTCAGTGTAATTTATCTCCAAAACCAGGGACAGAATTTTTTATTTAGCACTCTAATGGCCATGTATATGTGCCTATTTAGCAACGCTAAAAATACAAAGCAGTGTTCAAATCTTTCAGTATGTGGTTCTCATGCAACTTCTACTGAATTACCAGACCAAAGATCTTGGAGATATATTTAACCTAGAGCAACAGCAACTTGGAAAGAATTGTTCTATCATTTGTACACCTCAAAAAGGGGAGATGCCTGCAGAAGGGAATTTCATGTGTGCATTGGGAATGATTTCCCTAATGATTTCACAATTTAAGGGCTTATTTTTGGAATACAAACTGTCTGACTGTGTGTGTGTGTAAACATCACTCTAGCTGTCAAGCTTCCATCAAAATTCCAGTGATATTAAAAGGAAGAGTTTTTATTTGCTTCCAAAATTTTTGGACAAGCACTGAAAATATTACTGACTGGATCCAGCATAAGATCTTTCTGTACCAGACAGTGCTAAGAACTGTAGGTCAGGTAAAAACTTTGAGCTGAGGGGTGGATATTAAATTTGTCTTCATTATTACTTTAAAAATCAACAATTTTACTTTGGGTCCAATCAGGTTTTATTCTGCTTCTTTGATACTAAAGAGTAGCTCCACAAGTACTTGTGTATTGAATCGGAAACAGACCACGAGGTGATGATCTTCATGAGTCTGAAGTGTTCATTCAGGTGCATCTGGTTTATTAACTGAAAATAAACTAAATGAAAACACTCCAAAGCCTTGAAATGTCTCCATTATGAACACAAGCTGGTTATGTAGGAATTTGTTAAATAGCTTATGTATTTTTTTTTCCTTTACTTACATGCAATGATGGTGGGAGGGTTGCTTTCTCTGCATCTGTTCTATTAGATATGTCTGGAGAACTGAAATCACTACAATCAATGTTTTTAACAACAGAATAAAAGCATTTGTTATCTTCATGTAGTAAGATAAGATTGGTTTACAGGTGTAAGTAAATACTGTGTGGGTCTGAGGGAAAACTTTATTACAACGCTCCTGATTTTACCAGTTTCCCAATCCATCTAGTCAGTTTTATGCCTCTGGTAGGGTTTGCTATTTCAAATAAGCAAGATCTAAAAGTGGAGCAAGCACTGAGGAAGAAGGGTTCCTCTACTGATTTTTACAAGCTGTCAGTTTGTGTTGTGAGCTCAAATGCAGTTAGCATTAGATCATTATCTTCACTCTTCCTTGGGAGTTTTTTGGCTTTGTGGTTTTTAATCGGACAATCTTGTGCTCTTCTGTTGATCTTGGATGTGTTCACTACATGATCTGTGTGGGTCACTCTTTTCTCTTGTGATTCCCTCATAGCCATAAACTTACATGTTTTGCATGAACTTGCTTTTTTAAAGTCTTCTTTCAAGATTATAGAAAGGGCTGGTGAAGACTGAAACTTTATTTGCTCTACCAGGATTATTTAATTTTTATGTTACTTCAAGCAATTCTATTTGTTTTAAATGGGTGATAATGGTAACCATGTATCATTAATCATGTAACTTTGCTAATCAACTATTTTTGTTAAGTTTTGGAATATGAAACCATAATAAGGAGGAATACAGTGAGACATACCAATTTATTTCCATCATTCATGTAAGTCAGCATAGTTCAAAATGAGAACATAAGTATCCCATGAGGTCAAGCCTGCCTAGCCTAGTGGCAATAGGAGACACTAACTACTTTAAATATTTTGATCTATATTTCTAATTTACATGAAAGGCTGATTGTGAGTTGCTTGCTCAATGTGAAGTACTATAATAATACTTGTATTACTCTTTATATGACTTAAATGTTATTAATAGAAATCAAAATATATCTATAGCTAAAAAAGAGTGGCTTAATTTTCTCTTTACAAAGCTTATCAGTGATCTCATTGGGATTAAACATTCAAAAGGTGCTCTGCTGCTTTAATCAACAGCTGGCAGGATTGGGCTGCATCACCTTTTCCCATTTGAAGTTAAAGGGAAAACTGCTGACTTCTAGGATAGGTGAAATTCTGCCTTGGCATAACTTTCTGGATGCTTGTAGGTGGGCTCAAACTCCTTTATGTACATTTCTAAGCTTTCAAGTCAGCTCAAACCTTTGACTCTGGACAATGCTGCATGTGTTTAAAGGTAATTTACAAAGAATGATGCAGGTATAGTTTTGTATCTGTGTAGGTTTTATTGTAATACTGCTTAGAATATTTATTTGTATAAAGGTTTTTGTATAAAGACTTGAGTCTTGCAGAAGCATCAAGCAGCACCTGGCCTGTCTGTGCAATACTGTGCTCATAAGGTTAGCACAATCCTGCTAAAATGTACCAAGTTTACTAAGCATCAGGTGTCCCGATATCTGCATGATTCAGATAGCAAATGAGTATCCAAATCAGGGTGCAGGGGTATGTTGTATAGAAAGAGCTGTAAAGAAAAGCAGTCATGTATATGTGTAAATCATATGAAGTGCTTCATGTGTAAGGCATATGAGGTGTGGCTGGGGTGTTTAGCCTGGAGAAAAGAAGGTCTCAGGGAGACCTTATTGTGCTCCACAACTGCCTGAAGGGAGGTTGTAATGAGGTGGGGATCAGCCTCTTCTCCCAGGCAACCAGTGTGAGAGGAAATGGCCTCAAGTTGTTCTGGGAGAGAATCAGGTTGGACATCAGGAGAAATTTCTTCACAGAAGGCCTTGTTAAGCATTGTAATGAGCTGCCCAGCAAGGTGGTGGAGTCACCATCCCTGGAGGTGTTCAAGAAATGACTGGATGTGGCACTTAGTGCCGTGGTCTAGTTGGCAAGCCAGTGTTCCATCAAAGGTTGGATCTGATGATCTTGGAGGTCTTTTTGAACCTCAATTGATTCTGTGATTCTGTAGGACACAGTTTTGTCAGGTGTGTTTCATGGACATGCATGAACAAGCACAATGTCAAGAGGAGTGCATTAGGGCACTCTGCAAACAACATGGGTCTAACTAAGCCTTTACCACTGACCTTAGCCTGAAATCCTTCTTTATGAGGCAAGATTAGCACCCTTGGCTGCAGCAACTGAAGTATCTGCTGAGCTGAGTGCACATACACAGAAAGAGCACCTAAGAGGACTCCAGACTTGCATGTGGCCAATTTCCCCATGAACAGAGGAGCATGGGTGTATCTAATTATACATGTACCATTGCTGGGGCAGTTTAGAACAGTTATAATATGGAGGAAGAGTAAAGCACCTGAAAAGGATTCACTGTCTGCCCAGAAGCCCTCTGGAACTATTTGAAAACCCAGGAGAAGTTGCAGGTTTCTGAACCACAGTGGTTAAGCACCTTGGAAGGAGTAAACAACAAGTATTCTCTGTGCTCTCATTTGTGCTCTGGCTACAAATAACTATTGAATTGAAAGGGAGGGGGTGGGAGGGGAAGGGAATTGGACACCAAAACAACAGAAAGAATTCTCAAAAGGCACACTAGAAAACAAAATTATTTTCTCTTGGTATTTAACTGTTTTTATAAATCTCATGCGGGTTTGCTCCCGATTCTTTGCCATACTTCTGAGCCTTAACACCTCTTACCTAGTTGTTAGAGGACAGCAGCTCCTCAATAGAAGTTAACTGATGACCTACTAAGTCCTGGTTTCTGACTGTGGGCTGTGGCAAAATTGACAATGATGGAGCTCTGGTTTAGTGCTCCTGGCCTGGCACCTAGTATGTGACTTGGATAGAATTTAGGTGTTTAAGCACAAGTTGTTATAAAAGGCATTGCAAGTACAGTTTGAGTGGGGCCTTAACATTATTTCATGGGAGGTATCTAATTTGGAGGTGCCTTAATTTTTATTCTGAAAGTTCCATGGTTTTCAGTGCCTCTGAGTGGATGAAGAGCTGCTGATTATTCCGGATATTGTTCTACATGTTGCTGTGTTTTACTCACTTATCATTCAGTGTGAAATATGGAAATATTTCTGTGATTACCCTGTAACTGCTGGACTAAAGATATAACACTTTGGTACCCTAGATCCCTCAATCATAGATGTTCACTTGAGTAGTCAGTTCTGCAGACACATAAACACACCAGTACCAATGGCAATCAGAAAAAAATGACTCCCTTGTTCAAAGGGAATGTTACAGCTCCTTTTCATGTGTGTGACAGCTCCCACCTATTACAGCCTTAACGACTGGGTTCAGCTTTTCGAGTTAGGCTCCCTGTTAAGGTGGATGTAGCAGAATTTTGCTGTATGCTTTGCTAGAAAAGCTGCTGGTGTTAAGTATAAGTTATAGATTAAAGCCAAGCCACATGTGTCTTCTTCATGAGAAGAATGAACACTTGAATAAAACACATATGACATCTCAGTTTAATGAGCTTTGTAGGTGATAGATTAAATAAATATTTTTCTGTAATTAATTAGAATTTTAAAAATCAAGGAGTGGTAACTTTTGCTTTCTCAAATGTTTAATTGATAATACCTGCAAGTATATAAGCAACCTGTTTTCTGATGTTAACAATGTGAAGGATAATTAAATAAAACCAAAACCCAAACCAAACAAAAACCCTTCTGAAGAGTTCCTAGAATAAAAGCAGCAAAATATAAATTGACATTTATTTTTTCTGCAAGAAACCTCATTGTTTGAAAAGAAGCAGCAGTTAATAGAAACTGATTATAATAATTTTTCTGCTCTCTTATCCCCTAACACACCTCTTAAAACTACTTTGACTGGAGAATTCTGCTGCATAGGAGCACACCCGTGACCCAGCTGCTCCTGTTTAGTCCTATTGCAGTGCTATGTTCCTGGCAGTGTGCACACAGCATGCAGCATGGCATGTGTGGGGTACTGCTGATCACTGATGGATACTGCACTGCTGGATCTGGGAAACTGGGAATAACTTGTACCTTTAGCAAGTACAGTGGTGGACTAAGTAATGCTTGATGTTGTTGCAGGTACTGCTTCCCCATTTACTAATGCACCTTCCTCTCTTTCACAAAGCACTGAGATTCTCAAGCAGTGCAGCAGACAGGGCCTTTAAAAAAACCAAACAAACTTTCAGCCAAAGATCTCAGAGGACCTGTGACCTACTATCAATTAAATCTTCCCTGGAGCTGGGCTGTGTAGCTAGCATTGTACTAATTTATTACAAATGAAAAATTTGATTCAAAGAAATAAAAACTGTTACCTAAGTAATATAACCGTATCGGTCTCATCTCCTTTTCTACCTCTTGTGGCAGAGACTTGGATTTGAAAAGCCTCTCATTTCTTCTAGACAGTATCATGTATTATTAGATAAGTAATCCTGCTACTTGGATATGTTGTCATTTCCTTTCAGATAAAATCAAACATAATACTAGATCTTAAAGTTTTAGCAAAATTTACAATCAGTAATATTTTTCAACTACCTGGGGAAAAATGTTTAACTGGGCACAGCACTTGACTCTACTTAATTCAGTGTAATCATTGTGCTAGTGTATTCAAATTTCCAGGCATCCTGAGTAAAAGATGATTAAGATAAGTAGGTTACAACTTGGTTATCATCAAAGCCAACTGACACAGGAGTTATGTATAAGGCTGCTTGCGTTTTGGATCCTGAGCGATGCAGAGAGCAACACATTCTTCTGCTCTTTTCCAGCAATACCTGGAAGAATGGAAAGAGAGATGATCCAATGGATCCAAGGGAATTACACACTCAAACCAACAAATGAAACCTTGATGCTATTGAAGAGCTTTTGCCACGCTCCATATCTTCCTTTTCATTCTCTCTGGAAGCTATTTTCCTTTATGTATATCACATGTGTCAAGGCTATGATACGGCTGTATGCATCCTACTTCAGGAACAGAGCTGTATTCTCAGCCTGAACCCCAAAACTTCCTGCATTGATGTTGCCTAAGCCTGGTCTGATGCTTCAAGAATCTGCTGTGAGTGCCAGTGGGTGGATACATGCCATCTATCTTTGTGTGGTCTTCTGCATGCTGCATTTTCTTGGTTGTGCTTATCCTTTTTATTTATTTATTTTAATTTTCTCCAGCTTTTATCATAAGAGGTGAACTAGAATGAATGTCTGGCTTTTCCTCCTGAAAACACTTTTGCCCCGAGAAATAGCAGAGGCTATTGCAGATCCTGCATTCACAGATGCTGTGTTTCTGCACCAGTGATGCCCAACATGGTGTAGAATTGAATACACAGAATTTATGTTGCTGGAAGCTGGGAAATCATGCACTGAACCACTGTTCATCTCTACTCACGTAGACTGGGCACGGACAAGCAGGCTGTCACCAGCAGACAGAGTCAGGGTTTTACCATCCATGGCAACAGTTGATGTCCCCTCCTGAAGGGAAAGAAGGCTTTCAATTTTCCATGTCCTGTCCCCAGCAGAAAGAAAGCACTGCAAGTGTGGAAATCTTTCCCACTGAAAGAACACCTCAAACCTGCTCTGTTTCATGAGGTCTAGCTAAATATTCAGTTGATCTTGCCTAACGCTATAAGCATAAATAAAAATATGTTTCATTGTTCCCCATTGTAAAGCAGCAGTCTGTTGCCTGATTCTTGGGGTACACAGTCACCAATCTAACCTAGCAGCCTGCAAGTTGGGACAGCTCCAGAAATTAGAGAGAGAATCTTCCAGAGTAGTTCAAGCTCCTCTTCTGCTTTTCTGGTTCCTGAAAATCAGGAAGCAGAAAAGTCTTGAATGGCAGTTCACAAGTCAGCAGGAAGCTGATTGAAATTGCTAAGAGTCCATCCATATTGGAATGGACTAGTTATCATCTTGTTAAGCAGGGGAGCCAGGTTCTTTCCAGCCATAAGGTCTTGATTCCACAGGCTGATGTAAGCTGCAGTGTAAACAAATGTCTTTTGAGATTATTGTGTCTTTAATTAGTATTTGGCAGTCCCTGTGAATTTCAACAGAAGAGTAACTAATAGAAATATCTGCCTCTCAAGCTAGCCTGACTTGTGTAAGCAAAAACAAGCTTTTCTCTGTTTTTCCTTTGGGTTGCAAATGTATTCTAGAAGCAAGTTGAATGAAGGACATCTGGATCACCTGTGACTGTAATTTAGAATAAACAAGTTTTCAGACCTTATTAGCCTATTCTATGCGATTCCAATTTGACTTCTGTATGAGGACAAATGTTTCAAGGCATAACTAAGAGGTGATGTTGCTTTATTGCTTGGAGGCATTCTGATATATTTACAGGGTATAGCCTAGGTAGGGTGTATTAAAACCCCCAGCAAGGATGGATGCCAGTATCTCTGTCATCAACATACATGACTGTCATGGGGTGGCTTTATGATGTGTATCCCATATTGCTGCCCTATGCCCAGAAATTAATTTTGTGCCTTTCTATGCCTTTAAACTGAGCCTGAGAGGGAGGAGGAAAAACTGAGCAAAACTTCTTCAAAGCAGTTTGTAGCTTGTTCAAGGTCACACAGAGATAGAGACAGCTCTCTGCATTCAGCTGTGGCAGGAGAGCGAGAGAGGAGGGAAGCACCCAGCTTGCCTTCTTTCCAGCCAGCTTTCGGCCAGTTTTTCAGCTCCTCTTCCTCCAGAGAGTTGAACTTTTGTTTTCCTGGGACTTCATTTTTCCCCCCCCCCCCCCCCCCCCCCCCCCCCCCCTTTTTTCTGCTGGATGGTTTCAACATCAAAATACCTCGGGAGGAATTTCCACCGAGGCCTTGGCCCTGGAGGTGGGCCCGCCACCCTGTCCCAGCTCCAAGGAGGGAGAGGGAAACTATAGAAGGACTCTGAAATTTTCCCAGGTTTTCTCTCTACAGCGAGGGGTTTTATTATTTAGCATTATTATCCTTTTCCTGTGTATTTGTTAAACAAATAGTTTTTATCTCTTTCACTTTCCTTTGAGGAAAATTTATTTTTTCCCGAACCTGGTGGGGGTGGGCTGGTTATAAGCTGCCTTTTATCAGAGGATATATTTCTAAATTTGGCCAAACCAGCACAATGATGAGGAAAAAGAGGCTATTTTTATTGTGGCAGTACTTTACAGTTATTTTTCATTACAGTTTAATGCTGAAAGGTAGTGCCTATTGGTGATCTTTTCTATGTAAAGGAAGGTAATCATCCCAGTTTCTGTTGCTAGAAGGCTTTACTACTGTTCACTCTGAACTGAAACATGAACTCATCAGTTAACAAGTGTGAATTGCCACATACCAGCTGCCATATCCAGATATCCGAATTCTTTTTACTTTTCTCAGTTGTTCCTGGTCCATAAGCTATAACCTTGAAAAAAAAAAAAAGTAAGAAAAATAATGGTTTCATCCAAGTGGCCAAAGTGTCCATAGTCATCTTCCAACAGCATTTAAAACATTCTATTTTTACAGGGGAATATTCATAGAAGATGACGTTATTTTTACAGACATTAAAATTCACACTGTTTGGTATTCTCATATTGATTCCTACTGATAAAAAGGGAACTGATCACACCTGCCACTCCTTATGCTCCTCTGCATCCTCGCTTATCTATTCCTTCTGCCTCCTCCCACTCTCAGTTTTGCATCTATATGCTTCCTGCTTCTGTTCTTGGAACAGGCACTTCCTCCTCATGAACTCTGGGCCCTGTCAAGAGCCTGTTGAAGTAGAAAAGTTTCTTCCATTAACATTAAAAAAGCTGCAGACAGGACTTCATCTTTCTCATTTTCTGCACCCTCTGTGTTATTCCTGACATTCCCACACTGTCACTTTGCTGTCATCTGTATTGGATGCTATGGAGTGTGACTCCAAGTAATTCCAGGGAAGAATATGTTTTGTAAACATCACGCATACAGCACAGATATCAAATGCTGACAGCTTGATTTACACTCAAACTAGGCTGTGTTTAACTAAGCTGTGAAGTGCAATGTTTTAGGGCAGCTCAGGCTATCTGGTGCTGTCCAGTTTTTTGTTTCCACTTTATATAGATTGAGGGGGAAGAAAAAAAGGGTATTTACACACTCAGATTAGACTTGGACCATGAAATGCTGCTCAAACACATAGAGAAGCTGGACACACTTGAGTAGTTATTTGCATCACACTAGTGCTTCTGATTTGGGAAATAGGGGGAGAGGGACAGGGGAATGGCGTGAAGGAGATGTTTTAATCCCAAAGGAAATGAACATAAATAAAGTTCAGGTTGATTCTGTAAGTGGAAGGAAAGAGCTAGAAAGCCCCTGCCCTAAGCTAGTCAAATCAATGGACCAAAACCAGGTACTTCTGTCGGGGTGCATAACTTTATCTGCTGACTATATATTGTTCCCAGGCCTGGATTCACTCAGTCTGAACAGTAGCCACCAATTATCTGTACCTTTAAAACTATCCCTCTCTTTTCAGAGAAATTAGATCCCCCTACCTCTGTTTCAAAGTTGTCTCCGAACATACTCAAGGATTTCTTCTGTTTTATTTCACCGCGATGATCCTTTAACCAGCTCGAGAAAGAAAATGGCTCCATTACGGAGCTGGAATTCAGTGGGAAAGGTGTTTCTTTCAGAAGTTCATCTGTAAGCAAGGCAGAGGGCTATCAGTGATACTTGCTTCCCTTGGTCTTTGCAAACATTTTACTTGAGGGATCATTTTACAGATGCTGTCTAGCTAAAAGTCAGTTGTAACAGTCAGCAGTGCTATGGTCATTATCAGGACTTTTTGAGATTGTAAAATCATATGTTATTTGTGTGTCTTTATGGAGTGAATGCTTCAAAGATGTTGTCAACTGTGTATTCAAACAGTATGCAATGCACTACCTAGTTCTTCCTGGCATATTCCTCATTCTCTTTCAGACCAGCTTTTGCACTGGTAAAATATGATGTATCATCTCTGAGTCTTTGTTCATATCATATCCCTCTAAAAGTGGGCTTGGGCCTATAGAAGCAGCTTATTCTACATCTCTCACATAGTTAGTACTGGCTTTTATGTTTCTTCTCCTCTATGTGCTTTTACATACATCGACCACAGTGAAGCAAACAGATTAGTACAACCTAAAATTTAATACAATGTATTTTTTGTGGTGTTCTTGGAGTTGTATCTGGATTTAATCTCCAGTAATTCTCCTTCATAAATGATTTGATTTTAAAATAGCTGGAGGTCTAATTGCAGTATCAGTATAGCTGGCAAAATTCAAGATTCGTGCTGCAAGTTGCTGGTATATGAAATGAGCTTTAGTTATTTACCAGCTCACAGTGAAGTGCAGAAACAGAGAAATTGCCTTGGTGATTCTAAGTAGTTTGTTCTGAGATGCCATGGGGGAACAACCATCGAGGAATTTCAAGCAGTAATGCCAACCAGCTGCTGGAAAACTCCCTGGATGGTTTGCTCCCAAATGTATTGTGGTAATAAACTCACAGCCAAATCTTAGTCTCGCTGCTAGTAATAGAACAGCTCTTTCTTAAGTATTTGTGTATTTACTATGCTCTGCAGTGTTTTGAATGTATCATTTCAGTTTTTCATTAAAGACCACTTTGTACACAGTTTTTGAACCATATGTGGGAGGGTCAGTGCATCCAAGGGATAGCAGTGCACTGAAAATGCTGTTGCTGTTCATGGGATCCCAGTAAGCACTGAGTGCACCCATCTCTAGATAATCTGGGTGGGATCCTACCCCTTTTGCTGTAGAAAGTTTTTCTCTTCAAATTTCTTCTCCATTATATTGGGAGGTTTGACCTGAAAACCCCCTGTGGTCCCTTCCAGCCTCACCCATGCTGTGATTCTGTGATATTAAAATAACTATATTTTTAAAATTAATTTCTCTTGGCAATGCCTCTTTCAGGAAATTTTGAAAGTAATCTGAAGAAATCTGCAGCAAAAGAAGAAATTTTTTTGTTTGAAAGCTTTTTTTTCCCTACTTTTACATTATTTAACTCAAATATTAAAAACAAATTTTACTGAAAAGCAAACTCCTCCAGAGAAACTAAGCACCACCAAAAGAAAAAAAAAAGTCTTTATATTTATTTTAATCTGGATTTGTAAGCATTAACAAGATATAGTCTTGAACGTTCTATATCTTATTGTCTGATAACTAAAATGCAGTGTTAAGATATTTGGTGATTCATTTTTGGTGCTTTATTTTTCTCACTGCAATATGACTGGGGCTTTTTTCCTTAATTTTCACAGGTTTATCAAACACCCATTGGAGGTAATTAGGAACACATACACACTTTGTCCTTAAATTATGGATATGTGCAAATGAGGCTGCATTGGAAAATTGCTTTTTTGACTAGGGACTGATATAAAACAAAGGTTTAAAATATTATGATATACATTCAGACACAGCAGAGGAGGAAAAGAAAAGAAAATTTATCAGAAATTTTATGAGAAGGTACTCAGTACAACTGGTGTTCCAAAACACATTAAAATATTTTGTTCTATTAATAGTCAAAATCATTACCAGTTGTGTTTGTTCGTTTTATTTTGTTATCAGGACAAAACTCATCATTTGAATTTAGAAAAGTTTCTTGTAGTTTTGGAGTACAAAACAGTTACCCATTGGTAGAGCTTTCTACTAAAATGCATGTCCTAGCTGAGAGAGGTATGTTGGCTTTTGATGGTGGGTTTTTTGTTTGTTTGCTTTTAAAACACAAAAACCATATTGCACCTGGTAGGATAAGAGGCAAATAGTGAGATATCAACAAATACTGAGATGCCATGAGTATCCTGCTCAACTTGGGGAATATTTCTTCTCCACACTTTAAAAATTTCAGCATCTGACAAGTAAGTTCAGACTTTATGTGCTGGAGACTGAGTAGCAAAAAGCTGAGTCTCAAGGATGGGCACTGTGGTATTTTAGGCAAGCAGAACTATGAATGTTCCCCCTGAGTTGCAAGGAATTTGGGGGAAAAAGCCAAAGTACTTCTTTATATTTTGACCAAGAAGCAACACAAATCAACAATAAGTCTAAGTTTACATCTTAACTTCTGTCTCTTACTCTCCATAAACATAATTTTGCTATTTTCCCCTTTGTGCTTATCTCTGAATCCAGTTGCCCCGATCACCTGGGACAACACACACGGGACAACAGCACAGAGTGGCCTGTGCCTACTTGGGGCCAGTGTAAAGTGTAATACATCCTTCACTGTCCTTTCTTGCTTGTGATAAACAGGCACTATCTAACAGTTTCATTTACTTTCAAGTAAAGGCGGACTTTTCTTTATTTTGACTTTTAAGTTCCTCAGTTTAAGAGCTTTTTTTGGACACTTGTCTTATCAGCAGGCCCTGGCCTGCGATGGGGTTTTGGCTTAATACTACTTTTGATGTTAATGACGCTTGCCCAGCGACAGCATAATGGCCTTTGACAACTGTGCCTGCATGGAATTAACCTTTTAGTGTGACCCAGTATGATGATTTGATTCTGTTACTGCAGAACAAATGAGAGAGCACAGTGGTGATGAGGTACGTGACACATGTGTGACATTTCAATAGACAACTTGACTGAGTCCTTATTTAA